>NC_088860.1:36032025-36391192 GCF_963853765.1 Magallana gigas
CATACTTTATCATCATCTTTTAATATTTAAATAAGCTTATCATCGTTACCTATCCTATCGCAGTTGTAAAGTTTCTGTCATTTTAGTTGAAAAAGTTATTTTTTTCATTTGTCAGACTGCATGCACTATTGAGTTGACCTGCTTTGTTTAGGAGACTTTACAATTGCACTGCTTTGTTTAGGAGACTTTACAATTGCCCCAAATAGGCGAATACACATGGAAGTGATGCATATAACATTTTGTTTATAAATCTTAAAAATTGAATTAAGCAATTTCCAAAATCTGAATGTTTTTCACGAGAGAAAAAGCAATCAAGAAATGATTTAAAATTTGCAACTGTACACATGTAAGAATGTATTAAGAAGACTGGGGGGGGGGGGGGGGGGTGAATGTGGAGTATAACATTTATAATTTGAATCATTTATTGTTATTAATTTTAACTTGTCAATGAATACTACTTATTGATCCCAAGGTAGAAATATGACCTCTGATCATATCTCAATAGATCATTTGTCAATTATGCAAGGTGTAATATATTTTTTTTTAAGAATAACATTTTTTACCAGTTTATAAAAGTTTTTAGACACCCAAATTATATTTTAATTTTAATAGATCATTCGACAAGGGAGGGGGGGGGGGGAGAGAACAGTTTATATTTGAGTTTGTTTGGGAGTGGGGGTTCCAAGTCATATATTTGACAATTTTTTAATGTAATTTAAAATAAGACTAAGCCATACTACAGTCATGAACATGAATAGTATAGAACAAAACACAAACTAATACATGTACATGTATATATACATAGGAAGTATTACAAAACAGATGATTGATCTATATCTGGGTTCTTAAATTGAATCATATATCATGAACATATTATATTATTGTTTCTTTGTTCAAGGCATTTAAGATGGTCTGTAGGTCATGATCCCAAGTGCTCTTCCTGAAATTATTAAATATCATAAAAACCATTCAGATCCCCACCTTAATGCAAAGATATTATTCCTCCTTAGGTCATGCAGGCGCATCAGATCATTATGGCATGTAAGTCATGACCCTAAGGGGTCATCCTGACCCCCTTAGAATCAGAAATTGTCAATTATCTTTAAATTATTGATGTTTGATGATCCTATCTCTATTTAATCTTTTTTATTAAGTCTCCCGAATGAAATTTGGAGACTTATTGTTTTTGTACGGTTCTTAATACGGTACATGTATTATTATTCTTCATCTTCTTTCCTGCTCTGAACTTGTTTCTCAGAGATGGCTGAACAGAATTGTACAAAACTCTAGGATATGATAGGCCTGGATATCTAGTTGTGCACCCTGGTTTGATTTTTCTCATTTTGGGTTAGACAACCACTTTTCGGGGGAGGGGGGGGGGGGGTGTCAAAAGGGTGTGGGGTCTAACATTGAACCTTGTAGGAAGAATCGTAGACTCTACTGTAAATGGTAACTTGAAAATGGACAAAGATAATAATATAGGGTTTTCATAATCATATATTGACTGTTACTGGCAATATATAGGGTTTATTAGATCTGACCCCTGGGGTCATCCCCACCCCCCAGGAATTTGAAATTACCATATATCTAAGAAACTGTTATAATCATGACCCCTAAACCATATATATTCTTGTTCCTTGTGTCAAGGGGCATCAAACGGTATGTAGGTCATGGGCCCCGGGGTTGGTAATGACCCCCCTTGAACAGAAATTGCACGAATATCTCAAAAACGGTTGAGATGCCCACCCCTTAACCATATATATTCTTGATCCTTAAAGGGCATCAAAAGGTATGTACCGGTAGTTAATGGGCCTCAGGGTCAAATTTAATTTTTCAAAACCGTAATGCACATCTATGGAACAGTTCCTATCATATCCCAAGATATGATGTGTCTATCCATTAAATCATAAAAGGAGTTCTAGGATCTTTGTTTTTTTGAAGTGATAAACGTTAATTTTCTGCTACTTTTTGACTCCCTGGATGAAATTTAAATTTTGAAAACCTTACTGCACATCTATAGAACAGTCCCTATCATATCCCAAGATATGATTGTCTATCCATTAAATCATAAGAGGAGCTCTTGGATCGATGTTTGTTTTTTTTAGTGATAAACGTCAATTTTCTTCTACTATTTGACTCCCTGGATGAAATTTAAATTTTTAAAACCTTATTGCACATCTATATGACAGCCCCAATTATATCCCAAGAGATGACGTAGCTACTCCAAAAGTTGTAAGAGGAGTTCTGGGAACCATATTTTTTTGCCAAAAAACGTCATTTTTTGTTGCCCACTGATCCCCTTAATAAAAAAAAAATTCTGGAACCTGATCACGCCTCAATATGACACCGCCAATCATATTCTAGAAGATCATTTGGCTACTGCCAAAAAAAATGACGTTTTTGAAACCAGTTTTTTAAAAAAAAACGTCATTTTTTAGCCATTAAATGACCCCCAGGACAAAATTAAAAATTCCGAAACCTTATTGCGCATCTATAGGATACCCTAAAACATATTCCAAAAGATGATTTGTCTACTGTTGAAAATGTAGGAGGAGTTCGAGGAAGAAGGTTTTTTGTGAAAAAACGTCATTTTTTACCAATTATTTGACCCCCAGGACTAACAGAGAATTTTTGAAACCTTTTTACAAAACAACATGATACCCCAAATCAAACTCCAAGAGTTCAGTTTGCTGGTTTATAAGATGTAAGAGCAGTTTGAGAAAGTAAAACGTGACAGACGGACGGACGGACGGACAGACGGACGGACGGACAGAACAGGGTAACAACAATATACCCGAACTTTCTTTAGAAAGTGCGGGTATAATAAAAAATATTTGAGGATATTTGCATAGTAAGATCACAAATTGTATCATTGTTGTTCTCAAGAAGAAGGTTTTAATCATTTTTTATATATATTTTTATGCTAAAATTGAACCCTTCTTTGGGCTCCAGTATTGGTATTTAGACTTTTCACCATATATACAAGCTATGGTACACATATTGGCATTACTGGTGCAGTAGTTCTTAGGACAAGTTTTAAACATTTTCCTATATATTTATATGTTTAACTTTCAACTCCTCCTTAGGCCCCAAAATTGGTCCTGGGATCGCGATTTTAAGAACTTGGAATCTACACTGTCTAAGAATGCTGTCACGATTATATCACAAATTGTAGCATCGTATTTCTTCAGGAGAAGATTTTAAAACATTTTCCTTACATATTTAAATGATTAAATTTGAAACCTTTTGGGACCCAAGAATTGGTTCGGGGATCCCAATTTTAACAAAATGAATCAACACTATACGCATGTATTTGTAGTTCTCGGGAAGAAGGTATTAAAACTTTTTCTCTATATTTTTATGTTAAACTTTGAACCCCTCCTCAGGCCCAAGAGATGGTCTGGGGTGATGGTTAAAAGTATTTAGAATCTACATTATCTGATATTGCTTGCATAGTAATATCACAAATTGTGGCATTTTAATTCTTAAGGTCAAGATCTAGTAAATAATTCCAGACTGTCTTTTTGGTGCTAGAACCATTATGACGTCACAATTGACTTGATGAATCTTTTCCCGTATTTTACGGCTTTAAAGGAATTATGTAGATAATACAACAATATTTTGACATTCTATATTTAAACACGGGAACATTAATCCCGGTACCTATATTCAATCTGACATCATTTTAAAGAGGAGATCGAGAGCTTGATTAATACCGTTTTAGGAGAGACTGTAGGCATTCTAGATATATTTCATTAGTCAAAAATGGACAAAACTCCGAGATTTGTTACTTTTATCCTTTATATTTCATAGAAAATAGTTGTTTAAAACATGATTTTTACCAAAATTTTAAGCCCCGGTACACCCTATGAAACAAAGATATTGTTATGAAGCATCATTTAAAGAGCTTATATCTTGAATATCATAAACCTGTAGGCACCTCTTATTTACTAGATCTTGACCTTAAGAACATTTTTAAATATTTACCCAATATATCCATATGTTAGACTTTGAACCTCTCCGGGGGCCCCAGTATTAGTCTGGGGAAATGGCTTTAACAATTTAGATTGTTATATTCGGTAGTATATTCTCACTATATAACTCTATATAGACGAATAGTCAATAAATGTAATATTAGCTTGTCCGAAAAATATTGACCGGCTAGGAATAATATCTAGAGAACATTCCCTCTATTTCAAATAATCGCCTCTGATTTTAGGATTCGTAAACTATGACGTAAATAACAGTTCGCGACTCCAAAAACAAGGTGACGTCATAATAGACAGTCAGTCAAGGCAAGTAAACAACGGACACGCAATGCGACCGTTTGCTATCAAAATGGATGTAAGGATTTGCGAATTAGTGTGAAGTAAAATCAGGTAGAACATCTGTATGATAATTCTTACGGTCGGCGGAATATCACCAGTGACCGTTTGATACTGAGGATATTTTGGAAATGAACTTTGCACAAAATTGAATTCGTGAATTCTTTGTTGAGCTGAGAAAATTACGACGACTTATTTTCAATTACTTTATTAAATTTTGGTTTGTTTCTTCATATAACAAAACAAATGTTGACTGTGTTTTCGGGCAACATTGATTATATTAGCCCCCTTGGGACAAAAAAATAGTGACCTCCGCTTTGCGTCGGGCAATATTTCGTTCCTCGGGGGCTAATATAATCAATGTTGCCCTCAACCCCAGTCAATATTTGGATAATGTTCACTATAAATACAAGTTATGATGTAAGATTGGCATTATTGATGGAGTGGTTCTTCAGAAGAAAATATTTTAGACACCCATCCTCGTTTCACTGTTTCAGAACTATCTCCCTTTTAAATGGGTCTTTAATTTTAACAATTTGGAATCCAGGTTCCATAAGAATACTTTGTACTAAGTTTGGTTAAATTTGGGGTAGAGGTTAAAGAGGAGAAGCAAAAAATGTGAAAAGTTTACAGACAGACGGTCGGACGACGGACAAAAAGCAATCAGAAAACATGAGTTGAACCTTCAGTTCAGGTGAGCTAGAAAGGTGGGTCATGTTTCAATGTGAAGCTAATTAATCTAAAGATGCAATGTTTCTATTATATATTAATTTAATTCAATTATCCGTTTGTTCAACAAACTTGTCTACTACCTTTCAGATTTGTAACATCAGTCTGTAACTCTCCAAAACCCTCTGTAAGAATGAAGAAACAATGTTTATATGTATAAAATTACTTTGGATCCTTTTTGATACATTTGCGTGATAAAAACTGTTTGTCTTTACATAAATATGAAGCTTCACTTTATTTAATTTTTTATTATTTCAGACCCATATACCTTTTGAAAAAAGGTGAGTCATGGTTTATTGAGTTGTTAGTAAATAAAACCATGCGATGTTTCTATTTCATATATTTAATTTTATTATCCATTTGATAAACCAACTTAGCTGTTACCTCTCATGTATATAACATCAGCCTGTAACTCTCCAAAACTCTCTGTAAGAATAAAGATAAAGTGTTTACATGTATAAACGTATTTTAAATCCCTTTTAATACATTTAGGCAATAAAAACTCTTTGTCATTTACATAAACATGTATTTTTTTATTTTTTTTTATTATTACAGACCTACATACCTTTTGAAAAAAGTGAGTCATGGTTTAATGAGCTGTTACATGTAACTAACGAAAACAGGCAATGTTTCTATTTCATATATTAAATTAATTTTATTATCCATCTGTTAAACCAACTTGTCTGTTACCTTTTATGTTTGCAACATTAGTCTGTAACTCTCCAAAACCTTCTATAAGAATGAAGAGAAAGTCTTTAAATGTATAAAATCATTTAAAATCCTTTTTGATACAATTGCATAATAGAAACTGTTTGTCATTTACAAAAAAATTCAGCTTCACTTTTTTTCAATCCTTTTTTATCACAGATCCAAACACCTTTTGCAAAAATATTTTTAATGTGAGTCATGGTTTATTTAGATGTTATAAAAAAAACAATGTTTCTATTATATATCTATTTAATTTTATTATCAATTTGTTAAACCAACTTGTTACCTTTCAGATTTGCAATATCAGTCAACAGTGTATCTATGTAGAGCTCTATCGATTCAGGGTCCATAACACAAGTTTTTAATTTGATCAGAGTGTCCTGGTACTTAGTTCCAGTCCCCAGATAACATTCCAACTCTTTTACAATTTGAGAAATATGTTTCCACTTTCGTTCAAAATCTGAGTCTGAGAGAGAAAAGTCCGTAGCATGTCCATACCATTCGTTTCTTGAAATACGAACTCGTTCTATGTTTGCTGACACACTGTTATCAGTATTTTCTGGATCGTTCCCCCATTTGTTTTTGTGTGGAGAAATTGAACAAACGTTACGTAAGAGGAAATAGAGCAACGTAATGTCAAAGTCGGAGTATATTTTGCTATAGACGAGCTGTTTTTGTTTTTCGCTGATAGAAGGTTTTCTTTTTTCACGTATGTAATCTTTAACTTTCCTTTCCAAGTCAGGCGGAGATATCTCTTTTGCGAGAACTTCGCGCAGTAAATCAATGCAGGGACCCAGTAACGCCCGGGCAATTCGGGCTAAATGTGTAGTCCCCCGATTCGATTTATATTTTGATAAAGACATCCTTTCTCGGATATAGTATCAACAAGATTTTCTACAAAAAAATATAAAATAAGAATGTAGAAAGGTTTTCTTTAATATCAGATAACACTCTTACAATGTAGAATGTAAAGACGTTGAAAGTGTTAAAAGCGAACGTGACCGCCGCTGTGAAAAGCTGGCGAGCAAAGCGAAGGGAATAAGAGCGAGCAAATCCACAGATATATAAAAATATTGACTGTATCCTTATAAAGTAAATGGCTGACCTAATACTTAGAACTTAGAGTTCAATAAGGGCTCTTGACGTGTATTTTAATTAGTATTGCACAAGTGTTGGTTAGAACCAAGAGTCAGAATTATATCACGCCTCCTTAACTTTGCATTTTTCACAGAAACGTTAGAAAAGCTAATATATTATAGACCTACATAAGTATAAATAAAAATCATTATATAAAATGCGATAGTGTCATCACGATTCATTGCTATTTTCAATACATTCACCACGATTCAATAAAAGGTAACATAAATTCTTGGAAGTATTTGGTAGCCATACTTTTTTAATCGTTCATCGACTGCTCCCAAGGTATATAAAGCGGTCTTGGAAGTTAAGGTTGTTTAATTGCTTTCCGGGTGCAAAGATTTACAAATGTATGAACTCTATTTGTAGTAAAATGAAAAACACAGGATGAATCTCTGCCATTCAGTCAACTGAATGATAACTGAATGGTCTGGAAAGGTGACTGAATGGCACACATATGCCATTCAGTCACATTTCAGTTACCATTCAGTCACCTTTCAATTGACTGAATGGCAGCGATTCATCCTGTGAAACGTGAGGCCCTAGGGCCGCATCACTCATCCAAGTAACATTGACCATCTTACTTTAATCAAAGCAGCTTTAAAATATCAAATACAAATACTAAAGGCCAGTCGCGGGTGTTTGATTTTGCACCTGCTGTGCTGGATACTTTGCATTTGATTAAAGATGTGTAAAAAAAAAAAAAAAAAAAAAGTACACATCTCTTTTCGGTGATAGTCGATTGTTATTGTCCACCTCCTTTTTCCATTAATCGTCGACTATTTTGACATTTAACTTAGTATAAATTGTTCAATTTCGATGTCGACGTCATCATGGTATACAAAAAGCAAGCGCATTGTGACAGAAAATGTTATGATATACGTACATGTATACAGATACGGGGCGGATGATTGACAATAATCATTCATCACATGATATTTTTATTTTTTGTTTGATATTTTCTATAGATGTAAGTATATTATAAAATCAAAGTACTGCGAGTACTGATAAGCGGAAGCATGATTGTAATTAAAATTACCAAGCAAAATTAAGGTTCTATAGGACACCTGTCGATATTGATCTGAATGAAATTCATTATAACTAAAATACTCTTACCGGTTGAGTAATTTCAAATTTTTCAAAACACTTGTCCCAAAAATATATTTTAAATATTTTTGGAAAGGTAAAAGTTATAAAAGCCTTACAAGGATTCAAACTCTCGACTAACAGATTCGTAAATAACGCTCTAATGCGGCAAGTGCTCTATACTGTTAGATAAGAATTTCGGGAAAGTAAACGCATTTGATCGGAGGTCAAACATGAAAGTGTTTTATATCACCTTAACTGCATAATAAAAAGGCACTGTAAGTCGTTTTCAACTTCATCAGATGCAACCGTAAAAGTTGATGTTGGTAAATGATTGTTTACTAAATTTCTTAATGTGACAAGTGGACTTCGTGTGTAAAAAGAAGTAAAGGATATTTACAGAGGCGATAAAATTAAACCTGCGTTTTCCCCAAATTCAATCGTATGTCTTTACTCGTACATGTACCTGAAGATTTATTGAAGTCATTATCATAATGACTTTAAAAAATCTTCAGTTACGTGTAAAATTTAAATCCAATAAACCTTCTAAGTCTAATGACTTTCAAGCAAAATGATCAAAGGAATATATAACTATTAGTTGTTTTTTAGAGATATTTTGATATAATTACATCCACCAAGTATAATTCCCTATATTTCTAGTAGAAATTGATTGCATTCATGGCTTTGTATAACCTGACATGAGTAAAATACAAACGCGCCGTTCATCGATTGGTCGAAATCTTTATCAGCCTAAGAAATATCACGGACTGCCCGAAATAATCATGATGATATTAGACTCAAGCTCCAATAGAAGACGATTTGGCTGTTTCTTTTATCTAACAAACGGATGAATATAAACAATAGTTTAAATGATTTTATTTATTTCTTACTTTTAAAGATCAATTTATTAAGTTGATAAAAGAGAGATTTAAATATAAACAGTATTATGTTATCTTTAGTGATTCATGGATGTTATAAAGGTAGCAATCATTGCAGAAAAAATTACATAACCAGCTATATAACACACACGGGTTAATATGTATTTTCGACAATGACGCCACTTTCATATCCTGCATGAATCATCAAAGAGGCAATCGGTTTTCGGAACGCAGTTCGCTATTCGCAATTCAAAAGTGAACTGCGTTCTAGAACGCAGTTTGCAATTCAAAATCTATAATTAATATTTCGGGCCTTAAACTTTTATGGTCATCTGCTAGTAGTATACGACTGCCATTGAGAATATATAGTAAAGTGGTCAACTCTAGTTTATGAGATTCGGGTTTTTTCGCAATTGAAAAGTGAACTGCGTTCTAGAACGCAATTTGCAATTCAAAATTTATAATTCATATTTGGGGCCTGAAATTTTCAGGGTCATCTTCTGGTGGTATACCATTACCACCCTGTAAATATAGTGAAGTGGTCATCTCTACATTTTGAGATTCAGACTTATATGCAATTTAAAAGTGAACTGCGTTCTGAAATGCAGTTTGCAATTAAAAATTCATATTTTGAATTTTACGCCTGAAATTTTCAATGTCATCTACTAATGGTATACCATTACCACTATGAAATATAGTGAAGTGGTCAGCTCTAATTATTGAGATTCGGGTCTCTGAACACTATTCATTATAATGGGGTTTTAAACATTGGGCTTGGAATCATCGATGTTTTTTTTTACAGAGTTTTTTCAGAGGGTTCACGTCAAAAGATGACTGAGGGAATAGAATTCCCAATTTTCCTTCCGTGTTTTTGCGGGTATTTGCTCGCTTTAGGGACTGATATATAAAATGAGATGAATTATTAACAAAAATATGTTTATCTTTATTCAAATAAGCTCTCTGAATACGACGTTTATCACGCGTGCTTATTATATCTTATGAACCTAACTCCGTCATCCACGTGCCCTATGATATGGCAGGGAATGAAGACACATTAGCAATTTAGTTAAAACCCCATTTGTATCTAGGCCAAGTTAAAATAAGTAAAAATGGTGCATACAAATTAAATTGCATTTAACTTCATCGAAACGATATGATCGCCAGAATAAAAAATGGGCTCATGTAACAACAATCACAATGGCCTTTTCAGAATGTATGTATGCCGTTTGATTTATGTCCTTACATATTTCAAATATTTTATATCATTGATTAATATATTAATTATTATATTATTTATTTATTACATTTTTAGAAATGTAGCATATTCTAAATAGCGATATACCGGAGATATCTATACCCTGTATAAGGCAAAAATATCGGCTAAGCGATTTGACGTTATCATCAAGAGTAGTGCATAAAGGCTATTGTAGACTGAAAAAAATGTATTAATTACCTTTATCAAAAATAAGCACTAAAAATAACCAACAACACGAACAATAAAGTAAAATATTGTCAAATTTTCGGGACAACCCATTCCTTCTTCAGGACAACGAAAAAAAACTACATAAGAAAGAAGAAAACATCTACAAAACTAGCACTAAACTACAAACTAAATAATATATAAAAAATAGATAATGTATAAACACCGGATCAAAACGTGGCAGCTACATCTTTGTATTTAAGACTTCAAGCCCGAGAAAGAAAAATCTCGTCCGACGCAGCGGACGGTCTGTGAAGAAGTGCTGAAAGAAAACGCGAACGAATTAACTTGCTAATTGGGGGTTGCTGTTAATTTAGTTGTACTAGTAAGATAATTCGTAGTGAAAGTTTGTAGTTTCTTCCGAAAATTCTCAAACCTGGAATGCCAGGACGTCCCATAGTAATTGCCATTGGACATCCTACTGAAAAAATTTCAGAATTCATCGACCTTCATCTCCGTCCACATGTTGAAAATTTACCGTCATATCTTAATGATACAACAAATTATCTTAACAAAACGCCATCTTCAAATCTTCGAGATAATACTATTCTCGTGACGATGGATGTTACATCCCTTTTCACCAACATTCCGCATGACGAAGGTATTGCAGCCTGTAAAGAGGTATGGGACGCTAGAGAGGTTCAGATCCCTTCAACTGAATCTCTCACCAAGCTCCTAGAGCATGTTCTAAAATTCAATAATTGTATGTTCAATGGAGAACACTACCTTTAAGTCAGTGGCACTGCAATGGGCACCAAAATGGCACCATCTTATGCCAATATATTCATGGGTAATCTAGAGCGCAACCTACTAACACAGTCACCCTTCAAACCTCTTAGTTGGTTGCGCTTCATAGACGACATCGAAATGAAGTGGGTTGACAGCAGAAACAACCTCGATGATTTTATTACCTTTGTCAATTCTTTCCATCATTCTATCAAATTTACGACTGAAATTTCAATAATCATCGTTCCACCATCAAAACTAAGAAAATTAAAGAACCCGTCGGGGAACATTTTAACTTAGATAATCACAAATGGGAGGACATGATGGTTTTGGTCATTGATCACAACCCTAACTAGACAGATGCGGAGAGAAAAAAAATAAAGAAAAATTTTGGATGCATAGACTGAAGTCATTCCGCCCTGACGGCATCAACAAATTAAGTGACTTCACCAAAATGAACATCAACCTGACAATTTTAGGCCCTAAATATGAATTATAGATTTTGAATTGCGAACTGCGTTCTAGAAGGCAATTTACTTTTCAAATGCGAATACTGTAAAGTTCTTATATTACACGAGTACTTAATTCCGCTATCCCGCTGGTTTGTATTAAATCGCGAAAATATAAAATCGCGAATGTTTCTCCTTTTTTTCTTACAATTTTTAACTCTCAGAAAATAATAAGATGACCCTAAAAATTTTTAGCTCCAAATATGAATTCTAAATTTTGAATTGCGGACTGAAACGCAGTTCACTTTCCAATTGCAAATAAGACCGAATTTCAAAAAGTTGAGATGATTACTTCACCATATTTTCAGAGATGTAATAGTATACCACTAGTCAATGACCCTGAACATTTCAGGCCCCAAATATGAATTCTGAACTTTGATGTGGTTTGCGAAGATTGGTATGCATTAAATACGATCAACAATTTAATAACAGGACAACATTCCTCAAAAGTAATCACACCTTAACTTTTAGCAAATCATAAGCCCACAGCCCAAAATCGAGTCCGGTCTGTCGCATTGTAACTTTGGCACGTTGCTTTATTTTACTAATGCACTCTCTACTCCCAGGGGTTAAAACTAATGGGTACCTGGCAAATGCAACCTCGGTTCTGGTTATATGGCTTGTGTGCTTAATTGACGATGATATTGATTGTACAAATGTTGTCTGCATGTTTCATTATAATTTGTATACGTACTACAATGCATAATTACACCTACTTTAAGATAGATATAATTAATAGATAGATAGATAGATAGATAGATAGATAGATAGATAGATAGATAGATAGATAGATAGATAGATAGATAGATAGATAGATTGATAGATGAACATAACTGTATACATATTTTTTTTACTATAACGGTTTTGATATACATTACATAGTCTTAATAGATGAATAGTCTGTTTATTTGAAATATTTTGAAATCATAGTTCATGCATGCATACATGAACACATGACTTCTTATATATAGCAGCTCCGCTACCGGTTAAACGGGTTGCTCACTTTTCACATCATTTAAAATATATGCAATAATATTCGGCAACATTTGATATTTTCATCGCATTCATCAAACTATTAGATCTGAGATTCGGATGCGATAATTCTATACCCAAGCGATAGATACTTCATTATGCAACCCATTCTCTCACCAAGAGTCGTGCTTCGAAAGCTTCGCAAGAGTGAATGCAACCTCATTGATAATGTTGATCTTCCAGACGTCAGAAATAACATTTCACTGTTGTGTATCACAAGTAGCAAATATTTGCGTTCATAAATATAACAAAATATACATGTAAGTATTTGATAATCGTGTCTTATAACGTTAACTTTAGAAACATCTAATAGACCTTATTTTCTTTATTTTGAGCCTGCACAAAATCCGCCGCTGGGGTTCTTATGACCCTCCCCCCTAATTACCACCTGTTGTTTTAATTAGCAACTATCTGAAATGTGTTAGATTATTGCGCGGAGCAAATAATTCTATCATTCTAATCTTCCTTTTTCAAATAGAACTTTACAAATCGTTGTTCTTGTTGGCACAAACCTTGTGTATAACTTTGTCTTTTGTATATGTGTGCATTTGCGCTTTGCCACTGTACAAAATATTATATTTTGTGACGTTTGTGCATTTGCACTTACCCCCTGCACAATGAGCTTATTTATGGGCTGTCACGTATTGTTGTTTTGTTTGATTTGTTATGAGGCAGCCCATTGGTAGCCGAAAGTCACTGCGTCCAGTAACGCCAAACCATAATATATTTAGTCCAGACCAATCTCTCTCAATTAATTATGAGGTATCTTGGAAAAGTGAAACAATTGTCAGAATCGAGATCATTCATCCCATTCTGTTTACTGGAGTTGAGTATTAAGCGCTTCTGGATATCATTCCCCCCTTTCGATCCTCATCGATCGCGTGGGTTGTGATAGTATATAATTAGCTACAACGGAGGTTGTTAGTCATTTGCAGTCCGAAGCTGAGGGAGTTCACTTCGTAATAGGTGAGGACAAACCTCGGTATTTAGATAAGTCTTATGTGCCTAAATAAGGCTTTCGAGACTTGATTTGTTATTACATTAGCTTGTGATAGCTGTCAGGGTTGATTAAAAGCGCGCGCGCTCCATAGTAGAGTGGGATACTGTAAACATTATTGATTAAAATATTTGATTGAGGAATTTATAGTTTATTTACATATTTCTTAAATTGCTCAGACAGAGCAGCCGATTACATGAACCAAGAAACGTGGCAGCGTCGGGATTCGGCAAGAAATAAAATATGTACTACTCATTTTAAATAAGTATTTACAATGAAGGAAATAGTAGATTAAGAAATTTTATTCTTGGAGAGCAATTGCGAGCGATTGCGCAAGGAGATAGAGAGATACTCTGCATCGTTAGATAGACAAGAGCAAGCGCGCGATTCTTGCATAGCGACTTTGGTTGGTGCGACCGGGGACCAGAGTCATGCAACTAATGATACAGTGGTACTGCAGGGAAATGAGCAAATTGAAAACCTTGTTGAAAGAGGGTCCAATGAACATATTACAGTGTGCCCAGCGAGAGTGCAGCACAGACAAGGTAGAAGTGAAACAGAACTTGCTGTATATTTACAGCTTAAGGAGTGATGAACACCCAGTTATAGGAAGCGCACAGCGGAGAGCGCGATCGCCGTTGATGGCAAATGTTTCTGCTTTATTAGGGAATGCGCTAAATAATAGAGATATTTCCATAACAGCGCACAGACGCATAGCCTGGGAGCTGGAACCAGAAATTTAATGAATGAAAATCTACTAGAAGAGGAATTTGACCACGGTAATAGAGGTTCAATGTGTAACATCAAACCAGCGCGACAACTGCTGAAAATAATTTTTGGCTTGACTACAAGTCCCATTTTAATGCATGCGCTACCCTAATAAATTGGTCGGGAAAAGAAAAAGGCCTGTATTTAGCTGTATCACTAAGAGGGACAGCTCATGGCATACTAGGGAATGTTTCAAAAGAAACAATGCAGCATTATGACTTGTTGGTAAAAGCTCTTGAAGAACGATTTGCGCCACCCAATCAGACCGAACGTTACCGGGTGCAGTTAAAAGAGAGAAAACAAAGAGCTTCTGAGACCCTGTCCAAACTAGAACAGGCCATCCGTAGATTGACATGCCTTGCTTATCCTACAGCACCAGCGGAAATAAGGGAGACGCTAGGTAAAAACACATTCATTGATGCACTAGAAAATTCGAATATGCGCTTGCGCATGAAACAGAATAGGCCTGAATACTTAAATGATGCAATCCGGCTTGCAGTAGAACTACATGCATTCTATAGAACAGAAAGAAGTGATTTGCGGATGGTTGAGGGTAAAGTACGCGAGTGCGATCAAACCGCACACTCAACAGAGCTTATTGAAGCAAGTTAGATAACTTGGAGAAACAGGTCCAAGATCAGAATTTTCGGAGGAGACGAACATTACAGTTGCCAGTCAGAAACACAGATGACGGGGGTAACTTTCTATTATTGCAAGGAAAAGGGACACATTCACAGAAATTGTCCGAAACTTAAAAATTAAGAAACAAATAGAAAACGTAATGCATCAGCGAAGAAAGGTGGCAATGCGCGGCGGATTCGTAGTGAGCGCAGGTGGAAGCAGCGCCAAGCCCGATGACTTATTGGTGGAAGCATTATGATTAACAAATCTGGTATTTTTTTGAAGCTGAGATAAATGGAGTACGGTCAAAAATGTTGATCGATACAGGTGCGCCATTGACGTTTATCTTAAAAAAGGTGCATGATACATGTATAATTACAGACTCCCGGCACTAGAGGAGAGTGGAAAGAAAGGTTGCCTTTTATGACTTATTTGCCCCTGCCCAAGAGGTCCTTGAGTGGTATAGTCATTAACTTTCTACTTATATTCCTCTTATTCTAGAGATGCTTCAGAGGAGAAAAAAGGAGCAATTGGTCATGTAGTTTTCAAGAAGAAATTTTTAAAAACCTGTTAACGAACGACGCACGACGATGGACGTAAACCAATTTTAATAGGTCTCTTAACTGAGGGATTTACAAGGCCTAAAATCACTGCAATCATTGTAAAATTAACGATTCTGAACGATTTGCCATTCTCAAACGTTATTAAAAATATTAAAGAGCAATGCAAAAAAAGTTAACCGAGACATGAACTTGGTTGACCCAGTACGTGATCAAGTTTTCTTTGAAGCCATTCAGGCTTCACCTGATTTGATTTCGTGACCAATGAAGTTCATTTCCCGGTGAACATTTTAAATTGCTGTTTAATTTTTTTATTCATGTTTTTGATTTTCTACAAAATACATGTATATGTCCACTATATATACATAAAGGCAAAATTGTTGGTCTGTAGTAAAGTCTTTCTGTACATTTTTGCGATACCAGAATGCAGTTCCTGTGTTTAATTGTCAAAAAAAAAAATAAATAAAGACAATGTTAATAGAAAATTTGAGGAAACAACTGTCCCCTCTTGACACTCCCTCCTTTAAATATGTTATCTACCTGTTCTTTTTTTCTATGATTATCAAAACTTTGAAGTGTAATACTAATCAATATGGAACATCACAGGCTCCTGACGTTATATATTTTTCTCATAATAAGAATAAATAATCAGTTCAACCAAAACGGTACATTACACCTGTCATTATTAAAAATCACCCCTCGATCTGCATCTACTGCCTTAGATATGCCACAAAAGGCTAAAGGGAAAATATATGACGTCGGATGCCTGTGTGGTACAATTGTACTGTATATAACTTTTTATCTTGGAATCTACAGATGAAAACTACAGAAAAAAAAACGCGTACATGAACATGTACACTGTAGTTGCATAGATAAGCATTGATTTTTATAAATTACCCATTGAAAATTAAAAGCAAGAGTAAAAATATGCATTAGAGTTTGCAAATAATAATTTGATTATGATGCGCAACATTAACCGTGGAATGAAAGAGCTATTAAAGAGTTATTATAATGACATAATGTATCCTGCATGTAAATATTATTATCGTGCGTGTAGACTTAATTGTATTGTATGTAAATAATATAATTTTCTTGCATAATGACATATTTTTTCTTGCGTGAAGGGGACGGAATTTGTCACCATAAATATCGCTTATATGTGACTTCAAATATGATAGAAACTACTTATTTATATTGTCATGTAACTTTTTTTGGTTGTCAAGCGAAAAAAAAATATGTAAACATGCAACTTGTATAAGTTGACATGCAACTTATATGTATTTAGGTTTCATTTATGTCAACATACGACTTAATTGGGTTGAAATACACCTTATTTATGTTGCCATGGGTATATATCTCTAATTTTACAATCACTAGGACAACAAATATGCGTTTTTATGGAAAATTGTAGAAAAGTTCCTATAATTGCAGCGTGTATATGCATTTATTGTAAAATTTTAAATGAGAATACTTAACACATTCAGAAAAGATGATCTGCAATTTTGAAAGTAAGTGTCAAAACTGAATTATCATATAATTTGGGGGAAGAATTGAAATTGGTCCATGTTCACCATTCCCTAAACTGGGAAATTCCCTCCTTTTAGTTTTACTGTCATTTTCGGAGTTTTTCAATACATACCGCATTTTGCCAGAAAGCTAATCAGTCTGACCTACATGTATGACTAACAATTAAACTCGAGAGAGCCGAATGTATCACTATCATCTTCTTTCTGTAGCAGCACTTCTCATTTGAAGAGCGGCACATTTTATGCAAAAGCCTAAAATATCAATGTTTAGATTTTTTATTGTGCTCGGATTTAATACTTATTACGATATCTTTGCGTACTGTATGTTTTCATAAGCAATCAAAATTGGGCTTCACCAGATTATCACTGCTCATTCTTTTGTCAATTTTGTTACTTTCCTGAATGGAAAAAAATACGATGCCTTATATCTCACACTTCATGCTTACTAGATACATAAAAAGAATAGAGGTATACAGTTAAAAAATTTAATGTTTTTTTGTGCGGTTCTGAAAGATAAGTAATAGTTGCAGAAAATTAGCCATAACCCGCTCAAACACTCACTTGATAACATGTCTCCTCTGATATTTGCGAAAAACGCAAACGTTTACTGAGACCCTAGGCCAGTAATTCTTTTAAAAAATTTGAGGAAGCAATCCTGTTTGGCTTACGATTTTAGGATTTCATTAATATAATTTTAATCTATTTTTCCTACTTATATAAATTTATATTATATCATATACATGTATCATAGATATTATATTTATAATATAACTCTTCGGATGTTTTTAACAGCTCTTCGAGTTCCTTTGGTTTGTTATGAAACACATACCGGTGGCCTTAACCCTTGTCTCTTTAAAACGTTTTCTCCGTTGCATTTTCTTTTAACATAGGAACATATAGATTAAATGTTTATAAACCTTCATCTCAGAAACCAATCAACCAGGAAATGTGGATCATCAGGTAGTGTATTTCCAAAGATTATTTTTTAAAAATCTTTTTCAGATACCAATCAGCCAGGAAAGCTGAAACTTGTGTGGAAGCAGGCAGTGTAGATTCAAAGTTGTGAAAATCATGACTAGTGGGGTAGCATGGGTTCACAGGGGGACACATTTTTAACAGAAAAATATAGAGATAAATATTTCAAAATATTATTCTAACAAGAGGCCCAGGGGCCACATCGCTCACCGGAGCAACACTTGCCTTAATTCTGATTAAATTAGCATTACAGTATCAAAATATCTTGACAACTAAGTACAGTAGATCTTGCTAAAAAAATTGAAAATCTGCCAATTTTTATCCACCTCTTATTTTTTGGTAAATACCAAGCCCTTTTTGTTGTTGTACCTGTAAGAAAATTTTTCTCTATTCCTATGCCCCCTCCATTTCGAGGCCCGATTTTTCTCTAGGGAATCATGGTTTCATCAAACTTAAATCTACATAACCTGTGCTTTCACACTAAGTACTGAGGTTTGGACCGAAAACTTCCCCAGAATATTTTTAGAGATTTTCTCTATAAATTCCTAAGTAAAAATTCAAACCGCCATCACGGCCGTGCCAAACCACTAGGGACTATGATTTTGCAAACTTGAATTTACACTATCTGAGGATGCCTCTACACAAGGTTAAGCTTTTTTGGCCAAATAGTCTTTAAAAACATGATTTTTAAAGATTTTCTCTATATATCTATGTAA
Organism: Magallana gigas; assembly: GCF_963853765.1. NCBI lineage: Eukaryota > Metazoa > Mollusca > Bivalvia > Ostreida > Ostreidae > Magallana > Magallana gigas. Next base: position 36,050,799 of record NC_088860.1, read on the forward strand.
AAATTCATCCCCAATTGTGGCCTCACCCTACCCCTGGACTATTATTTAAACAAACTTGAATCTATATGATCTGGGGATGCTTTCCTGGCCTAATAGTTTTGAGAAGAAGATTTTTAAAGGTTTTCTCTCTATATAAAAATTTATGCCCCATTGTGGCCCTGCCTTACCCCCAGGGACTATGATTTTGCAAACTTGAATTTACACTATCTGAGGATGCCTCTACACAAGGTTAAGCTTTTCTGGCCAAATAGTCTTTAAAAACATGATTTTTAAAGATTTTCTCTATATATCTATGTAAAAATTCATCCCCAATTGTGGCCTCACCCTACCCCTGGACTATTATTTAAACAAACTTGAATCTATATGATCTAGGGATGCTTTCCTGGCCTAATAGTTTTGAGAAGAAGATTTTTAAAGGTTTTCTCTCTATATAAAAATTTATGCCCCATTGTGGCCCTGCCTTACCCCCAGGGACTATGATTTGAACAAACCTGAATCTACACTATCTGAGGATGCTTCCACTCAAATTTAAGCTTTCCTGGCCTTATAGTTTTTGAGAAGAAGATTTTAAAGATTTTCTCTATATATTCCTATGTAAAATTTGATCCCCCCATTGTGGCCCCACCCTACCCCCAGGGACTATAATTTGAACAAACTTGAATCTACACTACCTGAGGATGATTCCATGTTTATTTGAGCTTTCCTGGCTTAATAGTTTTTGAAAAGAAGATTGTTTAAAGATGTTCTATATATATTTCTTTGTAAAACTTGATCTCCCAAATGTGGCCCCATCCTACCCCCAGGGATCATGATTTGAACAAACTTGAATCTACACTATTAGAGGATGCTTCCATTTTAATTTGAGCTTTTCTGGCCTACTAGTTTTTGAGAAAAAGATTTTTAAAGATTTTCTCTTTATATACCTATGTAAAACCTGATCCCCCAATTGTGGCCCCACCCTACCCCCGGGGACCATGAATTGAACAAACTTGAATCTACACTTCCTTAGGATGCTTGCATTTTTATTTGAGCTTTTCTGGCCTGATAGTTTTTGATAAGAAGATTTTTGAAAAAAAACAACAAATTTCTAATAATTCTCAATTATCTCCCCTTTAAAAAGGGCGTGACCCTTCATTTAAACAAACTTGAATCTCCTTCACCAAGTGGTGCTTTGTGCCAAATTTGGTTGAAATCTGCCCAGCGGTTCTTGAGAAGAAGATGAAAATGTGAAAAGTTTACAACAACGACGCCAACGACGACAACGTCAGACAACGGACAATTTGTGATCAGAAAAGCTCACTTGAGCCTTTGGCTCAGGTGAGCTAAAAACTATTTGCTTAAAAAAGCTGTAACTTTAGTGGAGGTAACATCAGATAGTGTAGATTCAAATTCGTTTAAATCAAAATTTTGAGGAGTAGGGTGGAACTACATTGGGGATCCAATTGTACAAAGGAAAACATTTTAATTATTCACAAACCCTGTAATGTTATCATTTTTGGTTTACTTATTTGCAAGCATTTTGACACAATGCTGATTCTTGAAAATTGTTTAGAATCTGGCCCCTGGACGATTCTTGGGCCTTACAAGGCGTTCAGAGTTTAATGACGTCATATATATATCATATATATAATATAAGCAATTCTTTATGATCTTTTTTAGAACTGCAATGCTCAAAAAATAAAATCCTCCTGTTAAAAAAGGGACTTGATTATAAACAGGGGGAAAATAAATTCTTATTCATACAGGATCGACTTGTATTATACCACATTGTCCAGATATTTTGTAATTTGACTCCTGACTCCATTAAGCTGATCTTATCATGACTATTGTTGCTCAGGTGAGCAATGTGGCCCATGGGCCTCTTGTTTAAAAATACAAAGGATAGGCTTACATCTTTACTACTTTACTAAAATAATATACTCGAAATTTGGGATGTTACAATCTTGCGCATGCGCATTACAATCACGCTAAATCAGGAGGGGATCTTTAGTGTATATTTCCACAATATTGCATTTGCATAGATAAACTAGGAAATGATAATACAAAAACGTGCTAATTTTCATTGGAAATATCCACCAAAAAAATACAGGAGATAACTCTAACTCAGTGCATTTTATATGAAAAAATTCCAAATATCAACATGGTTTGTAAATTCGAATCGAGTAAAAATGTTGGTAAAAAAATGTTGAATTCTTCATTTATATGAATTAGATTTTTAGATTAAAGGTATTTACAGCCTCAAAATTGTCTGTTATGAATAATTTGACTGTTATTTTCTACAGCTTCATTTATTTTCTCCAAAATCGTTTTGGACCAATTCTGCAATTTTAGGCTATATTATGGATATATGGGAGGCATTTCAACCGTGGTGACGCCCGTCCCGAGACCCAGGCGTAAAGTTTGGTTATGTAAATGTCAACAATACGGTGTGTCGATGTATCTATTTCGTAAATGTTCGATATGCAATGTCAACCCGTGCACGCACGGGTCAAAGTCTAGTAGAAATCAAATTTGGATGGTTATATCCGTAAACAAAAGAGAATTGACCTGTTATTCTATGTTTTACATGTTTCTGCTATTTAGGAATAGTCTGTAAGACTGGTATTAATCCAATTTTTAAACATATCTTGCAGAAATGGCCAATTAATGCAGTGAACAACTCTAATTATTGTTTATATCACTGATCTATTTCACCCATGTATTACATAGGAAAATTACACATTTGCGATTCACAAATTAATGTGATATTTACAGACGCTACTTTAAAATGTGTACCAGACCATGGTAGACGGGTCTTGCTGTTGCTATAAAGACGCACCGTGACAAATAGGAAACATTAAATTTCATGTCACGCAACATCGTTTCTTGTATGATACATACAACATTTAGGTGCCAGTAATAGATGACTGGGCTTTTATTATTATCATTATAAGTATTTGGAAGCAACAAGTCAACAGTTGATTCTTTATTCTTAATTTTGATTTACTTTCACAGTTGTTTGTTGTAAGTATTTAAAAGCCAATTATTGGTTTCATAATTGTTAAAGGATAAGCCTCTGGTTGGAGGATTTATGTTAATTTTATAAGACAAAAAACTGTTTGCATTTAATCTTATGATATTTTACGTATTCGTGTATAAAATTTAATATGTAGTATTATTTCAGTTAGGCAAAATGTAAGCGTATACAGTGAAGCATCATTTTGTTTTTAAGAGTCATTGCTACAACCTAACACCAAAAAATGTTGGTATGTTTAGTGGGGTTAATGATCCGTCTTAGCTACGAAGCATTTTAATAGACAAGACATATGCATCATACTTGTTGCAACTGAGTGTGATATAGACTCTTCTTTAAATAAAATCAGATAGAATTACGTACAGAAAACTATATTCGTTCTGTTTTTATCACAACCAAAAGATCTATGCTTTCTCAATGATATGGATAATAACAGTTTAAAATATACATGCTATAAGCTTGTTTCAACTAAAAAATTTTAGACTCTTCATTTTATATGATACATTTAGTTAAAACTGCAGCAAATGACAGGCGTTATGTGTTAATAACAAGAACTAAAATGGATATTTCCCTCCTATTTTAAAAATTTCGATTATAACTCATTCGAAAACAAACAAGACTAAAATGCTTACAAACGATCTATTAACATTAACAATGTATTGTTAATGTTGTTGAATTCCATCTTTAATATAAGAAGGAATTATAAAAACGTTTACAATGTTCATGGATGGCTTTGTCTATGGCGACTATTTATTGTTAACTTTACGTAAAATATTTTTAAATCAATCGAAACTAAGACTAAATTGAGCGCGCGATCCTGTGGATTTGCCCGGACTGGTATCTTGCTTTAAAATAATTGTACAATGTAGCAACCGTTTTACCATTCGATGAAATTGACTTCGTCTTCCGTTTGAAATACAGTACATATTTGATAAGAGGGTGCAAACTAGATAATACCATGAAAATTGGCAAAATTATATACCCTTACATGCAAAAAGTGATGTTTTGTTTGAATAATGCCCCAAAAATTTTAAGTGTAAAATTCTTATAATGTGGTCGGAATTCCCTTTTTTCTAATAGGTCTATTTACCTTATCCTTAAATAACTACTAAGATTAGTTGTTAAATCAATATTTTGTTTTCATTTTGTGGATACTTAGTGGGATTTAACTTAATTTTATGAATTTCAAAGATATTAAACTTTTTAACAAACAAGCAACTCAAATTCTTATTAAACAACACCCTAAACTCGCTAATTGTCTGGTTTGATGGATTCCAAACGTAAGGAAACAATCTTCTGTCGTATTAGTTATGATATCATAAAAGAAATATCGAACTATTTTATCCATATCATTCTACTTATGTTAATGGTTTTCATTTAGAAATTTTCCCAGGCCTTAGTTTGATTATTATAATAAATTAAATAATAACTGATAGCATACGATCCTTTCCTTTTTAAATCTTTGTATTTTGCTATACTCTTATGACATTTCTTTTTTTTTCTACTAAATAGCCAGGTTTGTATTGATTGATTGTATGATAAACTGTACAGGTAGATAACAAAAATATCATTATAATCCTTAAATTAACAAAAAGAGTACTGAGTACGTCAAATGAATTAAAAAAATATATTCCATACTTTATTATACAGGTATATCATATATTTTACATTTCATGATTTTCTCAACGTATATAAGTACCCCCTCCCCCCCTTGTTATAATTAAAATCAAATTGAAAAAATTAAAATCGTAAACTGATGTCAAAAAAATTTAAAATTCTCGAATAAAATTGACAAGTACTGCAGATAACGACATTATATTATTGTGAAGTCTTGTCGAAAATTTTCATTCATGTGTCACGTATAAAAAAACTTTTGCAATTTGCAAAGAAGTATTTACATATACACATAAGAAGTGATTATCAGACCGTGGTAAATCGCCTTGTTGTAAAATAATGCACTTAGTGAAGCAATTAAATTTCATTTCACGCACCTCTTTTCTAAGTAAGCAATATTGATATTTGCATCCTGCATATAAAATAAAAGAGTAATTACAGTAATTAGAATAATATAAACGCCCCTTATATCTATTTTAAAAAAAGCGACTAAAATAAATGAGAAAAAAACCAAAGTAGTTTTCTAACACGACGAAATCTTGCAATATAATTTTCACTATCTTCGTTTCCAAATAAAGATAATCTAAGGGAAAGAAGAAAAACTTTATAACAAAATAAACTTAAAACGATATTTTATGTTGTAACTTGTTTTCTAAATGTGAGTTAACTTTTATTTATGATAACTTTATTTCGGAATAAAACAGTATTCAACTGTGTTATAACAGCTATTTTATGTAACAATTTCAATATGTATTTTTTAAAGTACATATTTACGAAACCAATTACAACCTAGCAAGAACAAAGTTGGCCAACGGTAAGTTTCCGGGAATAAGCTTCATCATGTGACCCCATAGTTTAATGATCAACAAAAAATGCTAAATGACGATGTCACAAAAGTATAAAATCAGCGGCATGAAGAATAAAAAAAGACTCTGCAATAAGCAAAATGAATGTATAAGTTTTCTATCTATATATGTTTATATAAAATGATATTTTCTGTGTCATACGTTTCAAACCAGACACTACCCAAATAGTTGACTTACGTTCCTTCAACGTCTGATTTTTAAACTTTTGCGCCTGCTCTTTGTAAATCAAGAAATGCTTATTTGAATGAACACAAAAATGGGATTTTAAAAAATAGTTCAATTCGTGAAATTTTCCATATGCATACAGCCTTTATTCATCCCTGGACCCCAAAAATCAAAAAAGATTTCTAGTACCCCTTTCAAGATAAATATGTTACCCCATTAGGTGGATGATTTTCGGTAATCAATGGAAATTGACAACAGCTTCTTTAATTTTTACAATGTAATATCTTCGACAAATATTTAATTGTTTTTACTTGCAAGACAATTAAAAAAAGGTTGAAAGATTGAGAGTAAATACATAATTAACGAATCGGTTGGAATTGTAAATCTGGAAATTAATTACAGTCAACATCATTTTTACTTTTATATTTTGATACAGATTTTGAAATACTTTAATCAAGACTGTTTTAAGAAACCGATTTTATTAGACTTATCTGAATTTACAATTAATTCACAAGCCCGACTATCAATAATTATCATCAAAATATTGTCCGTAAGAATCAACAATAATATGCTTTTTTGTTTTTGTTATTTTGATTTTATAACTTTAATTCATAGTGCATATAACTTTTTCTTACTATTTTGTTTGTCTCCAGCAGAATTTTTTGTTAGGGTTTGGGGAGTTGAAATCCATATACGCCTTTAAGGGGTGGGGTGGGGGTTGAAATCCATATACGCCCTAATTTGACGTAGGTGGGGTGGTTTGAAGTCCGTATACGCCGTAATTAGACTTAACGGAATGAAAACGCTAACTAAATAAATATTAATTAAAACAAATATCTATGCATGAAGGATACATTAATATTTAAAATATATTAAACGATAACCACATTGCCCTTGCACTTTGATTCGATTACAAATAATGGGTTTTCAACTAGAGAGCTCATTGGTCGGCTCTCTGATTCTACAACGGATTTCATCGATAATTTTATTCGACATGTTTATAAGTTATACAAGACCCGGCATAAGTTTAGAAAGTCTGCTCTTTGGGTCCGCTCTGGTCTGCTATGCGTCAGCCTGGAGTTTACAATGTACGCGGGTCAGCTCTGGGTCCGCCCTAGAGGACTCGAAGCAGACGCTAACGGACACAGAGAGCATACCTATGGTTTTAATGGGGTTTCTGTTAGGTAGTGTCTAATCCGTAATGACTTTTTTATGAAATACACAGGTATTAAGAAGAACTGTTTACCATGAAAAGAAATTAAAAATTGTACTTACACGTTCCCTTAGTATATGAATGGAGGATACATCATGAGTTTCAAAAATCGCACTTAAAATACGCTTTAATGTGTGAGCGAAGACTCTGAAACAATTCTGTACAAGGCGTCAAGGCAATAAAACTGTGTTGACCTAAAAATAAAATATCTCAGTTTTAAGTGAGCGTCTCGGAGAAAGTCATGCAATATTACCAAAATCGTCCACAAGCGTACATCTTAGATATTTTAAAAAGTGTTTAAAACTGAAAGATTATCCCATAAAAGTCCAAATTTTGAATTCAATTGCTTGCTGGTGTCGTTCTATTTTTAGCTGTGACCTAATTTGAATAATGGCCCAAATATGGATTAAAACCCAAGAAAAATTATGGAAAACAATGCAGTTTGAGCACTAAAATTGTGTGTCTGTCTGTCTGTCTGTAACAAAAATTTCTGTCACAGTTTTCTCAGCAACTAGCTATTCATCACAGATGCTTGAAATTTTAACACACACTTTGTATAGGTATGCCATATAGTGGGATTTATTTTTGTACCATGTGTACATCAACTTCCTGTTAAATGCAGAATTTGCTTATTTTGTATAATATTCACATCAGAGCGAGGGTATTACTAGTGAGCATTGGTCACTTGCGGATATCTTGTTTCCATTATTAGAGCTGCATATTTATTTAATATAACTCATAAGTGTATCTAAATATATCAAATTTTGATCAATTAATAAATAGATCATGGTAAACCAATATACTGAGACAAATCATAGACATTGACTATGCAAATCATACTACCTGAGAAGATCATACACATAGCATTTATACATGAATTCACATTTTCTAGTTACCGGTAGATTTCTAGTAATGAAGTACACTATATTGCTTTCCAGCCACAAGTTCTTGTTACCCTTCCTTACCATCATCCCAAGACTGGTATGAGCAGTACAAAACACCAAAAGAAAAACTAAATGAAGCATTACTGAGACTTTCAGGTAATTTAACTGAAATCAATTTATGCAGTAATTTTCAAGAAATTTGTTAGACATTTGCTTTCAAATATGCTGATGAATCAAAACGTCTTATTTGTTTAAAAAAACAGCATTCGGGATATGCTTGATTTTAACTAGTAATACATGTATATATATAAGAAATATAGTAAGGGATGCAAGCACGCACTAAGACCTGTTACACAGTGAGTGATGTGGCATTAGCCCGCGGGCTCTTTGCTTATTCTTAGTTTTGAAGATTGATAATATTTTAGTGAGAGAAAGCAACTTAAAAAGTAACGTATTTTGCAGAGTACATTACTTCATTTAATTTCTAAACATTTGCTGGTCCTCTCTGATCCGTCATATCATTTGTAAAATTTTATCATAAAAATAACAACTTTGTTTATAGATAACAAGTTTCAACCTCTGAAGTCTCAACTTACAAGACCTTGGTCTGAATTAGCAAAGTCTGCAAAGTATTACTACATCAGCAAGGCCAAAGAAGCTGTTATGATAGTCCTGTCCATCATAGCCCCAGGACAAGAGGACACCATTCTCTCAAAACTCAGTCCATCCTCTACAAATGAAAGTGATGCAACAGACAAAGCTACACAACAGTTGATAGAGGCATATCATGTCACAGCAGACAAAAAAACCCAGCTGCAGATCTTATCATTATTTGCGAACAACTTTACAAAGGAAAAGCTTCTTCAACTTGTACCATCACTGACACAATCCAAAATTGATGCCGCCAGAAAACATGCTTCAGTGATTGGACCAGGACAGATACTAAATCCACCAAAGATATACAGAATACGTCTGACCAGACCAAAATTACTACACTTTCTGGAATATGTATCCATGCCCTCTATTTCCCAGGTTCTTGGTTTTGGTACCATGCAACTTCATTTGTCAAGTGGAGAAAAAATACAAATTCCAAAAGTTATCAGAAATGCTGTGAGTGCTAGAATCATTGCAAACTACCTAGAGTATTGCAAGGAAACAGAGTTCCAAACTTTCAGCCGTGCATCTTTGTACAGAATCCTGAAAGCCTGTCGAGCATCAAAAAGGAAAGCGATGCATGGACTTGACAATACTACAGCACTTGGAATGAATGCCATGGAGTCATTACAGAAGGTTGTAACAAGACTTGGGGAATATGGATTGGATATAGAGAAAAAAGACACTCTGATTGATATGATCAACATCTGTAATCAGCACTTGAAATTTGATGTGAAAAGCCATTTCAGCAGAAGTTCCTCATGCAGTGATCATTGTACAATGTTTGCCCTGAGTGATCCAACAGACACATGCTTTTCTAGTAACTGTGATCATGACCATTCAGACATTTGCTCAAATTGTGTTTTGACACACAAACTTACAGAGGGCATCAATGAAGCCACTAAAACAGTCAGAATACCATCTGAGGATTTGATGGAGGAATTGCAGCATGAAATTATCATGGCAACAAAAGCCATCAAGGACTGGAAGGCTCATCTTCTTAGAACTGTGCACCAAGACTTTGCAAGATCAGATATCCTACAACACCTTGAATCAAACCAGGGACTTCTTATAATGGATTGGGCCATGAAGTTTCTACCCCTCCAGTACAGGGAAACACAGTCAGACTTCTTTGGAAAAAAGGGCATTAGCTGGCATATTTCATGTTTAATTACCAAGAAGAGTGACCCTGAACCAACAGCTAGCACCTTGTCAGACCACCTTGACTTGAACACCTATATCCATATCCTTGAGAATGGTACTCAAGGTTGGTTTTCCGTTGCTCATATTATTAGACACCTTCTTTTGACTCTATCAGTGCAGTTTCCAAACCTGAAAGAGATCTACATGAAGACAGACAATGCTGGTTGCTATCACTGTACACCACTAATTGCCTTCATCAGTCAGAATCACAGTCATTTTCCTATTACCATCAAGGAGTTCAACTTCAGTGAAGCACAGTCTGGAAAAGATCTTTGTGACAGCAAAACTGGTTCCTGTCGAATGCATGTGGCTAGATTTCTGAATGAGGGAAATGATATTCTTTCTGCCTCAGACTTGAAGAGAGCCTTAGAAAGTAATAATCGATTAAAAGGAACAAAGACCTGTGTTATCTCCATTGACAATGCAGAGGAGCCAAAGATAAAATCCAAAATTCCTCAGATTAGCCTTCTGAACAATTTCAGATTTGATGTGGATTCAGTTATTGCAAGAAGGGCATATCAGATTGGTTGTGGACGCCTTATTGAGACTAATACTTTGAAGGATCAGCATCTTAATGTTGGAGAAATGAATGGTTTTGAGGTAAATGTTAGTTATAAAAATTAATAATCATTACCGGTAATTATATAATGTTTGGTTCAATATCATAAAGAAGACATACTAGCTATTTTGTCTCTGTTATATAAATTACAAATGCATTTACTATAAAGTCTCTGTAGTATAAATACAAATGTATGTGCTATATAGTCTAAAAATTACAAATGTAATTTGGATTTTATTGCTTTATAGGTTTTAGAAGAATTTCCATCTCATGCAGTTGATGTTGGACAAGTCTGTGTTAGAATGAGGAACCCAAACATTCAAAATGAAATGGAGGAGGAACAGAACCAGGATCAGGACCAGGGGCCCCTGAATAATGATTTGTATGCATGTCCAGATCCCTATTGCCAGAAACAGTATGTGAGGTCTGCTAACCTAGAGAAACATCTAGCAATAGGCAATCACCTTTACAGGAAAGCTGAAGAAACCGGAATTGATTATGGCATCAAAATCTGGGTTGAGAAGTGTTCTGCCATCCGAGAGAAATATGCTCACATTTGTGAGACAGTGTTGTCTCAGAGTCGTGATACAGGTATCGTTTCCTTATGTTCAGGAGGATGGGCATTGAAATCTGTTGCTAAATGCAACAGGTTCTCCTTAAATGTGAAGGAGTATGTAAAGAAGATTTTTGAAAGCTGTGAAAAGACAGGAAAACGGCCGAATTATGCAGCTTTAAGTGGAGAACTTCAAAAAGCTTGTGATGAAAATGGACAGCGCCTTTTTAGACCATTTGAGTGGCTAACAGCAAATCAATTGAGAAACTTGTTTGCATCATATATTAACAACAAGAAGAAAAATTACAGGGACAGACAGATTCTTTTACTGGAAGTTCCAGAAACTGATGAACATCTTCAAGAAATTGTCATGAATCTTAAGGCAGAAGAACGTCAGCAGACTGTATCTGACATGTATGAAAATGTGTTTTATGCAGCAAATACTTAATTTACCTTTGGATATCTCTGTGGCAACCTGTATAACATGCATTTACATGGAAATTATCAATGTTTTATACTTTAAGATATTTGTAAAGTCGAAAAATTCCAGGTTTAAAAAAAAAAATCCACTCAGTTTGTGTATTTTAGCATGAATTTATTTCTTATTACATTTGGTATTTATCTTTTATGATTGTGTGAGCATCGCAACTTACAGGTTACATTAGTGCAATGATTCATTTTTTTTTATGTAATGATTATTGTCAGTTCTAATTAGACACCACCAAAAGTTAACTCTCTGAAGGTTCAATGCACTGTCAGTAATATATAAGGTTTTAAACAAACGCAAATGATTGTATTTCCTTGGAAACAAGTTTTTTCATTTTAGTAACCAATTTTATTTTAGTATTTGAAAATATTGAAATTAATGTTTGCAAAACTTATCTTAGAGTAATAACATTTGATTTAGTATTCTCTGTTAAAACCATAAAGCATCAGAATTTTTTTTTACCTTCTGCAAAGAAAGTGATAAAAGTCCAAAATGAGAAAAAAAAACAATTTTAAGTTTTTATGAATAACAGTAATATATACGTAATGTACTTATATGATGGCGTTATTAATGACAACTTGTATTTCCTGTTTTGAAATATTCAAAGTTAATTTTTATTATTATTTGCTGTATAAATTGTCAAAATAATGCTGTGATATATCAGAACATTTCTGGTATAGATTTAAATGAATTGAATGTTAGCCATTTTAACGTTTTTTTTGTAAAAATGAAAATATCAGTCTCATTGGTGACGTCATATCTGACCTATATTATAGAGTCCAAAGTCATATTTTTTATATTGTACTATTCATGGTCCGTACTTATTGGTGTAATTGCAATAAAAGAAATTGAAGCGTTTACAGACCCCAAAATAATGCTTTGTAAGTTGGTAAAATTTGAACATTTCACTAAACGTAGGAATTTGAAAAGTTTATGACCTTTTTGTACTTAAACTACATAAGATCTATATAAATGTACCTCCCCAGGAGACATGCTAGACAACATGCTTTTACCCCCTATAACTAGTTTCTATGCATGTATTATCACTGTTAGTTGAGAGGTCCTGAAATATGTGTAGATTTCATGGTTTTTGTTCCCATATTTGACCCCTTGTTCTATTTTTAGTAACATGCCTTTTACTCATGAACTATGCCAACCATGACAAAAACATATGTGGCAAATTTTATGGCATATTAATACTATGTTGCACACCAAAATTGATATCGATACATCAACCATGCTTGTGGACTGTTTTGCATGACTTTCTCTGAGACGCTCACTTAAACGTTTTTCTGGTCTTTTCTATAGAGGGTACACCTGTTGGGGCACCAGAAGGGTATCTAAAAATTATGGATTTAATTGATACACGCATGACGAGTTCAATATTCTCGATCCAATAAAGAGTAAATGTACGTATAGGAAAGAGAATAAATTCCAAATATCAAAATTTATTTCAAACTAATTATGAGAGTCTATGGAAAACCACACCTGTAATCCACTATCCCAAAAGACCCCTTCATCTAGTGTAAATAAGAAGAAATGCACCCAAATACGGAGACTGTTTTACAATACAATACCAAGAATCCTCTGGTATAGAACACAGGACGAAGATGGTATTTTTATGCTCGGTTTTGATTACAGAGTCGCATATTTGAAAAAAAATAACCTTTAAAAATGACATTGTATATACAAATATAATCCACGACCTGGAAAATTTGACTCTTATGTAATTGTGTAAATAGGATCGTGTGATTATAAATCTGTTTATTAGAAATGAATTCAAAATACGCAGAACAATAGTTTACATTTATTTCAGAATCAATTTTGAATGGTTACAGCCGTAAACAAATGTGATCAAATAAAAAATTGACCTGTTTTTCATTTTGTTTGACTTGTCCCTTCTTTATAAAAATCTGTGAACGGCCCCAAATATTAAACCGTATAACAAATTAATTTGACCCATGTGTTACGTTTGAAAATTAAACTTTGCGTGACACAAAGTATTGTGATATTAACAGACACCACTTGATAAGTGATTAACAGACCAAGGTAGACGCGCTTTAACCTTATTGTCACTTAATAGGCCCACCGTGCAAAATGAGATTTCATTAAATTTCAAGCAAGAATGTTTCTTGAATAATACATAAACCATTCAGGTATTAGATAACTCTTAAATTGAATATTTTAATGACGATTATGTGGAACAACAACGTTAACACCAGGTGAATATTAATTTGTACCAATTGTGATTTACTATGACAGGTGTTTTTTTATACAAACTATCTAAAATCATTAGGTTATATGTTTCTTAATTGTGATTTTATATCTGACAATAACATTGAAATTTCATCTGAAAATTCATAGATTATCATAATATATAAACGTTTGGTATACATTTTTCTCAAATTGTTTAAATCCCATATATATACTTACAGTACAGAAAAGCCTAAAATTAAATGTAACGATTCAAACTACAATGTATTTATAAATTTAACATCATAACATATTAGCAGGCAGCGGTCATACGATACCCCTATACCTAGCGTAAAAGAAAAGCTAGTTTTTTTTTTTAAATAACATACAAATATGTGGATCTTTTACACGCTCCGATAGAGGGCGCCCTTGATATTTTGGTTCAAAAAGGTTGACAACAGAGTCGCCAGATTAAGAAAAAGCTTATGTTTATATTATTTAAAGTGCGTAAGAAATACATTTGCAAAAATTTTGCTTTTGATACGGCGATCAATAGAAAACTTATTAAATAAGAACTATAAAAACCCGGAAAACAATTACGAGAATTGTTTCTTTAAATGCACCGAAAACAGTTATTCTTAAATTCGTGAAACAACAATCAGAAATCTAATGCCCCCGCAACCCCAATATATCACTACCAGGCGGATGATAACGATAATCCATGTAAATTGACGACAACGGCTCCATCAATTTTACACTATATCACCATCAAGTAATTTGTTTTTTCGTGCAAGAAACCTACATATAATTAGAAAGGTTGAGAGAGGTTTAGAATTAACGAATCGGTTATTGTAAGTCTGATTTACTGAATTTAATTACAGTGATCATTTCTTACTTTGATATCAAGGAATAACATTTTGATATACTTGAATCAAAATCTGGTTAATGAACGCTTAAAAAATATCTGAATTTTCGATAACTTTACGAACCCGGTTTTCAGTTATGAAAGAATCATCAATTTTGTCGTTTTTTTTTAAATTTCATTAATTAATGAAGTAAGTCTACCATACTTTATTCTGCTATTTCATTTTGTTTTCAGCATTATCTTTGGGGGTTGGAAATGTCTGAGAGCGAATGTCAGACATGTCGGCCCAACGACACCTCGGCCCAACGACACTTCGGCCCCAGGGCACCTCGGCCAAGACGGGTCGGCCCAAAATTTGAGACACGTCGGCTCACGTAAAAGACATCTCGGTTCAAGCAAAATTAAAACAAAAATATTTGATTTAAATGTTTTTATTTTATCAACATATATATTTTATGAAAATATTATATATCAAATACTTGTAAAAGAAATTGAATTAATAAAAAAAAATGAGACCATTAAATTGTAAGCAAGAAAGAAAGTTAAATTAAGAAAATGACGACAATTTCGACAATGACGCTAATAGTTAAACAAACAAGAGGATGCAGCACTCTCCTTTGGAGTCGCAAACGCGAGACACGGGTGACAATGAAGATTTAATTACGAACAGTTGATTATAAGACGATAATCACCGAAGTCCATATATATCCTTTGGATGATTACCACCCCATATCAGATTTACAAAGTCGTCAGAGAAACAACACATCATGACATTTCATTTCATTATTACGCAAAAATTTTTATTGTGTCCACTTTCTGGTCAATCTTTGTAGATTTAATAAATTCATGAAAATATCTAAATACTTAGTATTGCAATCTTTAAATCCTAGATTTAACACCAATATATATTTCAAGTGTGTCATCAATTCCTGAAATTTCCGATCTACAAAATTCACATATTCTTTTATTATTGTAGTGAAAAAAGTTAATAAGATTTCGACAACCTTAAAGTCATCAAATTTCAATTGGCTGTTGACAAAAAAAATGAGACGCGTGACCATCCAATGAAACAAATACACAGAGTTTGATTGACAGGTTTAGTCATACATGTATGCAAGTGTGACCCGACTATGATGTCCGAAGTTATGCGCGCTTATTGTACATATCGATGTAAATTTAAAAAAAAATAGACATGACCTTTTCACTAAAAATTGATTTAGGTTTGTTTCTATCTAACCTTCCACATAAAAAATATTTTTTTATAGACTTTAAATGAACTTTATTCATTAATGTTGTGTATAACGATATACTAATCATTCAGTATTGATTAAAAAATATCATCTGACAATTTTATCACATTTAGCACCAATTCGATATTTCATGTTGTTGGTCATTATCTTCAAAAGAGAGATAGAAAGAAGAAATCAATGAATAGATAAAGTAATTATCTGCCCCTATTTTTTTTTTATATTTATGTTTAGTAGAACCGAAAGTTTCATTGGGCCGAGGTGTCTTTTACATGGGCCGACGTGTCAATTAATTTGGGCCGACCCGTCTGGGCCGAGGTGTCAAACGCCCTTGGCCGAGGTGTCGTTGGGCGGAGATGTCCGTCTACCCTGAGAGCAGGGTATCATAGGAACTTTTTTTAGATTTGAGATTTGTTTCAAATAAAATACTAGAGATGACTATCCTTTCGTTTCTAGAATATTGTCTTTGTAAAAAAAAATTAGATTTTGTTTTATCTGAAACAGAAGAGATTTGTTTTTTGTCTTTTGGAGAAAACAAATTTGAATGTTATACATGTAAGGATTGTATATTACTTCACAGACAAGAAATACACTTGTCATCATCATATACTGCTTAGAACTATTATTCGTATGAATGTGTTGTATATATTTCAAGTTCATTAATGAATAATTTTTTTAAATTAAAATCTAAAAACTGAAAGATAGTTAGGCGATTGATAATTAAGTATTAAGTAAGCATTTTCCTAATACAGACGTGAATGAATATCATGATCAAAGGTTGATAAATCTTGAATATGATTTAAAAAATGTCGTAATCAATGCAGTTAAATAGTTTTTTTCTTTTTCTAATAGATATTGTACTAATTAAGTCCACATAGTAAACCAATATTATCAATTTTTAATGAAATATAACCAAAAGAATTTTGCAGGTATAAACAACAAAATATGAAACAAAGCAAAAGCAAACGTCATCATTTACGAAATTAAAGAAAGAAACGGGTTTTCATTAATATTCTAGTTTGACAGCGCCCGTTGCGGTGAGTTAACAGTCAAACGTTATTGCACTTGTCTTTGAAAACTATATCTATCTATCTATCTATCTATCTATCTATCTATCTATCTATCTATCTATCTATCTATCTATCTATCTATCTATCTATCTATCTATCTATCTATTTATCTATCTATATATAAAGCACAGAGAAATTCACCTTATTGAAGCTTCACCTCCGCCCCGGCCGGGGCTTCAACTCACGACCTCTGGAACCATTCTCCTAGCGGTGAGCGGCCACCGCGCTAACCACTGGGCCATCTAGGCAAGACAAAAATCTTGCTTTCGATGACGAAGGGAAACTAGCGCGCTGGTCACTCACTACACGGTCGTTTGAGATACAGGTGGAATCCAGTTAAACGACAATTGGAGAGGATCGGGACGATAAGCATTGCATAGATATATGCAATTCTGCATCCCTCTAACATTAACAATGTATTGCTTATCTTGTTGAATTTCCTCGTTAATATAAGTAGCAATAATAAAAAACGTTTACAACACTCATGGATGGCTGTGTCTAATTTGACTTTTTGGTGTTGACTTTACGTAAACTATTTCTAAATCGATCAAAACTAAGATTTTGTTAAGCACACAATCCTATGGATTCGCTCGAATTGGTCTCTGGCTTTAAAATAGTTGTAGAATGTAGCAACCGTTGTAACATTCGAAGAATATATAAGAAATTGACTGCGTCTTCTGTTTGAAATACAGATGGACAGAATTAGTAATTAAAAATACTTATTTAATAAGAGGGTGCAAACTAGATAATACCATAACAATTGGCAAAATCATATTCCCTAACATACAAAAAGTGATGTTTTGTTTAAATAATACCCTAAAAATGCCAATGTAAAATTTAAATCATAATTATGTAGTCAGAATTCCCTGTTTTCTAATATGTCTATTTACCTTATCCTTAAGTAACTATAAGATTAGTTCTTTAATTTATAGATATGTAGTGTGATTAAACAAAATTTTATGAATTTCAAAGATATTGAACTTTTTAACAAACAAGCAACTCGAACTCTTACTAAACAACACCTTATACTCGCCTTTTGTCTGGTTTGATGGATTCCAAACGTTAGGAAATGATCTTCTGTCACATTATTAATGATATCATAAAAGGAATATCGAACTATTTTTATCCATAACATTCTACTAATGTTAATGGTTTTCATTTAGAAATTGTCCCAAGCCTTAAGTTGATTATTTTGACAAATTAAACAATTACTGATAGCAAACACTCCTTTTCTTTTTATATCTTTGTATTTGTTACACTTTTATGACTTTTCTTTTTTTTCCTACTAAATAGCCAGGTTTGTTTTGATTGTTTGATAAACTGTACAGTTAGATAACAAAAATATTGGCCAATGGTAAGTTTCCGGGGATAAGCTTCCTCGTGAGGCCCCATATTTTAATGATCAATAAAAATACTAAATGACGATGTCAAAAAACTATAATATCAGCGACATGAAGAATAAAAAATATGCTAACATAAAATGATATTTTTGTGCCATACATTTGAAACCAGAAACTACCCAATGGCAAATAGTTGACTTCGGGTTCCTTCAACGTCTGATTTTAAACATTTGCACTTGCTCTTTGTTAAACGAATAAATGCCTGTTTTAATAAACACAAAAAGGGATTTTTAAAAGTAGTTCAATTCGTGAAATTTTGCACATGCATGCAGCCTCTATTCATCCCTGGACCCCAAAAATCAAAAAGATTTCTAGTACCCCATTCAAAATAGATATGTTACCAACAGGTGGATGATTTCCGGTAATGAATGGAAATTGACAACTAAAGCATCTTTCATTTTTACAATGTATAATCTTCAACAAATATTTAATAGTGTTTACTTGCAAGACAATTGAATAAAGGTAAAAGGACAGATTAAAAGAAAGATTGAGAGTAAATATATAATTAACGAATCGGTTATAATTGTGAGCCTGTAATTTAATTACAGTCATTATCATTTTTACTTAACTTTATATTTTGATACAAACTTTGACATATTTTAATCAAGACAATATCACTAAATGTTTTGAGGAACCAATTTTATTAGACTTATCTGAATTTACAATTAATGTACAAGCCCGACTATCAATAATATTCATCAAAAGATTGTCCGTAAGAATCAGCAATAATATGGTTTTTTTTTTTAAATCTTATAACTTTAAATCGTAGTGCATAAAACTTTATTCTTACTTTTTTGTTTGTATTCAGCAAAATTTTTGTGAGGTTTTCGGGGGTTGACATTCATATACGCCGTTAAAGGTGGGGGTTGAAATCCATACACGCCGTAATTAGGGGTGGGGTTGAAATTTGAAATGCATATACGCCGTAATTAAATATAGGTGGGGTTGTCCATAAACGCCATAATCAGACATAACGGAATGAAAAAGCCAACTAAAAAGATGTTAATAAAACACATATCTATATATGAAGTTTACATTATTCTTTGAAAAATATTAAACGATAACCACATTTCCCTTCTACTTTGATTCCATTACAAATAATGGGTTTTCAACTAGAGAGCTGACATGTCGTCGCCTTGATTCTACAACGCATTTTATCGATTATTTTATTCGACAGATATATAAGTTATACCGGACCCTGCATATGTTTTCAAAGTCCGCTCTGGTCTGCGGGAGCCTGGAGTTTACCCGGGTCAGCTCTGGCGGACACGAAGCAGACCCTAACGGACACAGAAAGCAAATCCATGGTTTTAATGGGGTTTCTGTACGGTAGTATCTAATCTGCACTGACTTTTAATGAAATACACAGCTATTAAGGAGAACCGTTTAATATGAATAGAAATAAAAACTGTACTCACACGTTCGCCTAATAGGAGAATGTAGGATAGTAGGATATGTTTCAAAAATCGCACTTAAAATACTGTTTGAAGTGTGTGCAAAGACTCTGAATTACCGCTGTACAAGGCGTCAAGACAACAAAACTGTTCTCGACCTAAAAATAAAAACATCTCAGTTTTAAACGTTTTTCTGGTCTTTTCTATAGAGGGTACACCTGTTGGGGCACCAGAAGGGTATCTAAAAATTAAGGATTTAATTGATCCACGCATAACGAGTTCAATATTCTCGATCCAATAAAGAGTAAATGTACGTATAGGAAAGAGAATAAATTCCACATATCAAAACTGATTTCAAACTAATTATTAGAGTCTATGGAAAACTACACCTGTAATTCACTATCCCAAAAGACCCCTGCATCTAGCGTAAATAGGAAGAAGAAATGCATCCAAATATGGAGACTGTTTTACAATGCAATACCAAGAATCCACTGGTGTAGAACACAGGACGAAGATGGTATTTTTATGCTCGGTTTTTGATTACAGAGTCGCATATTTTGAAGAAAAAAAAAGTCCTTTAAAAATTACATTGTTGATGCATATATAGTTCTCGACCTGGGAAATTTGACTCTTAATTTCGTAATTTCGTTAATAGGATCGTGTGATCATCTATCTGTTTATTGGAAATGAATTCAAAATACGCAGAGCAATAGTTTATATTTAATCAGAATCAATTTTGAATGGTTACAGCCGTAAACAAATATGATCAAAGAGAAAATTGACCTGTTATTCAATTTGTTTGACTTGTCTCTTCTTTATAAAAATCTGTGAACGGCCCCAAATATTAAACGTATAACAGATTAATTGGACCCATGTGTTACGTTTGAAAATTAAACTTTGCGAAACACAAAGTATTGTGATATTAACAGACACCACTTGATAAGTGATTAACAGACCATGGTAGACGAGCTTTAACTTTACTGTAGCTTAATAGGCCCACCGTGCAAAATAAGAAATATTATATTTCATTTCACGCAAGATTGTTTCTTGAATAATACATACACCATTCAGGTATAATATAACTCTTAAATTGAATTTTTTTAATGACGATTATGTGAAACAACAACGTTAACACCAGGTGAATATTAATTTGTATCAACTGTGATATACTATGACAGGTGTTTTTTATACAAACTATCTAAAAACAATTATCAGTTTCTTAATTGTCAATAGCTTTATTTCTGACAATTACATTGAAATTTCATCTGTAAATTCATAGATTATCACGGTATATAAAAGTTTGGTATAAATTATTCTCAAATTGTTTAAATCCCATGTATATACCTACAGTATAAAACAACCAACAAATTTAATGAAACGACTCAAACTTAAATGTATTTATAAATTTACCGTCTTAACAAATCAGCAGCCAGTGGTCATATGATACCCCTATACCTAGCGTAAAAGAAAAACTGGTTATCATTAGAAAATAACATACACATAAGTGGATCTTCTACACGCTTCCTCCGATGAAGGGCGCCCTTGATATTTTGGTACTAAAGGGTTGACAACAGAGTCGCATGATTAAGAAAGAGTATATTTCTAAAACGAAGTACCATTCGTCTTTAATCTTTTTCATATGTTCACATGTACAGGTAATGGTAAACAAAGGAAAAAAAACCATATTCTTGTTTAATAATGTTGATAAAAAATTAGGATTATATTATTTTTTATTTTATTTAACGTGCATAAAAAATACATTTGCGATAGTTCATGCTGTTATATATAAGCTATACCTTTACACATCCAGTGTATTAACAAGATTTGTCAAACATGTAACACCTTCAAGTCACATGATTATATGCATGTTTTAAAATAAAAAATATTTGTTGCTTATTATCTTGTAGATTTTAAGGGATCGGTTGTTTAATTTAATACGTAGCATTATTTCAGTTAGGCAAAATATGAACGAGTACTTGTGTACGGCGAAGCATCATTTCGTTTTAAAAGTAATTTCTGCAACCTAACACCAATAAATGTCGCATGGCCAAAGGTGTAGGCAATCCGTCTCAGCTCACGGTTTTAAATAGATAAAACCGCACTGTTGCATCTGAATGTGTTCTGAACTCTTCTATTAATAAAAGCAGATATTGAGCAAACAATATACATTTCTCCCTTTAATTCTTTAACGGTTGTAATTCATATGGAAACGAACATGACTGAAATCTAAGCGTTCTGGTAAATCGATTTACATATTACGTCTGAAACCCTTTAACTTTAACTTTGTATAACTCATTAAAGGTTTAAGTAATTGAAGTATAATATGTACTGTATGACAAACAATGCGTACAACGTTCATATCTGATTTTGTCCATGATGAACACTCAGTCTCGAAATTGAAACTATATTGATTGTACGATCTCTATTATGAACTAACATGGACTGGCCTAAGATTGTACAGTAGTTTTAAATACCATTGTAACTTTCCCATAAATAAAAGAATTGGATGTTGCTCCAAGTTAATGTACAAATCGACAACATTTATTAATTATTATAATACCCACTTTAATATGAATGTATCAGTTTTATATTTACATATTTTTTATTCAAAAATGATAATATTTGCATCAAAATAGGATTGTCAAAATGCACTATGTGCTGAAATGTTTCGGATTGATATGATGACATGATGTTTGGGGTATTTTTTATTACAGACTGTAAGCCTTGCTGCTGGGTTATCACATATACACATGTACGGAATACTCTGCCGTACAATTATGCCGGGCCTAGGTGACAGTTTTGCACACGTCTAAGCTGTATGTATCGAAAATTTTAATTATGCATATTATAAACAATCGCTTAATGAGTTTCAAACCACCTTTGTTATTGATGTATATTACCTGTCAGGTGAGATATTTACCTTGAAAAATTAATTTCTAGTGAAAAATAATTTTTACCACAGAAAAAAAAATCTTTAAGATATTCGAAATGTCTTACTGGAATACTTGAACTTCTAATGAGGATTAGAATTAACTGTCAGATGAGACACACTTAAGGAGTCTCGGGGGAGAATGTTTCAAACATACGATTTCCTTTAATTTTTTTTACAGTGAAATGTCAACTTATGAGTAAACAACTATGTGCAAAATATAAAGTAAATTGACCGGATATTTTATTTGATTGTCGCGCTCAAATTTTGGTCGTATGTCCGATTCATCACCGACATTTTATATTAATAGGATTATACAGGACAATGAGAGTTTTCATTTTCAATTTCATATTTAAAAAAGTACAAAAATACGATTTTCTTTAAATTTTCAGCGATGGACGGTTAACATATAAGTAAACTTTTTGCCAAATTAAAACAATATTGACCGGATGGTTTTTAGGCTATCCGTCCTCATAGTTTGATCCTATAAACGTGTAAACATTATAGAATTGTATAAAACAAAAGGATGTTTACGAATCAAATTTAATTTTATTTGTATTAGAAGAAAAAATACATTTCCACTCACACAGAACGTAGAAGGGTCGCGTATATGTTTTTATTTTGCAAATTATAGTTTTGATTTTAATTATTGACGCTGTAATAGAAAATGCACGACGTTAATTCTTGTCAATTGTTACGTCAGAGTCTCAACTGACGTCATCCTAAGACGTTGACTCCGACGACAATAACGTCGATTTTGAAGAAGCAGGGAAAAATTTAAATACTTCTGACATTATTCTAACGATTCATTTCACAAAAAAAAAAAATTTTGATAAGTAATTTTTCTGAAATAAAAACGTTACATGATAACCTGTATCATTGAACATTTTACTTTAAATCTGTTTTTTACAACAGTAATGCGCAATACCCTGCGCAGAGGGCGCACAATTTTAAACCCGCTACTGACCTTAAAACAAAGGGTGCTTATATATTCTTTACAGAATGTTCTATCATTTGGTATACATAGATTTTTACATATTTGCGTCTGAAGAGGATGCAAAATTGCCACATTTGCACTGGCATAATTATCCGGCAGTGTTACACACAGGTTGATCATTCTGAATACCAATTGTACATGCATTCTTTAATATTTTTACTACAAAATGTAGGATGTAAATCGAAAAAATGCTGCTTTGTACGAATCTTCCGAAAAAACATTAAATATATAGTTTGACGAGATATTGGCGCTTCTGATTGGTCGAAACATTCCTTTGATACCTGCATCAATAATATTTTTTCAGAATCTACTGCATCAATAATTTTTTTTCAGGATCTACTTTTCTCTACTGTTCTGATTAAACACTATTTATAGAATGGGAATTTCCAAAAAACACTGTCAACAAAATGAAAAGTTGTGTTTGTTAAATTGTAAGTAGAAATAAACTTTATAAATATATAAAATCAAAAGTTTAACTTTGAAAATAAACAATACACAATTATAGTATTAAAAGTGGTTAGCGCGGTGGCCGCTCCCTGCCAGGAGAATGGGTTCCAGAGGTCGTGAGCCCAAGCCCCGGCCGGGGCGGAGGTGGAGCTCCAAAAAGGTGAATTTAAGTATGTCTTTATCATTCACTATGGGCAGGTATATGTCAATTTGAGAGTTAATGCAATGTTTGTTCTTATTATATGTATATATCTATGCAATCTGTATCGTCCCGATCTTCTCAAATTGTCGTTTAACAGTATTCCACCTGTATCTCAAACGACCGTGTAGTGAGCGACCAGCGCGCTAGTTTCCCATATTTATCGAAAGCAATATTTTTGTATTGCCTAGATAGCCCAGTGGTTAGCGCGGTGGCCGCTCACTTCTACGAGAAAGGGTTCCAGAGGTTGCCAGTTCAAGCCCCGGCCGGAGCGGAGGTGGAACTCCAAAAAGGTGAATTTCTCTATGTTTTATATATATACTAATTCTATTCGTTCTTGACTCTACAGATAATAAACCTGTCTTAGCATAAAATGATATTTCATACCTTCCTTCGAATTAAATAATATAGAATAGAATAATCTTTATTTTAGAGGTATACTTTCAAGTTTACGTTCAGAGGTTTTTTTTTAAGGATTACATATCTTACTTCACCACCACCCACACCCCCTTCCCCAGCATGCCTAGTAACTAAACAAATAAAATAAAAATGCGCAAAAAAGATAGTTTCACTCAGGAAACAATTTTGAATGGTTACAGCCGTTAAAATACAGCTTACTCCACTTATATTGAAATCGCTTATTTTGAAATTCCGCTTATTTTGAAATAGAAATAAATCCCCAGTTTTTGCCTCTCATATTCTTTGCATTGATTTAACGGATATAATGAAATCGTCTATTTTGAAATATCGCTTATATTGAAGCAACTGATCGGTCCCCAAAGGTGATAATTAGTTGTTTTTATAACGGTTATATTGAAGTACTCCCTGGCGGCTGTCGTCACGGTTGGTGACAGTAATTATGCCAGACTGACCGGTTGATATACAAAGGTGTGAATAAAGTTATCATCATGTGTGTTTTTATACTTCTATTAAAAAGTAAAATGTATACACTGTTGAATTTGATACAGATGTATTGAGGCTAAACGTAATATGGAAACCCCACGGAAAAGAAATACCTTATCTCCGGACGCTAAATGCAAACTAGTTTTGTTTATTGTTGAAAAAACAAAGCCTAAATTCGATATAGCTAAGGATTTTGAGATTATCGAGTGTACACTTACGATGGTATAGAAGAAGCGTTCAGCAATATTTGAAGCGTTTGAGTCTGGTGATTTTTCTCTAAAACGTAAAAGAATGCGATCGGAGATTATGATGAGGTTTAAGATAGTAACAAAATGAAACTTACAAAACTTTCGGATATAATTTTAATCAAACTTTCATGGACTAATGTTCCATGTAATCTGTTCATTGCAATAGATAAATGATGACCAAATAATTTGTTCGGGTTTGGTTTTTTTATGCTTACATCGGGATTGAACTTTCAAAAATGGCGGCTTCACTTAAGTCAATTTCGCTTATATTGAAATACGGATATATTGAAATAATTTGCATGGTCCCTTGAATTTCAATATAGCCGGAATAGGCTGTATATGTTCTGTTACTCAATCTTTTTTACTTGTCTATTCTATTTATAAATCTGCAAGACTGATATTTATCTTATATCTAAAACTATCTTATACCAATGGCCAAGTAATGCCAAATAATGGGATCTAACCCTATATATGGTATTTGCATCTGATCAATTCAACGCATGTATTACATGTACGTATAAAAATTACACATTTTCGATTCAAAAGTAATGGGATATTTACAGACACCTCTTGATAATTTGTTACCAGACCATTTCAGATGGGCCTTGTCGCTAAACAGGCACACCGTGCAAAATAAGAAACATTAAATTCCATGTTACGCAACCTCGTTATTTGTGTGATACATACGCCATTCTAATACCAGTATTGGATGACTGAACTTAAAGCTTTTTTAATATGAGTATGTAAAGCAGCAACAATAATTGATTTTCTAAAATACTTTTATTGTTGTTTTACAAAAGTATTTCAAAGCCAACTATCAGTTCCATCATCGTTAAACGAGTACCCTTTTGTTAAAGGATTTGTGTTGACTTTATTTTAAAAAAAATACTTGTTGTATATAATCTTATGAAATTTTGGTATTTGTGTATATAATTTGATATGTAGCATCATTTCAGTTAGGCAAAATGTAAGCGAAAACCTGTATACGGTGACACATCATTTCGTTTTTAAAATTCATTGCTGCAACCAAACACCAAAAGAATCTTGGTATGCTTAGTGGGTTTGATGATCCGTCTCAGCTACGACGGATTTTAATATACAAGACGTCATACTTGTTGCAGCTGAGTGTGTTTAAAACTCTTCTTTTAATAAAATCAGATAGAATTACGTACAGCAAACTATACTTTTTTCTGTTTATATGACTAATAATATATCTTTGCGTTGTCAGTGGTATGGATAATAACGGTTTTAAATAGACATGTTACCAGCTTGTTTCAACTGAGTTTTTCAGACTCTTCATTTGATATATTCAGTAAGTTAAAACTACAGCAAATAACACGCGTTGTGTGTAAACAACAATAAAATAGACAAGTCCCTACTATTCTGAAAATTTCGATTATAACTCATACGAAAACAAACAAGACTAAAATGCTTACAAACGATCTAGCAAATAACGACCTGTCTGCATCCCTCTAGCAATAACAATGTATTGTTTATCTTCTTGAATTTCCGTGTTAATATACGAAGCAATACTAAAATCGTTTACAACACTCATAGATAGCAGTGTCTATTGTGATTTTTGGTGTTGACTTTACGTAAAATAATTCTATATCGATCAAAACTAAGACTATATTGAACGCACAATCCTATGAATTTGCTCGAATTGGTCTCTGGCTTTAAAATAGTTGTACAATATAGTAACCGTTGTAACATTCAATGAATATGTAAGAAATTGACTGCGTCTTCCGTTTGAAATACAGATCGACAAAATTAGTCAAATACTTATTTAATAAGAGGGTGCAAACTAGATAATACCTTAAAAATTGGCAAAATTAGATCCCCTTACATACAGAAAGTGATTTTTTGTTTAAATAATACCCTAAAAATTCCAATGTAAAATTTAAATCATAATTATGTACCGGTAGTCAGAATTCCCTGTTTTCTAATATGTCTATTTACCTCATCCTTAAAAAACTACTAGATTAGTTTTCAAATCAAATATTTTTATTTTATAGATATTCAGTGTTATTAAACTAAACTTTATGAATTTCAAAGATATTATCTTGAACTTTTTAACAAACAAGCAACTCAAACTCATACTTCACAACATCCTCAACTCGCCTATTGTCTGGTTTGATGGATTTTAAAAGCTTGGAAACAATCTTCTGTCATATTATTTATGATATCAAAAAAGGAATATCGAACTATTTTTATCCATAACGTTTTACTAATGTTAATGGTTTTCATTTAGAAATTGTTCCAGGCCTAAAGTTGATTATTATGACAAATAAAATAATAACTGATAGCATACACTCCTTTCCTTTTTATATCTCTGTATTTGCTACACTTTTATGAAATTTCTTTTTTTTCTACTAAATAGCCAGGTTTGTTTTGATTGTTTTCTAAACTGTACAGGTAGATAACAAAAATATCATTATCATCCTTAAATCATCAAAACGAATACTGGGTACGTCAAATGAATACAAAAAATGATATTCAATAATGATTGTTTATTATAAAGGTATATCATATATTTTATATTTCATGATATTATCAAAGTATCTAAGTGCCTGTATGGTGTCTATAAATATCACATTACTTTGTCAATCAAATTTTAAAATATCGTATAAAAATGGACAATTACTGCAGATAACGACATATTAACATTGTAAGTCTTGTCGAAAATTTTCATTTATGTGTCACGTAAAACGTTTGCAATTTGCAAAGTAGTTTACACATGTACACATAACAAGTGATTATCAGACCGTGGTAGTTCGCCTTGTTGTTGTAAAATAATGCACTTTGTCAAGAAATATTAAATTTCATTTCACACACCTCTTTTTTAGTAAGCAATATTGATATTTGCATCATGCATATAAAATAAAAGAGTAGTTACAGTAATTATAATAATACAAACGTCCCTTGCATCTGTCTTAAAAAGCGACTAAAATAAATGAGAAAAATAACATAGTAGTTAACCCGACGAAATATTGCAATCTTTTTTTTACTTCTTTTTTACTTCCTTTGTTTCCAAATTAAGTTAATTTAAGGGAAAAAAGAGAAAACTTTATAACAAAATAAACTTAATACAATATTATATGTTGTAACTTGTGTTTTAATGTGAGTTAACTTTTATTTAGGATAACTTTATTTCGGAATTAAACAGCAATAAACTGTATCATAACAACTAATTTTTGTAAACATTTCAATGTGTATTTTAAGTACATTTTCATGAAACCAATAACAACATAGCAAGAATAAAGTTGGCCAACAGTAAATTTCCGGGGATAAGCTTCCTCATGAGGCCCCATATTTTAATGATTAACAAAAAATGTTAAATGACACTGGATGAAAAATCAAGTTTCAGCAAAACTGAAACTATATGGAAACCTTGCTGAAACTTGAAGTTGAAGTTTCATGTATAGTTTCCGCAATGCGGAAACCATTATATCGATTCAGCAAGTATCCGTTAGGTTTCAGTCAGCAGAAACTTTAGTCTAAGATTCCTGATGGTTTCCGCAATGCGGAAACTAAATTTGAATCGTGTGAATAGTTGTGTAAATTATTATGGAAATATCAATCGGTTTCAGAACATTTCCGCTAGGTTTCAGTATGCTGAAACTTTAAGTTAAGATTCCTGATGGTTTCCGCAATGCGGAAACTAAATTTGAATCATGTGAAAAGTTGTGTAAATTATTATGGAAATATCAATCAGTTTCAGAACATTTCCGCTAGGTTTCAGTATGCTGAAACTTTAAGTTAAGATTCCAAATGGTTTACGCATTGCTGAAACTATTACTAAAATTGATTTGAGTTTAATAGTGATATCATTTATTTTCAACAGGTTTAAGTTTAATTCTAGCCTAATGATAATGAATCCGTACAAACTAAAATGTATAGTAAGGTTTCAGCGTGACTGAAACTATATGTATACATGTAACTATCTTCAAATGTGGCAAATAAGGCGATTAAGAACCTTACTAAGTAATTAATTGAATTTGAAAAGAAAAACTGATGTCTGATCTTGTTTAATGCATATGATGAAATCATTAATCTGAGGTACTCGGGCACGTGTATACATGTGTATACATTCTTTGTCCAGGTGACCTCCTCTGTGATTTTCCTGTATATTCTGTGTGGATTGCAGGGTTTTTTCTGTCAGGAGTGAACAAAAGACTGTTACATAACATATACACAGTACGAAGCGCGAGTTTGTAACTGGAGCCCGGCGGGAATTTTTTTTCAATTTGTGTGTACCTGAGTTAGTAAAACTGATAAGTAAATTATAATTATTTAGTAAAATAAATTAATATACCTATTTTGTAAGACTCCTTCTTAAATCATTTAGTTATCATTTGAATGAACCTTGAGGTACAGTAACTAATAAAGCAAACAAATTAAGGTAAAGTCGTTGTAAATTTTTACAAATCGTACCAAATATTCGTACAACCTGAAGTTTAGAGCTAATTCATTTCTTTTTTAATACCACGCCAACACATGTACACAGGAATTTTTTTTTAAATTCTACAGTTGATAATAACAAGTAAAACCCACTTGGAGTTTGAGTCTAATATAATAATTGTTTAATTATTTACATGCATTTCAGACTTTACTGCATGTATGACTGTATCATGATTCACTGGCGCAAGCAAATTGAAAGTGGGAGGGGGGCTAGACTAATCCTCAGAAATATTGAGGAAAAACCCTAAAAAACCCTAATTCCCAAAATCATGAAAATCTTAATCCGTGTGTGTGTGTGTGTGGGGGGGGGGGGGGTTGTTGTTATACCTATACTATATACTACCGAAAATAAATTTCCCTACCCAAATTTTTTTCCCCAAAATCATGAAATTCCTAATCCGTGTGTGTGTGTGGGGGGGGGGGGGGCTAGTATGCCTATTACTCCAACTTCTCAATCTTTCAAGGTAAATTTAGGAACAATTACATTTCCGGCGAGAAAAAGTGGGGGGGGGGCTATATGCCTATTGGTTAAGTCTAACTTTGCACTAAGCCCCCCCCCCCCCCGGTTCGACGCCTATGTGATTCGTGCATTTCTATACTTTGTATTTACTTTCTGTACTGTAAACAAAGATATTGATACATGTCTATGAAACATGCACATGTTTCTGTTATAAGATATAATAAGCATTATTTATAATTTTACTGAAGTTATACGTATATTTACAAAATCAGTTTAAAATCCAGCACTAGCCATGTGGTGCACGTGATTTTAATCCCATTTTTAAAATTTGATTATACATTCGTATACATTTGATGTAGAAAGTATACCAAATAATTAAAATTATATTTTGTTTATATATCAGTCAGACGTGTACGTCTTACTTCCCGGCTTGTTTAACGCGTTTGTATTTTAATTGTATAAGTATTCTTAACGTACTGTTCATCGCATGACCAATCAGTGCACATGTGTAACTGTAAAATAATTGCCATCAATTCATCGTAGTTGTAAATTCACCGTACGGGTGAACGCTGTTAACCGGACCCCGTTAATTGATCGGCATCTAATTATATTTGCGATTTCTGTGTGTTCATGCAAAACCTGCTCTGTGATGAACATAATATTTTCACACGTCTATATTTTGAATAAGAATATGACCGTGCTTAGAATCGCGGTGAAAATTGGACAAGTCAAGACTAACTTGTCAGAAGACTATATATGGCTATATCATATTTAGTTTGGCAAAATCATCAGTACATGTAAATAAAATATAGTTAAAGACAAAATCTGATACATATGTCTCATTAAAACTTGTTTAATTTCATAAAAAATTTGTAAACAAACGGTCGGCCATTTTTTTTGTTAATCACGTGTTACAAATACAATTGTAACAAACACACGCCAATACTTTGTAGTATTTAACCAAGAAATACTGACTCCGACAGTTCTTATTTTAAAAAAATATACATGTAAAAAGTATACTTTTCGGTAAAAAATGATAATTTTGATTAAACATTATTCATTTTAAACTATTCCAAGATTTAGCGGGTTCTGATTGGTCAGTATTGGCGCACTTTATGATTCCGAGCGAAGGTTAAAATGGACAAGAAGGTGCTGTTGTAAAATGGAGAATTGAGAAGCATTAATAGCCTCTACAACAAGGAGATAATGCAGGAACGAAGAACTCATGTCAAGGTAACTTAATTCACAATATAGATACTCCCAATAACATTTTCAAGGCTTTAATTTATCTCTCATTTGTAAACGAGATCTCGCGCCATCAAATCAAGATGGCGTCATTTTTTCAAACTTGGTTCGGCGTTTTAATTTTTATTACCGTATCTCTTTTAAATATACGTTTTGACCAAGTTAACCATTAACCAACTTTATATGCATGATAATCAAGATTATCCAGGGTATACACATATATAATTATATAAACGTCCCTAATATATGAATGCTTGGTTGGTAAACAAGATGAACAATGAATCTTTCGCACATTATACAATTTACAAACTCTAAATGTAACGAACAAAATTTATTAATTAAATCCGGAAAACGAAATCTTATACGTTTTTCTTTTTCAGCATTGACAGCATACAAAGTCAATGTTTCCGGTGATTAGTTGCATCCTCTGTTCGGTGATTCGGGTGAATGTTTTGACCAGCTGGACGATGTGAACGCAAGGTATTGCTTTGAAATTGATTATTTTCACCATTAACTTATACATGTGTTGGATGTTTATAATTTACTGTAGTAGTTTTTGGAAATCCAGGTCTAAGTTTTTGAAAAGGAGGTTCAACAAACAATAATTGAATCAAAATGAAAATAACATAGCTTCAAACCAGGGTTGGCCGGGAAATACCAGTGCTGGGAATTACTAGTGGTAAATACCGGTATTTCCCGTCCCGGTCAATACTACTGTTTTTCACTAATGTTAAAAATACTGGGAAATACAAATTTATAATCTTTATTTCTTTAATTTTTTCAATGTAAAACATATGTTTATGATAAAAGATATTAACAATAAGCATCAAAAACCAGTTTATCCTACTTTCCCATTTCACTGCCAGTTTATGAATCTTAAATTCACCAATCACCTATTCCCAAAGACTTCTATAGCTGCTAAAGTACAAATTTTAGTCCAGCTTTTTGAACCTCAAGTTTTCTGTTTTACAGATTTATAATTCAAAGCACAAAATAAACTGTTATAATTACTGTAGGTGTTACAAGTAACAATTAAATAATCACACATGTTGTTATAATAAATGACACTTGACAGTTTTGTGCTCCTGTTTAGGGGAGATATATACTATGAGTGGGGTTGATTGGCTTCTTCTTAGGTGTGTTGCATACTGAGGTAGTGACACAGTCACACTTTATTTTTCACAATTTTCTTGCACCATTTTCACATTCACCAAATAACCAGAAAATGGAACTTTTGATATCATGTTTATGATAACTGTATAGATTCCCCTATACCTGACTAGTCTTAAAAACAAAATAACAATGTTGTCAATGAATGAACCATGTTTGGAGTATTCATAAGAAGATAACCAATGCATTACTGGGCAGTCAAAACTTGTTAAAATCAAAGAACATTTATAAAATGTCAAAAAGCTGACAAGGTGTACTATTGTCTACATCCCTACAGATTTGATTAAGACTAATGTCTAAGTATGAAGTACTATAATATGTAGTTGTACTTTATTTCCCAGTATTTCCCGGGAAATACCAGTAATTCCCGGAAATTACCAGTATTTCCCACCGTCCTGGGAAATATGAGTATTTCCCGCTTTTTTGCCAACCCTGCTTCAAACATAAAATGAAACATTTTAGACCAGATACTACTGTAGTCATTATATGACATAGCTTAAACAGCAAGTGGCAACTGCATAGTAGCTTCGGTATTCAGAATTTTATTCAGGATGCTTTTATTACATGTTAGGCTGAATGACTTATGTTAATTATTTAAAAATCTAAATGAAACTTTATTATTCATGTTTAAGATAAATAGAACAGACATAAAGTACAGCCCAGTGAAAGGAACAAGTTCATCGCAAGAAGAAGAATTTTAATGCTACCACTGTCCAGAACTACTAAGTCTGCTGTAGCCATGATGTGATCATATGAGTGCTTCACCGGTCTGGACAATGCTCGAAAGTCCCCCCAAAAGGCCTATTTCCATAAACTACGACTCGGGTTACACAAACAACAGCCATTTAGGACACTCCTTATTGATTCGAATGGACACATCTCTACGACCCGACTAAACCTCTGCAGAACAAGACTTTTTAACTGTAAAGTATTCTCATTTCAAAAAACCTATAAACTATAAAAGTACTTTTCTTATATGATCAAATACCAGTATATTACAATGTCTGTCTGTAAGCTAGAATCGTAGAAAATCACATGGTTTAGACTTATTAAATGATTGATTAGACAATGCAGATATTAACTTTCATTTTCTGAAATAATTTGTTATATTTGCAAAAATTGCATAAAATATTAGACTCCATGTAACATATATCCTCACACCTCCAAGTTGATAAGTGTTATCTACTTTTTTTCCATTTTCTTTGTTTAAAAATATATTGATAACTTAGTTTTTATTTGCAGCAATATATGGAAAATTAAGAAACCAATCTTAAATGTATAAACACTGCATTAGGAGATGAATGCATGGGTCATAGAAATGATAAAATACACCAAACAATATTCAATTATGTCGTATATGAAAATATATAAAGACAACATATACCTCATGTATTACAATTTTTATATAACAACATTACTTGGATGGAAAGTTGTTTCCATGTGGGTTTTATTTTAATCTGTGTTATGTAACTAATATATAATTGGAATTAGCTTTTATATCATAAGTAAAATGCTGGTATTGATGAGAATTGTAAGGTGAATGATCTGTGTGATACTTTGTATTTTATACATTCATGCTACAAAAAGCAAGTACATGTACATGTAGTAATACTTGTCATATATAAGCAATGTATATTTTACTTCATGTCTTGGATTTAAAAATATAAATGTAGGTAAAGTAGTGAAATGTAGGAAGGCAAACCGTGTTTAAAGAAGAATATTCATCAGGAATGAAGTGTGTTGCAATCAGCATAATTAATTAAATGTGTACATCATATTTTTGCACATGATTTGACAGACTGCTCCATTGTTAGCTTTTTATTGGCCAACAAGCTTTTCATATCTCCCTCTGGGTCATCTATTAAATACTGACAGGCTTATGATATTAAAATCTGATCAGTTGGTACATCATGGGTGGAAATGAAAAGTTCACTTTGGACTTAATGGATTATCAAAAAAATGATATCAAATCCTGTTCTATTGTAAAACATTAGATTATATTACTAACAAAGAAAAGGTTTATCCCAACTTGTAAGTGGATCACTTTGACCTCATTTTGGAATTTATGACATACATATTCAAATCAAATCTTGGTCATACCTTTATAGTCAACTACTATCTTGTAGTGTATTTTTTTTTTTTAAAGATAGATACTTTAGACTTTTCAAAAATATTTTATGGTGTACATATTCATTGTTGTTCAAAAGAAATTGAGACAAGTGTATCATGTTCATGTAACAGTGAAGTTTTCTTTGTTTATTCATGTACGTGCAGTTATTTTGTAAATTGCATTCATATTTTTAAAAAAGTAAGATCTTTGTTGCATTTTTAAAGGGAGATTTGATAGGCATTTAATCGAGATGAAAAAAAATACAAATGTAAAGATTTCTATGGGAGTTTTTTTTCTTGTGCAATTTTATCATTTTTTAAATAAAAGTCCATAATAAGGGAATTGCCATATGGATGTTTCTCCATTATTGTATCTTGGCTGTATGTTATTTATTATTGGAAACAATTTCACATTTTTGAACAAAATAAATTTGGAACTGTTTGAAATTGTTTTGTTTTTACATAAAGTAGAAACCTTGCTCAGCTTTTGTGAAAGCAAAAATATGGAAAGTTTCAGTTGCGGAAACCCTTTGTAAACGATATGTTTCCCAATTGAATATGGAGGTTGAAACTATGCAGAAACTTCAAGTTTCAGTAAGTTTCCGTCGCGGAAAACATTTGTAAACAATATGTATCCCAAACGTATATGGAGATTGAAACTATGCAGAAACTTCAAGTTTCAGTAAGTTTCCGTTGCGGAAACCATTTGGATTCATGGACAGCCTAAGTTTCAGCACTGCGGAAACTTAATGAAACTTGAAGTTTCCGTGCTGAAACCTGTCGGAAACTTAAAGTAACCTTAAGTTTCCGCAGAGTTTCAAAAGGGTTTCCGCAGCGCTGAAACCAGATATTTCATCCAGTGTGACGATGTCACAAAACTATAATGTTAAAGGAATGAAGAATTAAATTTCTATCTACAAATATGTTTACATAAAATGATATTTGTGTGCCATACATTTGAAACCAGACTCTACCCATATTTGACTTCGGATTCCTTCAACATCTGATTTTTAAAGATTTGCGCCTGCTATTTGTAAATCGAAGAAATGCCTCTTTTAATAATCACAATAAATGGATTTTAAAAAGTAGTTCAATTCGTGAAATTTTCCATATGCATGCAGCCTCTATTCATCCCCGGACCCCAAAAATCAAAAAGATTTCTAGTACCCCATTCAAGATAGATATGTTACCAACAGATGGATGATTTTCGGCAATCAATGGAAATTGTAAACAACAGCTTCTTTCATTTTTACAATGTATAATCTTCGACAAATATTTAATAGTGTTTGCTTGCAAGACAATTGAATAAAGGTAAAAGGAAAGGTTAAAAGAAAGATTTAGAGCAAATATATAATTAACGAATCAGTTATAATTGTGAGCCTGAAAATTAGTTATAGTCACTATCATTTTTACTTAAATTTATATTTTGATACACATTTTAATCAAGACCAAATCAATAAATGTTTGAAGAAACCGCTTTTATTAGACTTATCTGAATTTACAATTAATGTACAAGCCCGACTATCAATAATATTCATCAAAAGATTGTCCGTAAGAATCAACAATAATATGTTGTTGTTTTTTTTAATTTTAATTTTATAACTTTAAATCGTAGTGCATATAACTTTATTTTTACTTTTTTGTTTGTCTTCAGCACAATTCTTTGTGAGGGTTTCGGGGGTTGAAATCCATATACGCCGTTAAGGGGGGGGGGGGGGGGGGGTGGGGTGGTGAAATCCATATACGTCGTAATTAGGGGGTTGGGTTGAAATCCATATACACCGTAATTAGACATAGGACGGGTGGTTTGAAGTCCATATACGCCTTAATTAGACTTAACAGAATGGAAAAGCCAACTAAATAGATGTTAATAAAAAACATATACATTAATCTTTAACACATATTACACGATAACCACATTAATATTTCCCTTGCACTTTGATTCGATTACAAATAATGGGTTTTCAAATAGAGATCTGATTGGTTCGCGCTCTGATTCTACAACGCAATTGATCGATTATTTTATTTGACAGGTATATAAGTTATACCGGACCCGGTATATGTTTATATGTTTTCAAAGTCCGCTCTGGTCTGCGTCAGCCTGGAGTTTACCCGCGTCAGCTCTGGGTCCGCCTTAGAGGACCCGAAGCAGACCCTAACGGACACAGAAAGCAGATCCAGGGTTTCTGTAAGGTAGTGTCTAATCCGCACTGACTTTTTGTGAAATACACAACTATTTAGGTGAACCGTTTACCATGAATAAAAATAAAAATTGTACTTACACGTTTGCTTAGTACGAGAATGAAGGATAGTAGGATGAGTTTCAAAAATCGCACTTAAAATACTCTTTGAAGTTTGTGCTGTACAAGGCGTCAAGGCAACAAAACTGTTCTCGACCTTAAAAAAAAATCTCAGTTTTAAACGCTTTTCTGGTCGATTCTATAGAAAGAAAGGGCACGTCTGTTGGGGCACCAAAAGGGTATCTAAAAATTAAAGATAAAATTAATACACGCATGACGAGTTCAATATTCTCGATCCAATAAAGAATACATGTACGTATGGGAAAGAGAATAAATTCCGCATATCAAAATTGATTTCAAACTAATTATGAGAGTCTATGGATAACCACACCTGTAATCCACTATCCCAAAAGATCCCTGCATCTAGCGTAAATAAGAAGAAATACATCCAAATATGGAGACTGTTTTACAATACAATACCAAGAATCCTCTGGTATAGAACACAGGAAGAAGATGGTATTTTTATGCTTGGTTTTGATTACAGAGTCGCATATTTGAAAAAAAAAATGTCCTTTGAAAAGATGACATTGTAGATGCATATATAGTCGACGACCTCGGAAATTTGACTCTTACGTGATTTTGTAAATAGGTTCGTGTGATTATATAATTATCTGTTTACAAAAAATGCATTCAAAATACGCAGAACAATAGTTTACATTTATTTAAGAATCAATTTTGAATGGTTACAGCCGTAAACAAATATGATCAAAGAGAAAATTGACCTGTTATTCAATTTGTTTGATTTGTCTTTTCTTTATAAAAATCTGTGAACGGCCCTAAATATTAAACCGTATAGCATATTAATTTGACCCATGTGTTACGTTTGAAAATTAAACTTTACAATACACAAAGTATTGTGATATTAACAGACACCACTTGATAAGTGATAAACATACCAAGGTAGACGCGCTTTAACCTTATTGTCACTTAATAGGCCCACCGTGCAAAATGAGAAATATTATATTTCATTTCACGCAAGATTGTTTCTTGAATAATAAATCAACCATTCTTGTATAACATAACTTAAATTGCAGGTTTTTTTTAAAGTGAATATTAATTTGTATCAATTGTGATTTATTATGACAGGTGTTTTTTTATTCAAACTATCTAAAAACAATTATAAGTTTCTCATTTGTCAACGGCTTTATTTCTGACAATTACATTGAAATTGCATCTGAAAATTCATAGATTTTCATGGTATATAAAAGTTTGGTATAAATTATTCCCAAATTGTTTAAATCCCATTTATATACTTATAGTACAGAAAAGCCAAAAAATCAAATGTAACGACTCAAACGACAATGTATTTATAAATTTAATGTCATAACAAATTAGCAGGCAGCGGACGTATGATACCCCTATACCTAGCGTAAAAGAAAAGCTAGTTATTTTAAAAAAAAACCATACAAATATGTGGATCTATTACACGCTCCGATAGAGGGTGCACTTGATATTTTGGTTCGAAAGGGTTGACAACAGAATCGCATGATTGAGAAATAACATATTTCTGGTAAACAAAAAAACCCCATATTTTTGTTTATATTATTTAAAGTGTATAAGAAATACATTTGCGATAATTTATGCTGTTATAAATAAAGCTGTACCTTTAGACACCCAGTGTACTAACAAGGTTTATCCAATATGTATCACCTTCAAGTCAGATGATTATATGCATGCTTTAAAATAAAAATATTGGTTGCTTAATATCTTGTAGATTTTAAGAGATCGGTTGTTTAATTTAATACGTAGCATTATTTCAGTTAGGCAAAATATGAACGAGTACTTGTGTACAGCGAAGCATCATTTCGTTTTAAAAGTCATTTCTGCAACCTAACACCAATAAATGTCGCATGGCCAAAGGTGTAGGCAATCTGTCTCAGCTCACGGTTTTAAATAGATAAAACCGCATACTGTTGCATCTGAATGTGTTCTGAACTCTTCTATTCATAAAAGCAGATATGATTGAGCAAACAATATACATTTCTCCCTCTATTTCTTAAACGATTGTAAATCAAATGGAAACAAACATGACAGAAATCTAAGCGTTCTGGTTAATCGATTTACATACGTCTGCAACCCTTTAACTTTAACTTTGTATAACTCATTAAAGGTTTAAGTAATTGAAGTATAATATGTACTGTATGACAAACAATGCGTACAACGTTCATATCTGATTTTGTCCATGATGAACACTCAGTCTCGAAATTGAAACTATATTGATTGTACGATCTCTATTATGAACTAACATGGACTGGCCTAAGATTGTACAGTAGTTTTAAATACCATTGTAACTTTCCCATAAATAAAAGAATTGGATGTTGCTCCAAGTTAATGTACAAATCGACAACATTTATTAATTATTATAATACCCACTTTAATATGAATGTATCAGTTTTATATTTACAGATTTTTTATTTTAAAATTATAATATTTGCATCAAAATAGGATTGTCAAAATGCACTATGTGCTGAAATGTTTCGGATTAATATGATGACATGATGTTTGGGGTATTTTTTATTACAGACTGTAAGCCTTGCTGCTGGGTTATCACATATACACATGTACGGGATACTCTGCCGTACAATTATGCCGGGCCTAGGTGACAGTTTTGCACACGTCTAAGCTGTATGTATCGAAAATTTTAATTATGCATATTATAAACAATCGCTTAATGAGTTTCAAACCACCTTTGTTATTGATGTATATTACCTGTCAGGTGAGATATTTACCTTGAAAAATTAATTTCTAGTGAAAAATAATTTTTACCACAGAAAAAAAATCTTTAAGATATTCGAAATGTCTTACTGGAATACTTGAACTTCTAATGAGAATTAGAATTAACTGTCAGATGAGACACACTTAAGGAGTCTCGGGGGAGAATGTTTCAAACATACGATTTCCTTTAAATTTTTTTTCAGTGAAATGTCAACTTATGAGTAAACAACTATGTGCAAAATATAAAGTAAATTGACCGGATATTTTATTTGATTGTCGCGCTCAAATTTTGGTCGTATGTCCGATTCATCACCGACATTTTATATTAATAGGATTATACAGGACAATGAGAGTTTTCATTTTCAATTTCATATTTAAAAAAGTACAAAAATACGATTTTCTTTAAATTTTCAGCGATGGACGATTAACATATAAGTAAACTTTTTGCCAAATTAAAACAATATTGACCGGATGGTTTTTAGGCTATCAGTCCTCATAGTTTGATCCTATAAACGTGCCGTGCCAGCAATTTTACATTATAGAATTGTATAAAACAAAAGGATGTTTACGAATCAAATTTAATTTTATTTGTATTAGAAAAAATACATTTCCACTCACACAGAACGTAGAAGGGTCGCGTATATGTTTTTATTTTGCAAATTATAGTTTTGATTTTAATTATTGACGCTGTAATAGAAAATGCACGACGTTAATTCTTGTCAATTGTTACGTCAGAGTCTCAACTGACGTCATCCTAAGACGTTGACTCCGACGACAATAACGTCGATTTTGAAGAAGCAGGGAAAAATTTAAATACTTCTGACATTATTCTAACGATTCATTTCACTAAAAAAAAAAATTTTGATAAGTAATTTTTCTGAAATAAAAACGTTACATGATAACCTGTATCATTGAACATTTTACTTTAAATCTGTTTTTTACAACAGTAATGCGCAATACCCTGCGCAGAGGGCGCACAATTTTAATTTTAAACCCGCTACCGACCTTAAAACAAAGGGTGCTTATATATTCTTTACAGAATGTTCTATCATTTGGTATACATAGATTTTTACATATTTGCGTCTGAAGAGGATGCAAAATTGCCACATTTGCACTGGCATAATTATCCGGCAGTGTTACACACAGGTTGATCATTCTGAATACCAATTGTACATGCATTCTTTAATATTTTTACTACAAAATGTAGGATGTAAATCAAAAAAAATGCTGCTTTGTATGAATCTTCCGAAAAAACATTAAATAGATAGTTTGACGAGATATTGGCGCTTC
This sequence comes from Magallana gigas, assembly GCF_963853765.1. Taxonomy (NCBI): domain Eukaryota; kingdom Metazoa; phylum Mollusca; class Bivalvia; order Ostreida; family Ostreidae; genus Magallana; species Magallana gigas. The sequence goes on from NC_088860.1 coordinate 36,091,652, forward strand.
TGATTGGTCGAAACATTCCTTTGATACCTGCATCAATAATATTTTTTCAGAATCTACTGCATCAATAATTTTTTTTTCAGGATCTACTTTTCTCTACTGTTCTGATTAAACACTATTTATAGAATGGGAATTTCCAAAAAACACTGTCAACAAAATGAAAAGTTGTGTTTTTTTAATTGTAAGTAGAAATAAACTTTATAAATATATAAAATCAAAAGTTTAACTTTGAAAATAAACAATTAACAATTATAGTAATTAAAAGTGGTTAGCGCGGTGGCCGCTCCCTGCCAGGAGAATGGGTTCCAGAGGTCGTGAGCCCAAGCCCCGGCCGGGGCGGAGGTGGAGCTACAAAAAGGTGAATTTAAGTATGTCTTTATCATTCACTATGGGCAGGTATATGTCAATTTGAGAGTTAATGCAATGTTTGTTCTTATTATATGTATATATCTATGCAATCTGTATCGTCCCGATCTTCTCAAATTGTCGTTTATCAGTATTCCACCTGTATCTCAAACGACCGTGTAGTGAGCGACCAGCGCGCTAGTTTCCCTTCGTTATCGAAAGCTAGATTTTTGTATTGCCTAGATAGCCCAGTGGTTAGCGCGGTGGCCGCTCACTGCTACGAGAAAGGGTTCCAGAGGTTGCCAGTTCAAGCCCCGGCCGGAGCGGAGGTGGAACTCCAAAAAGGTGAATTTCTCTATGCTTTATATATATACTAATTCTATTCGTTCCTGACTCTACAGATAAACAATAAACCTGTCTTAGCATAAAATGATATTTCATACCTTCCTTCGAATGAAATAATATAGAATAGAATAATCAATAAATTCCAATCTTTATTTTAGAGGTATACTTTCAAGTTTACGTTCAGAGGTTTTTTTTAAGGATTACATATCTTACTTCACCACCACCCACACCCCCTTCCCCAGCATGCCTAGTAACTAAACAAATAAAATAAAAATGCGCAAAAAAGATAGTTTCACTCAGGAAACAATTTTGAATGGTTACAGCCGTTAAAATACAGCTTACTCCACTTATATTGAAATCGCTTATTTTGAAATTCCGCTTATTTTGAAATAGAAATAAATCCCCAGTTTTTGCCTCTCATATTCTTTGCATTGATTTAACGGATATAATGAAATCGTCTATTTTGAAATATCGCTTATATTGAAGCCACTGATCGGTCCCCAAAGGTGATAATTAGTTGTTTTTATAACGGTTATATTGAAGTACTCCCTGGCGGCTGTCGTCACGGTTGGTGACAGTAATTATGCCAGACTGACCGGTTGATATACAAAGGTGTGAATAAAGTTATCATCATGTGTGTTTTTATACTTCTATTAAAAAGTAAAATGTATACACTGTTGAATTTGATACGGATGTATTGAGGCTAGACGTAATATGGAAACCCCACGGAAAAGAAATACCTTATCTCCGGACGCTAAATGCAAACTAGTTTTGTTTATTGATGAAAAAACAAAGCCTAAATTCAATATAGATAAGGATTTTGAGATTATCGAGTGTACACTTACGATGGTATACAAGAAGCGTTCAGCAATATTTGAAGCGTTTGAGTCTGGTGATTTTTCTCTAAAACGTAAAAGAATGCGATTGGAGATTATGATGAGGTTTCAGATAGTAACAAAATGAAACTTACAAAACTTTCGGATATAATTTTAATCAAACTTTCAAGGACTAATGTTCCATGTAATCTGTTCATTGCAATAGATAAATGATGACCAAATAATTTGTTCGGGTTTGGTTTTCTATGCTTACATCGGGATTGAACTTTCAAAAATGGCGGCTTCACTTCAGTCAATTTCGCTTATATTGAAATACGGATATATTGAAATAATTTGCATGGTCCCTTGAATTTCAATATATCCGGAATAGGCTGTATATGTTCTGTTACTCAATCTTTTTTACTTGTCTATTCTATTTATAAATCTGCAAGACTGATATTTATCTTATATTTAAAACTATCTTATACCAATGGCCAAGTAATGCCAAATAATGGGATCTAACCCTATATATGGTATTTGCATCTGATCAATTCAACGCATGTATTACATGTACGTATAAAAATTACACATTTTCGATTCAAAAGTAATGGGATATTTACAGACACCTCTTGATAATTTGTTACCAGACCATTTCAGATGGGCCTTGTCGCTAAACAGGCACACCGTGCAAAATAAGAAACATTAAATTCCATGTTACGCAACCTCGTTATTTGTGTGATACATACGCCATTCTAATACCAGTATTGGATGACTGAACTTAAAGCTTTTTTAATATGAGTATGTAAAGCAGCAACAATAATTGATTTTCTAAAATACTTTTATTGTTGTTTTACAAAAGTATTTCAAAGCCAACTATCAGTTCCATCATCGTTAAACGATTACCCTTTTGTAAAGGATTTGTGTTGACTTTATTTTAACAAAATACTTGTTGTATGTAATCTTATGAAATTTTGGTATTTGTGTATATAATTTGATATGTAGCATCATTTCAGTTAGGCAAAATGTAAGCGAAAACCTGTATACGGTGACACATCATTTCGTTTTTAAAATTTATTGCTGCAACCAAACACCAAAAGAATCTTGGTATGCTTAGTGGGTTTGATGATCCGTCTCAGCTACGACGGATTTTATTATACAAGACGGCATACTTGTTGCAGCTGAGTGTGTTTTAAACTCTTCTTTTAATAAAATCAGATAGAATTACGTACAGCAAACTATTCTTTTTTCTGTTTATATGACTAATAATATATCTTTGCGTTGTCAGTGGTATGGATAATAACGGTTTTAAATAGACATGTTACCAGCTTGTTTCAACTGAGTTTTTCAGACTCTTCATTTGATATATTCAGTAAGTTAAAACTACAGCAAATAACACGCGTTATGTGTAAATAACAATAAAATAGACAAGTCCCTACTATTCTGAAAATCTTGATTATAACTCATACGAAAACAAACAAGACTAAAATGCTTACAAACGATCTAGTAAATAACGACCTGTCTGCATCCCTCTAGCAATAACAATGTATTGTTTATCTTCTTGAATTCCCTTGTTAATATACGAAGCAATACTAAAATCGTTTACAACACTCATAGATGGCAGTGTCTATTGTGATTTTTGGTGTTGACTTTACGTAAAATAATTCTATATCGATCAAAACTAAGACTATATTGAGCGCACAATCCTATGAATTTGCTCGAATTGGTCTCTGGCTTTAAAATAGTTGTACAATATAGTAACCGTTGTAACATTCAATGAATATGTAAGAAATTGACTGCGTCTTCCGTTTGAAATACAGATCGACAAAATTAGTCAAATACTTATTTCATAAGAGGGTGCAAACTAGATAATACCTTAAAAATTGGCAAAATTAGATCCCCTTACATGCAAAACGTGATGTATTGTTTTAATAATACCCTAAACATTCCAATGTAAAATTTAAATCATAATTATGTACCGGTAGTCAGAATTCCCTGTTTTCTAATATGTCTATTTACCTCATCCTTAAAAAACTACTAGATTAGTTTTCAAATCAAATATTTTTATTTTATAGATATTCAGTGTTATTAAACTAAACTTTATGAATTTCAAAGATATTATCTTGAACTTTTTAACAAACAAGCAACTCAAACTCATACTTCACAACATCCTCAACTCGCCTATTGTCTGGTTTGATGGATTTTAAAAGCTTGGAAACAAACGTCTGTCATATTAATTATGATATCAAAAAAGGAATATCGAACTATTTTTATCCATAACGTTTTACTAATGTTAATGGTTTTCATTTAGAAATTGTTCCAGGCCTAAAGTTGATTATTATGACAAATAAAATAATCACTGATAGCATACACTCCTTTCCTTTTTATATCTTTGTATTTGCTACACTTTTATGAAATTTCTTTTTTTTTCTACTAAATAGCCAGGTTTGTTTTGATTGTTTTCTAAACTGTACAGGTAGATAACAAAAATATCATTATCATCCTTAAATCATCAAAATGAATACTGGGTACGTCAAATGAATACAAAAAATGATATTCAATAATGATTGTTTATTATAAAGGTATATCATATATTTTATATTTCATGATATTATCAAAGTATCTAAGTGCCTGTATGGTGTCTATAAATATCACATTACTTTGTCAATCAAATTTTGAAATATCGTATAAAAATGGACAATTACTGCAGATAACGACATATTAACATTGTAAGTCTTGTCGAAAATTGTCATTTATGTGCCACGTAAAACGTTTGCAATTTGCAAAGAAGTATACAAATGTACACATAACAAGTGATTATCAGACCGTGGTAGTTCGCCTTGTTGTTGTAAAATAATGCACTTTGTCAAGCAAGAAATATTAAATTTCATTTCACAGACCTCTTTTTTAGTAAGCAATATTGATATTTGCATCATGCATATAAAATAAAAGAGTAGTTATAGTAATTATAATAATACAAACGTCCCTTGCATCTGTCTTAAAAAGCGACTAAAATAAATGAGAAAAATAACATAGTAGTTAACCCGACGAAATATTGCAATCTTTTTTTTACTTCCTTTGTTTCCAAATTAAGATAATTTAAGGGAAAAAAGAGAAAACTTTATAACAAAATAAACTTAATACAATATTATATGTTGTAACTTGTGTTTTAAATGTGAGTTAACTTTTATTTAGGATAACTTTATTTCGGAATTAAACAGCAATAAACTGTATCATAACAACTAATTTTTGTAAACATTTCTATGTGTATTTTAAGTACATTTTCATGAAACCAATAACAACATAGCAAGAATAAAGTTGGCCAACAGTAAGTTTCCGGGGATAAGCTTCCTCATGAGGCCCCATATTTTAATGATTAACAAAAAATGCTAAATGACGATGTCACAAAACTATAATGTTAACGGAATGAAGAATTAAATTTCTATCTACAAATATGTTTACATAAAATGATATTTGTGTGCCATACATTTGAAACCAGACTCTACCCATATTTGACTTCGGATTCCTTCAACATCTGATTTTTAAAGATTTGCGCCTGCTATTTGTTAATCGAAGAAATGCCTCTTTTAATAATCACAATAAATGGATTTTAAAAAGTAGTTCAATTCGTGAAATTTTCGTTATGCATGCAGCCTCTATTCATCCCCGGACCCCAAAAATCAAAAAGATTTCTAGTACCCCATTCAAAATAGATATGTTACCAACAGGTGGATGATTTTCGGTAATCAATGGAAATTGTAAACAACAGCTTCTTTCATTTTTACAATGTATAATCTTCGACAAATATTTAATAGTGTTTGCTTGCAAGACAATTGAATAAAGGTAAAAGGAAAGGTTAAAAGAAAGATTTAGAGCAAATATATAATTAACGAATCAGTTATAATTGTGAGCCTGAAAATTAGTTATAGTCACTATCATTTTTACTTAAATTTATATTTTGATACACATTTTAATCAAGACCAAATCAATAAATGTTTGAAGAAACCGCTTTTATTAGACTTATCTGAATTTACAATTAATGTACAAGCCCGACTATCAATAATATTCATCAAAAGATTGTCCGTAAGAATCAACAATAATGTGTTGTTGTTTTTTTTAATTTTAATTTTATAACTTTAAATCGTAGTGCATATAACTTTATTTTTACTTTTTTGTTTGTCTTCAGCACAATTCTTTGTGAGGGTTTCGGGGGTTGAAATCCATATACGCCGTTAAGGGGGGGGGGGGGTGAAATCCATATACGCCGTAATTAGGGGGTTGGGTTGAAATCCATATACACCGTTATTAGACATAGGAAGGGTGGTTTGAAGTCCATATACGCCTTGATTAGACTTAACAGAATGAAAAAGCCAACTTAATAGATGTTAATAAAAAACATATACATTAATCTTTAACAAATATTAAACGATAGCCAAATTATTATTTCCCTTGCACTTTTATTCGATTACAAATAATGGGTTTTCAAATAGAGATCTGATTGGTTGGCGCTCTGATTCTACAACGCAATTGATCGATTACTTTATTTGACAGGTATATAAGTTATACCGGACCCGGTATATGTTTTCAAAGTCCGCTCTGGTCTGCGTCAGCCTGGAGTTTACCCGCGTCAGCTCTGGGTCAGCCCTAGAGGACCCGAAGGAGACCCTAACGGACACAGAAAGCAGATCCAGGGTTTCTGTAAGGTAGTGTCTAATCCGCACTGACTTTTTGTGAAATACACAACTATTTAGGTGAACTGTTTACCATGAATAGAAATACAAATTGTACTTACACGTTCGCTTAGTACGAGAATGAAGGATAGTAGGATGAGTTTCAAAAATAGCACTTAAAATACTCTTTGAAGTTTGTGCTGTACAAGGCGTCAACGCAACAAAACTGTTCTCGACCTTAAAAAAAAAATCTCAGTTTCAAACGCTTTTCTGGTCGATTCTATAGCGGGAAAGGGCACGCCTGTTGGGGCACCAGAAGGGTATCTAAAAATTAAAGATTAAATTAATACACGCATGACGAGTTCAATATTCTTGATCGAATAAAGAGTAGATGTACGTATGGGAAAGAGAATAAATTCCGCATATCAAAATTGATTTCAAACTAATTATGAGAGTCTTTGGATAACCACACCTGTAATCCACTATCCCAAAAGATCCCTGCATCTAGCGTAAATAAGAAGAAATACATCCAAATATGGAGACTGTTTTACAATACAATACCAAGAATCCTCTGGTACAGAACACAGGACGAAGATGGTATTTTTATGTTCGGTTTTGATTACAGAGTCGCATATTTGAAAAAAAAATGTCCTTTGAAAAAATGACGTTGTAGAGGCATATATTGTCCATAACCTCGGAAATTTGACTCTTACGTGATTTTGTAAATAGGATCGTGTGATTATATAATTATCTGTTTACTAGAAATGCATTCAAAATACGCAGAACAATAGTTTACATTTATTTCAGAATTAATTTTGAATGGTTACAGCCGTAAACAAATATGATCAAAGAGAAAATTGACCTGTTATTCAATTTGTTTGACTTGTCTCTTCTTTATAAAAATCTGTGAACGGCCCTTAATATTAAACCGTATAACAGATTAATTTGACTCATGTGTTACGTTTAAAAACTAAACTTTGCGATACACAAAGTATTGTGATATTAACAGACACCACTTGATAAGTGATTAACATACCATGGTAGACAAGCCTTAACTTTATTGTAGCTTAATAGGCCCACCGTGCCAAATAATAAATATTACATTTCATTTCACGCAAGATTGTTTCTTGTATAATAAATACACCATTCTAGAATAAGATAACTCCTAAATTGAATTTTTTAATGAAGATTATGTGAAACAACAACGTTAACACCAGGTGAATATTAATTTGTACCAATTGTGATTTACTATGACAGGTGTTTTTTTAATACAAATTATCTAAAAACAATTATCAGTTTCTTAATTGTTAACGACTTGATTTCTTACAATTACATTGAAATTTCATCTGTAAATTCATAGATTATCACGGTATAAAAGTTTGGTATAAATTATTCTCAAATTGTTTAAATCCCATGTATATACCTACAGTATAGAAAAACCAACAAATTAAATGTTACGACTCAAACTACAATGTATTTGTAAATTTAACGTCTTAACAAATCAGCAGCCAGCGGTCATATGATACCCCTATACCTAGTGTAAAAGAAAAACAGGTTATCATTAAAAGTAACTTACAAATACGTGAATCTTCTACACGCTTCCTCCGACGGAGGGTGCCCTTGATATTTTGGTACTAAAGGGTTGACAACAGAGTCGCATGATTAAGAAGGAGTATATTTCTAAAAAAAAAAAAAGTACCATTCGTCTTTTATCTTTTTCATATGTTCACATGTACATGTAATGGTAAACAAAGGAAAAAACGTATTCTTGTTTAATTTTGTTGATGCAAAATAAGGATTATATTATTTTTTATTTTATTTAAAGTGCATAAAAAATACATTTGCGATAGTTCATGCTGTTATAAATAAACCTGTACTTTACACACCAAGTGTGTTAACGAGGTTTGTCCAACATGTACAACCTTCAAGTCAAATGATTATATGCATGCTTTAAAATAAAAATATTGGTTGCTTATTATCTTGTAGATTTTAAGGGATCGGTTGTTTAATTTAATACGTTGCATTATTTCAGTTAGGCAAAATATGAACGAGTACTTGTGTACAGCGAAGCATCATTTCGTTCTAAAAGTCATTTCTGCAACCTAACACCAAGAAATGTCGCATGGCCAAAGGTGTAGGCAATCCGTCTCAGCTCACGGTTTTAAATAGATAAAACCGCACACTGTTGCATCTGAATGTGTTCTGAACTCTTCTATTAATAAAAGCAGATATGATTGAGCAAACAATATACATTTCTCCCTCTATTTCTTAAACGATTGTAAATCAAATGGAAACAAACGTGACAGAAATCTAAGCGTTCTGGTTAATCGATTTACATACGTCTGCAACCCTTTAACTTTAACTTTGTATAACTCATTAAAGGTTTAAGTAATTGAAGTATAATATGTACTGTATGACAAACAATGCTTACAACGTTCATATCTGATTTTGTCCATGATGAACACTCAGTCTCGAAATTGAATTTATATTGATTGCACGATCTCTATTATGAACTAACATGGACTGGCCTAAGATTGTACAGTAGTTTTAGATACCATTGTAACTTTCCCATAAATAAAAGAATTGGATGTTGCTCCAAGTTAATGTACAAATCGACAACATTTATTAATTATTATAATACCCACTTTAATATGAATGTATCAGTTTTATATTTACATATTTTTTATTTAAAAATGATAATATTTGCATCAAAAAAGGATTGTCAAAATGCACTATGCGCTGAAATGTTTCGGATTAACATGATGACATGATGTTTGGGGTATTTTTTTATTACAGACTGTAATCCTTGCTCCTGGGTTATCACATATACACATCTACGGAATACTCTGCCGTACAATTATGCCGGGCCTAGGTGACAGTTTTGCAAACGTCTAAGCTGTATGTATCGAAAATTTTAATTATGCATATTATAAACAATCGCTTAATGAGTTTCAAACCACCTTTGTTATTGATGTATATTACCTGTCAGGTGAGATATTTACCTTGAAAAATTAATTTCTAGTGAAAAATAATTTTTACCACAGAAAAAAAAATCTTTAAGATATTCGAAATGTCTTACTGGAATACTTGAACTTCTAATGGGGATTAGAATTAACTGTAAGATGAGACACACTTAAGGAGTCTCGGGGGAGAATGTTTCAAACATACGATTTCCTTTAATTATTTTACAGTGAAATGCCAGCTTATGAGTAAACAACTATGTGCAAAATATAAAGTAAATTGACCGGATATTTTATTTGCTTGTCGCGCTCAAATTTTGGTCGTATGTCCGATTCATCACCGACATTTTATATTAATAGGATTATACAGGAAAATGAGGGTTTTCATTTTCAATTTCATATTTAAAAAAGTACAAACATACGATTTTCTTTCAATTTTCAGCGATGGAAGGTTAACATATAAGTAAACTTTTTGCCAAATTAAAACAATATTGACCGTATGGTTTTTAGGCTATCCGTCCTCATAGTTTGATCCTATAAACGTTCCGTGCCAGCAATTTTACATTATAGAATTGTATAAAACAAAAGGATGTTTACGAATCAAATTTAATTTATTTGTATTAGAAGAAAAAAATACATTTCCACTCACACAGAACGTAGAAGGGTCGCGTATAGTTTTTATTTTGAAAATTATAGTTTTGATTCTAATTATTGACGCTGTAATAGAAAACGTACGACGTTAATTCTTGTCAATTGTTACGTCAGAGTCTCAACTGACGTCATCCTAAGACGTTGACTCCGACGACAATAACGTCGATTTTAAAGAAGCAGGAAAAAATTTAAATACTTCTGACATTATTCTAACGATTCATTTCACTTAAAAAAATTTTTTGATAAGTAATTTTTCTGAAATAAAAACGTTACATGATATCCTGTATCATTGAACATTTTACTTTAAATTTGTTTTTTACAACAGTAATGCGCAATACCCTGCGCAGAGGGCGCACAATTTTAAACCCGCTACCGACCTTAAAACAAAAGTGCTTATATATTCTTTACACAATGTTCTATCATTTGGTATACATAGATTTTTACACATTTGCGTCGGAAGAGGATGCAAAATTGCCACATTTGCACTGGCATAATTATCCGGCAGTGTTACACACAGGTTAATCATTCTGAATACCAATTGTACATGCATTCTTTAATATTTTTACTACAAAATGTAGGATGTAAATCGAAAAAATGCTGCTTTGTATGAATCTTCCGAAAAAAAAAAATCAATAAATTCCAATCTTTATTTTAGAGGTATACTTTCAAGTTTACGTTCAGAGGTTTTTTTTAAGGATTACATATCTTACTTCACCACCACCCACACCCCCTCCCCCAGCATGCCTAGTAACTAAACAAATGAAATTAAAATACGCAAAAAAGATAGTTTCACTTAGGAAACAATTTTGAATGGTTACAGCCGTTAACATATATGTTCTGTAACTCAATCAGTTTTACTTGCCTATTCTATTTATAAATCTGCAAGACTGATATTTATCTTATATTTAAAACTATCTTATACCAATGGCCAAGTAATGCCAAATAATGGGATCTAACCCTATTAATGTATTTGCATCTGATCAATTCAATGCATGTATTACATGTACGTATAAAAATTACACATTTTCGATTCAAAAGTAATGGGATATTTACAGACACCTCTTGATAATTTGTTACCAGACCAATTTAGATGGGCCTTGTCGCTAAATAAGCACACCGTGCAAAATAAGAACATTAAATCCCAAGTTACGCAACATCGTTCTTTGTATAATACCAGTATTAGATGACTGAACTTAAAACTTTTTTATTATGAGTATGTAAAGCAGCAACAATAATTGATTTTAAAAAAAATACTTTTCCTGTTGTTTTTCAAAAGTATTTCAAAGCCAACTATCAGTTCCATCATCGTTAAAAGAGTACCCTTTTGTTAGAGGATTTGTGTTGACTTTATTTTAACAAAATACTTGTTGTATGTAATCTTATGAAATTTTGGTATTTGTGTATGTAATTTGATATGTAGCATCATTTCAGTTAGGCAAAATGTAAGCGAAAATCTGTATACGGTGACACATCATTTCGTTTTAAAAATTCACTGCTGCAACCAAACACCAAAAGAATCTTGGTATGCTTAGTGGGTTTGATGATCTGTCACAGCTACGACGGATTTTAATATACAAGACGTCATACTTGTTGCAGCTGAATGTGTTTTAAACTCTTCTTTTAATATAATCAGATAGATTTACGTACAGCAAACTATACTTTTTTCTGTTTATATGACTAATAATATATCTTTGCGTTGTCAGTGGTATGGATAATAACGGTTTTAAATAGACATGTTACCAGCTTGTTTCAACAGATTTTTGCAGACTCTTCATTTGATATATTCAGTAAGTTAAAACTACAGCAAATAACACGCTTTATGTGTAAATAACAATAAAATAGACAAGTCCCTACTATTCTGAAAATTTCGATTATAACTCATACGAAAACAAACAAGACTAAAATGCTTACAAACGATCTAGTAAATAACGACCTGTCTGCATCCCTCTAGCAATAACAATGTATTGTTTATCTTCTTGAATTTCCTTGTTAATATAAGAAGCAATAATAAAAACGTTCACAACACTCATAGATGGCAGTGTCTTTTGTGATTTTTGGTGTTTACGTAAAATAATTCTATATCGATCAAAACTAATACTATATTGAGCGCACAATCCTATGGATTTGCTCGAATTGGTCTCTGGCTTTAAAATAGTTGTACAATATAGTAAGCGTTGTAACATTCAATGAATATGTAAGAAATTGACTGCGTCTTCCGTTATGTAGTCAGAATTCCCTGTTTTCTAATATGTCTATTTACCTCATCCTTAAAAAACTACTAGATTAGTTTTCAAATCAAATATTTTTATTTTATAGATATTCAGTGTTATTAAACTAAACTTTATGAATTTCAAAGATATTATCTTGAACTTTTTAACAAACAAGCAACTCAAACTCATACTACACAACACCCCCAACGCGCCTATTGTCTGGTTTGATAGATTCCAAAAGCTAGGAAACAATCTTCTGTCATATTATTTATGATATCAAAAAAGGAATATCGAACTATTTTTATCCATAACGTTTTACTAATGTTAATGGTTTTCATTTAGAATTTTTTCCAGGCCTAAAGTTGATTATTATGACAAATTAAATAATAACTGATAGCATACACTCCTTTCCTTTTTATATCTTTGTATTTGCTACACTTTTATGAAATTTCTTTTTTTTTCTACTAAATAGCCAGGTTTGTTTTGATTGTTTTCTGAACTGTACAGGTAGATAACAAAAATATCATTATCATCCTTAAATCATCAAAAAGAATACTGGGTACGTCAAATGAATACAAAAAATGATATTCAATAATGATTGTTTATTATAAAGGTATATCATATATTTTACATTTCATGATATTATCAAAGTATCTAAGTGCCCGTATGGTGTCTATAAATATCACATTACTTTGTCAATCAAATTTTAAAATATCGTATAAAAATGGACAAGTACTGCAGATAACGACATATCAACATTGTAAGTCTTGCCAAAAATTTTCATTTATGTGTCACGTAAAACGTTTGCAATTTGCAAAGAAGTATACACAGGTACACATAACAAGTGTTTATCAGACCGTGGTAAATCGCCTTGTTGTTGTAAAATAATGGACCTTGTCAAGCAAGAAATATTAAATTTCATTTCACGCACCTCTTTTTTAGTAAGCAATATAGATATTTGCATCATGCATATAAAATAAAAGAGTAATTACAGTAATTATAATTAATACAAACGCCCCTTGCATCTGTCTTATAAAGCGACTAAAATAAATGAGAAAATAACATAGTAGTTAACCCGACGAAATATTGCAATCTTTTTTTTACTTCCTTTGTTTCCAAATTAAGATAATTTAAGGGAAAAAAGAGAAATCTTTATAACAAAATAAACTTAATACAATATTATATATTGTAACTTGTGTTTTAAATTTGAGTTAACTTATATTTGGGATAACTTTATTTCGGAATTAAACAGCAATAAACTGTATCATAACACTTAATTTTTGTAACCATTTCAATGTGTATTTTAAGTACATTTTCATGAAACCAATAACAACATAGCAAGAACAAAGTTGACCAACAGTAAGTTTCCGGGGATAAGCTTCCTCATGAGGCCCCATATTTTAATGATTAACAAAAAATGCTAAATGACGATGTCACAAAACTAATGTTAGCGGCATGAAGAATTAAATTTCTATCTACAAATATGTTTACATAAAATGAGATTGTTGTGCCATACATTTGAAACCAGACTCTACCCATATTTGACTTCGGATTCCTTCAACATCTGATTTTTAAAGATTTGCGCCTGCTCTTTGTTAATCGAAGAAATGCCTCTTTTAATAAACACAAAAAGGGATTTTTAAAAGTAGTTCAATTCGCGAAATTTTCCCTATGCATGCAGCCTCTATTCATCCCCGGACCCCAAAAATCAAAAAGATTTCTAGTACCCCATTCAAGATAGATATGTTCCCAACAGATGGATGATTTTCGGTAATCAATGGAAATTGTAAACAACAGCTTCTTTCATTTTTACAATGTATAATCTTCGACAAATATTTAATAATGTTTACTTGCAAGACAATTGAATAAAGGTAAACGGAAAAGTTAAAAGAAAGATTTAGAGCAAATATTTAATTAACGAATCGGTTGTGAATTGTGAGCCTGGAAATTATTTATAGTCACTATCATTTTTAATTTATATTTTGATACAAATTTTTATCAAGACCAAATCAATAAATGTTTTAAGAAACCGCTTCAGATTAGACTTATCTGAATTTACAATTAATGTAGAAGCCCGACTATCAATAATATTCATTAAAAGATTGTCCGTAAGAATCAACAATAGTATGTTGTTGCTTTTTTTTGTTTTATCTTAATTCTATAACTTTAAATCGTAGTGCATATAACTTTATTTTTACTTTTTTGTTTGTCTTCAGCACAATTCTTTGTGAGGGTTTCGGGGGTTGAAATCCATATACGCCGTTAAGGGGGAGGGGGGGGGGGTGAAATCCATATGCGCCGTAATTAGGGGGTTGAGTTAAAATCCATATACACCGTTATTAGACATAGGAAGGGTTGTTTGAAGTCCATATACGCCTTAATTAGACTTAACAGAATGAAAAAGCCAACTAAATAGATGTTAATAAAAAACATTACATTAATCTTTAACAAATATGAAACGATAACCACATTAATATTTCCCTTGCACTTTGATTCGATTACAAATAATGGGTTTTCAAATAGAGATCTGATTGGTTGGCGCTCTGATTCTACAACGCATTTCATCGATTATTTTATTTGACAGGTATATAAGTTATACCGGACCCGGAATATGTTTTCAAAGTCCGCTCTGGTCTGCGTCAGCCTGGAGTTTCCCCGCGTCAGCTTTGGTTCCGCCCTAGAGGACCCGAAGCAGACCCTAACGGACACAGAAAACAGATCCAGGGTTTCTGTAAGGTAGTGCCGTTTACCATGAATAGAAATGAAAATTGTATTTACACGTTCTCTTAGTACGAGAATGAAGAATAGTAGGATGAGTTTCAAAAATCGCACTTAAAATACTCTTTGAAGTTTGTGCTGTACAAAGGGTCAAGGCAACAAAACTGTTCTCGATCTAAACAAAATATCTCAGTTTTAAACGCTTTTTTGGTCGATTCTATAGAGGGAAAGGGCACGCCTGTTGGGGCACCAGAAGGGTATCTAAAAATTAAAGATTAAATTAATACACGCATGACGAGTTCAATATTCTCGATCGAATAAAGAGTAGATGTACGTAATGGAAAGAGAATAAATTCCGCATATCAAAATTGATTTCAAACTAATTATGAGAGTCTTTGGATAACCACACCTGTAATCCACTATCCCAAAAGATCCCTTCATCTAGCGTAAATAAGAAGAAATGCACCCAAATATGGAGACTGTTTTACAATGCAATACCAAGAATCCTCTGGTATAGAACACAGGACGAAGATGGTATTTTTATGCTCGGTTTTTGATTACAGAGTCGCATATTTGAAAAAAAAATGTCCTTTAAAAAATGACATTGTATATACAAATATACTCCACGACCTGGAAAATTTGACTCTTATGCAATTGCGTAAATAGGATCGTGTGATTATAAATCTGTTTATTAGAAATGAATTCAAAATACGCAGAACAATAGTTTACATTTATTTCAGAATCAATTTTGAATGGTTACAGCCGTAAACAAATGTGATCAAATAAATAATTGACCTGTTTTTCATTTTGTTTGACTTGTCCCTTCTTTATAAAAATCTGTGAACGGCCCCAAATATTAAACCGTATAACAAATTAATTTGACCCATGTGTTACGTTTGAAAATTAAACTTTGCGAGACACAAAGTATTGTGATATTAACAGACACCACTTGACAAGTGATTAACAGACCAAGGTAGACGCGTTTTAACCTTATTGTCACTTAATAGGCCCACCGTGCAAAATGAGATTTCATTAAATTTCAAGCAAGATTGTTTCTTGAATAATACATAAACCATTCAGGTATAAGATAACTCTTAAATTTAATATTTTAATGACGATTATGTGAAACAACAACGTTAACACCAGGTGAATATTAAATTGTACCAATTGTGATTTACTATGACAGGTGTTTTTTATACAAACTATCTAAAATCATTAGGCTATATGTTTCTTAATTGTGATTTTATATCAGACAATAACATTGAAATTTCATCTGAAAATTCATAGATTATCATAATATATAAACGTTTGGTATACATTTTTCTCAAATTGTTAAAATCCCATATATATACTTAAAGTACAGAAAAGCCTAAAATTAAATGTAACGATTCAAACTACAATGTATTTATAAATTTAACATCATAACATATTAGCAGGCAGCAGTCATACGATACCCCTATACCTAGCGTAAAAGAAAAGCTAGTTTTTTTTTAAATAACATACAAATATGTGGATCTTTTACACGCTCCGATAGAGGGCGCCCTTGATATTTTGGTTCAAAAAGGTTGACAACAGAGTCGCCTGATTAAGAAAAAGCATATGTTTATATTATTTAAAGTGCGTAAGAAATACATTTGCAAAAATTTTGCTTTTGATACGGCGATCAATAGAAAACTTATTAAATAAGAACTATAAAAACCCGGAAAACAATTACGACATCTCTAATAAACAAAACCCAAGAAACTCAAAGAGATCTCTAGTGCCCCCGCAACCCCAATATATCACTACCAGGCGGATGATAACGATAATCCATGTAAATTGACGACAACGGCTCCATCAATTTTACACTATATCACCATCAAGTAATTTGTTTTTCGTGCAAGAAACCTACATATAATTAGAAAGGTTGAGAGAGGTTTAGAATTAACGAATCGGTTATTGTAAGTCTGATTTACTGAATTTAATTACAGTGATCATAACCATCATTTCTTACTTTGATTATCTGAATTTTCGATAACTTTACGAACCCGGTTTTCAGTTATGAAAGAATCATCAATTTTGTCGTTTTTTTTTAAAATTTCATTAATTAGTGAAGTAAGTCTACCATACTTTATTCTGCTATTTCATTTTGTTTTCAGCATCATCTTTGGGGGTTGGAAATGTCTGAGAGCAGGGTATCATAGGAACGTTTTTTAGATTTAAGATTTGTTTCAAATGAAATACTAGAGATGACTATCCTTTCGTTTCTAAAATATTGTCTTTGTAAAAAAAAATTTGATTTTTTTTTATCTGAAACAGAAGAGATTTGGTTTTTTTTTTATCTTTTGGAGAAAACAAATTTGAATGTTATACATGTAAGGATTGTATATTACTTCACAGACAAGAAATAAACTTGTCATCATCATATACTGCTTAGAACTATTATTCGTATGAATGTGTTGTATATATTTCAAGTTCATTAATGAATAATTTTCTTAAATTAAAATCTAAAAACTGAAAGATAGTTAGGCGATTGATAATTAAGTATTAAGTAAGCATTTTCCTAATACAGACGTGAACGAATATCATGATCAAAGGTTGATAAATCTTGAATATAATTTTAAAAAATGTCGTAATCAATGCAGTTAAATAGTTTTTTTTCTTTTTCTAATAAGTTATTTTAAAAACTTCTTGATATTGTATTAAGTCCACATAGTAAACCAATATTATTAATTTTTAATGAAATATAACCAAGAGAATTTTGCAGGTATAAATAACAAAATATGAAACAAAGCAAAAGCAAACGTCATCATTTACGAAATTAAAGAAAGAAACGAGTTTTCATTAATATTCTAGTTTGACAGCGCCCGTTGCGGTGAGTTAACAGTCAAACATTATTGCACTTGTCTTTGAAAACTATATCTATCTATCTATCTATCTATCTATCTATCTATCTATCTATCTATCTATCTATCTATCTATCTATCTATCTATCTATCTATCTATCTATCTATCATTCTATCTATCTATCTATCTATCTATCTATCTATCTATTTATCTATCTATCTATCTATCTATCTACAAAGCACAGAGAAATTCACCTTATTGGAGCTTCACCTCCGCCCCGGCCGGGGCTTCAACTCACGACCTCTGGAACCATTCTCTTAGCGGTGAACGGCCACCGCGCTAACCACTGGGCCATCTAGGCAAGACAAAAATCTTGCTTTCGATGACAAAGGGAAACTAGCGCGCTGGTCACTCACTACACGGTCGTTTGAGATACAGGTGGAATCCAGTTAAACGACAATTGGAGAGGATCGGGACGATACGCATTGCATAGATATATGCAATTCTGCATCCCTCTAACATTAACAATGTATTGTTTATCTTGTTGAATTTCCTCGCTAATATAAGTAGCAATAATAAAAACGTTTACAACACTCATGGATGGCTGTGTCTAATGTGACTTTTTGGTGTTGACTTTACGTAAACTATTTCTAAATCGATCAAAACTAAGATTATGTTAAGCACACAATCCTATGGATTCGCTCGAATTGGTCTCTGGCTTTAAAATAGTTGTAGAATGTAGCAACCGTTGTAACATTCGATGAATATATAAGAAATTGACTGCGTCTTCTGTTTGAAATACAGATGGACAGAATTACTAATTAAAAATACTTATTTAATAAGAGGGTGCAAACTAGATAATACCATAACAATTGGCAAAATTATATTCCCTAACATACAGAAAGTGATGTTTTGTTTAAAAAAAAACCCTAAAAATTCCAGTGTAAAATTGAAATCATAATAATGTAATCAGAATTCCCTGTTTTCGAATAGGTCTATTTACCTTATCCTTAAGTAACTATAAGATTAGTTCTTAAATTTATAGAAATTTAGTGTGATTAAACAAAATTTTATGAATTTCAAAGATATTGAACTTTTTAACAAACAAGCAACTCAAATTCTTACTAAACAACACCCTCAACTCGCATTTTGTCTGGTTTGATGGATTCCAAACGTTAGGAAATGATCTTCTGTCACATTATTTATGATATCATAAAAGGAATATCGAACTATTTTTATCCATAGCATTCTACTAATGTTAATGGTTTTCATTTAGAAATTGTCCCAATTGATTATTATGACAAATTAAACAATTACTGATAGCAAACACTCCTTTTCTTTTTATATCTTTGTATTTGTTACACTTTTATGACTTTTCTTTTGTTTTCCTACTAAATAACCAGGTTTGTTTTGATTGTTTGATAAACTGTACAGATAGATAACAAAAATAGTGGCCAACGGTAAGTTTCCGGGGATAAGCTTCCTCATGAGGCCCCATATTTTAATGATCAATAAAAATACTAAATGACGATGTCAAAAAACTATAATATCAGCGACATGAAGAATAAAAAATGACTCTGCAATCAGCAAAATGAGTGTATAATTTTTTTTTATCTACAAATATGTTAGCATATAATGATATTTTTGTGCCATACATTTGAAACCAGAAACTACCCATTGGCAAATAGTTGACTTCGGGTTCCTTCAACGTCTGATTTTAAACATTTGCACCTGCTCTTTGTTAAACGAATAAATGCCTGTTTTAATAAACACAAAAAGGGATTTTTAAAAGTAGTTCAATTCGTGAAATTTTGCACATGCATGCAGCCTCTATTCATCCCCGGACCCCAAAAATCAAAAAGATTTCTAGTACTGCATTCAAAATAGATATGCTACCAACAGGTGGATGATTTCCGGCAATGAATGGAAATTGACAACTAAAGCTTCTTTCATTTTTACAATGTATAATCTTCGACAAATATTTAATAGTGTTTACTTGCAAGACAATTGAATAAAGGTAAAAGGACAGATTAAAAGAAAGATTGAGAGTAAATATATAATTAACGAATCGGTTATAATTGTGAGCCTGGAATTTAATTACAGTCAATATCATTTTTACTTAACTTTATATTTTGATACAAACTTTGACATATTTTAATCAATACAATATCACTAAATGTTTTGAGAAACCAATTTTATTAGACTTATCTGAATTTACAATTAATGTACAAGCCCGACTATCAATAATATTCATCAAAAGATTGTCCGTAAGAATCAACAATAGTATGTTGTTGCTTTTTTAAATCTTATAACTTTAAATCGTAGTGCATAAAACTTTATTCTTACTTTTTTGTTTGTATTCAGCAAAATTTTTGTGAGGGTTTCAGGGGTTGATATTCATATACGCCGTAATTAGGGGTGGGGTTGAAATTTGAAATGCATATACGCCGTAATTAAATATAGGTGGGGTTGTCCATAAACGCCATAATTAGACATAACGGAATGAAAAAGCCAACTAAATAGATGTTAATAAAACACATATCTATATATGAAGTTTACATTATTCTTTGAAAAATATTACACGATAACCACATTTCCCTTCTACTTTGATTCCATTACAAATAATGGGTTTTCAACTAGAGAGCTGATATGTCGTCGCCTTGATTCTACAACGCATTTTATGGATTATTTTATTCGACAGGTATATAAGTTATACCGGACCCTGCATATGTTTTCAAAGTCCGCTCTGGTCTGCGGGAGCCTGGAGTTTACCCGCGTCAGCTCTGGGTCCGCCCTAGAGGACACGAAGCAGACCCTAACGGACACAGAAAGCAGACCCATGGTTTTAATGGGGTTTCTGTACGGTAGTATCTAATCCGCACTGACTTTTAATGAAATACACAGCTATTAAGGAGAACCGTTTAATGTGAATAGAAATAAAAACTGTACTCACACGTTCGCCTAATAGGAAAATGTTGGATAGTAGGATGAGTTTCAAAAATCACACTTAAAATACTCTTTGAAGTGTGTGCGAAGACTCTGAATTACTGCTGTACAAGGCGTCAAGGCAACAAAACTGTTCTCGACCTAAACATAAAAACATATCAGTTTTAAAAGTTTTTCTAGTCTTTTCTATAGAGGATACACCTGTTGGGGTACCAGAAGGATATCTAAAAATTAAAGATTTAATTGATACACGCATGACGAGTTCAATATTCTCGATCCAATTAAGAGTAAATTATGAGAATCTATGGAAAACCACACCTGTAATCCACTATCCCAAAAGACCCCTGCATCTAGCGTAAAGAAGAAGAAATGTATCCAAATATGGAGACTGTTTTACAATGCAATACCAAGAATCCACTGGTGTAGAACACAGCACGAAGATGGTATTTTTATGTTCGGTTTTTTATTAAAGAGTCGCATAGTTTGAAAAAAAAAATGTCCTTTAAAAATGACATTGTTGATGCATATATAGTCCACGACCTGGGAAATTTGACTCTTAATTTCGTAATTTCGTTAATAGGATCGTGTGATCATATATCTGTTTATTGGAAATGAATTCAAAATACGCAGAACAATAGTTTACATTTATTTCAGAATCAATTTTGAATGGTTACAGCCGTAAACAAATATGATCAAAGAGAAAATTGACCTGTTATTCAATTTGTTTGACTTGTCTCTTCTTTATATAAATCTGTGAACGGCCCTAAATATTAAACCGTATAACAGATTAATTTGACCCATGTGTTACGTTTGAAAATTAAACTTTGCGAGACACAAAGTATTGTGATATTAACAGACACCACTTGATAAGTGATTAACAGACCATGGTAGACGAGCCTTAACTTTATTGTAGCTTAATAGGCCCACCGTGCAAAATAAGAAATATTATATTTCATTTCACGCAAGATTGTTTCTTGAATAATACATACACCATTCAGGTATAAGATAACTCTTAAATTGAATTTTTTTAATGACGATTATGTGAAACAACAACGTTAACACCAGGTGAATATTAATTTGTATCAACTGTGATATACTATGACATGTGTTTTTTATACAAACTATCTAAAAACAATTATCAGTTTCTTAATTGTCAATAGCTTTATTTCTGACAATTACATTGAAATTTCATCTGTAAATTCATAGATTATCACGGTATATAAAAGTTTGGTATCAATTATTCTCAAATTGTTTAAATCCCATGTATATACCTACAGTATAGAAAAACCAACAAATTTAATGAAACGACTCAAACTACAATGTATTTATAAATTTAACGTCTTAGCAAACCAGCAGCCAGCTGCAGCGGTCATATGATACCCCGATACCTAGCGTAAAAGAAAAACATGGTTATCATTAGAAAATAACATACACATAAGTGGATCTTCTACACGCTTCCTCCGATGAAGGGCGCCCTTGATATTTTGGTACTAAAGGGTTGACAACAGAGTCGCATGATTAAGAAAGAGTATATTTCTAAAACGAAGTACCATTCGTCTTTTATCTTTTTCATATGTTCACATGTACATGTAATGGTAAACAAAGGAAAAAAAACCATATTCTTGTTTAATAATGTTGATAAAAAATTAAGATTATATTATTTTTTATTTAATTTAACGTGCATAAAAAATACATTTGCGATAGTTCATGCTGTTATAAATAAACCTGTACTTTACACACCAAGTGTGTTAACGAGGTTTGTCCAATATGTATCACTTTCAAGTCAGATGACTATATGCATGTTTTAAAATAGAACTATTGGTTGCTTCATATCTTATAGTGTTTAAGGGATCGGTTGTTTAATTTAATACGTAGCATTATTTCAGTTAGGCAAAATATGAACGAGTACTTGTGTACAGTGATGCATCATTTCGTTTTAAAAGTCGTTTCTGCAACCTAACACCAATAAATGTTCGCATGGCCAAAGGTGTAGGCAATCCGTTTCAGCTCACGGTTTTAAATCGACAAAACCGCACACGTGTTGCATCTGAATGTGTTCTGAACTCTTCTATTAATAAAAGCAGATAGGATTAGAGCAAACAATATACGTCCTATATAAATACACGTAAAAACAATTTTTTCCTCTGATTTGCAAACGATTGTTATTCAATTGGAAACGAACATGACTAAACTTTAAGCGTTCTGGTTAATCGATTTACATACGTCTGCAACCTTTTAATGTGGAATGCTACACAAAAACTTTATTTTATATTGAAAAATATGAACAAAAGATGGTTTTTATTTACATAAATGATTTTTAATTTGAAAAATGTAAAACATCTTTTTGACATTACTGGTCATGGTTTATTAGATATTTATATCATGAATTTACTCACATCAAATTTTTAACACTACAGTGCCTTACTTGCGACCAAAACAGATTTTCTACTTTTTCGTAAAAAATTTAAAAAAAAATCGTATAAAAAATAAGGGCATATATCTTCTCTAAACAACGAAATCTTTCTTCACAAATGATACTATAACGATCCATAAAATAAAATTTAAGTGTAGCATTCTACCTTAACTTTAACTTTGTAGAGGCCATTAAAGGTTTAATTAATTGAAGTACAATATGTAACTATGACAAACAATGTTTACTACGTTCATTTCTGATTTTGTTCATGATGAACACTCAGTCCTGTGTTTACGAAAAAATATTTTTAGGTCGATTGAAATCGAAATTATATTGAATGCACGATCTCACTATTAAGTAACATGGACTGGCCTAAGATTGTACAGTATTTTTAGATAACTTTCCCATGAATAAAAGAATTTGATGTTGCTCCCGTTTAATGTACAAATCGCCAAAATTTATTAATTCTACCCACTTTAAAATGACATTAACTCCGACTGAAAAGAAAATCCACAGATGATAATGAAAGGTTATCTTGTGAAAGTTTGAAATGGTAAAACTGATCTTTATCGAATCTTTGCAAAAACAAAATAGTTTGTACGAATGGTCAAGTATTCCAGTGAACGACACCAAATATTGTATAACATATCGAATCAATATTATCCATATGTAATTTATGAAAAGAAGACGTTGAACTGAATATTTAGGAAACACAAAACAAAATTTCCAGGACTCTCCGTGAGTTTCCGAGGCTAAGCTTTTGTTATTGAAAACTTAGGGTTATATTATTGTTTATTATATTTAAAGTGCAAAAGAAATACATTTGCGATAGTTCATGCTGTTATAAATAAGCTATACCTTTACACACCCAGTGTATTAACAAGATTTGTCAAACATGTAACACCTTCAAGTCAGATGATTATATGCATGTTTTAAAATAAAAAATATTGGTTGCTTATTATCTTGTAGATTTTAAGGGATCGGTTGTTTAATTTAATACGTAGCATTACTTCAGTTAGGCAAAATATGAACGAGTACTTGTGTACAGCGAAGCATCATTTCGTTTTAAAAGTCGTTTCTGCAACCTAACACCAAGAAATGTTGCATGGCCAAAGGTGTAGGCAATCTGTCTCAGCTCACGGTTTTAAATAGATAAAACCGCACACTGTTGCATCTGAATGTGTTCTGAACTCTTCTATTCATAAAAGCAGATATGATTGAGCAAACAATATACATTTCTCCCTCTATTTCTTAAACGATTGTAAATCAAATGGAAACAAACATGACAGAAATCTAAGCGTTCTGGTTAATCGATTTACATACGTCTGCAACCCTTTAACTTTAACTTTGTATAACTCATTAAAGGTTTAAGTAATTGAAGTATAATATGTACTGTATGACAAACAATGCGTACAACGTTCATATCTGATTATGTCCATGATGAACACTCAGTCTTGAAATTGAAACTATATTGATTGCACGATCTCTATTATGAACTAACATGGACTGGCCTAAGATTGTACAGTAGTTTTAAATACCATTGTAACTTTCCCATAAATAAAAGAATTGGATGTTGCTCCAAGTTAATGTACAAATCGACAACATTTATTAATTATTATAATACCCACTTTACTATGAATGTATCAGTTTTATATTTACATATTTTTTATTTAAAAATAATAATATTTGCATCAAAATAGGATTGTCAAAATGCACTATGTGCTGAAATGTTTCGGATTAATATGATGACATGATGTTTGGGGTATTTTTTATTACAGACTGTAAGCCTTGCTGGGTTATCACATATACACATGTACGGAATACTCTGCCGTACAATTATGCCGGGCCGAGGTGACAGTTTTGCACACGTCTAAGCTGTATGTATCGAAAATTTTAATTATGCATATTATAAACAATCGCTTAATGAGTTTCAAACCACCTTTGTTATTGGTGTATATTACCTGTCAGGTGAGATATTTAGCTTGAAAAATTAATTTCTAGTGAAAAATAATTTTTACCACAGAAAAAAAAAATCTTTAAGATATTCGAAATGTCTTACTGGAATACTTGAACTTCTAATGGGGATTAGAATTAACTGTCAGATGAGACACACTTAAGGAGTCTCGGGGGAGAATGTTTCAAACATACGATTTCCTTTAATTTTTTTACAGTGAAATGTCAACTTATGAGTAAACAACTATGAGCAAAATACATGTATAAAGTAAATTGACCGGATATTTTATTTGCTTGTCGCGCTCAAATTTTGGTCGTATGTCCGATTCATCACCGACATTTTATATTAATAGGATTATACAGGAAAATGAGGGTTTTCATTTTCAATTTTATATTTTAAAAAGTACAAACATACGATTTTCTTTCAATTTTCAGCGATGGACGGTTAACATATAAGTAAACTTTTTGCCAAATTAAAACAATATTGATCGGATGGTTTTTAGGCTATCTGTCCTCATAGTTTGATCCTATAAACGTGCCGTGCCAGCAATTTTACATTATAGAATTGTATAAAACAAAAGGATGTTTACGAATGAAATATGTCATTTATTAAAAATGACGAAAGTAAAGAAAAATATAAATAACATAGTAGGGGATCAGACCCAAAACTGTTCACACAAAATGTTAAATAACTTATCAATATGCTGATCCCCTTAAAATACAGAAAAACAATATTTTGCTCAAAATTATATACAATATATACAAAACCAGCAAAAAGATGGCACCTCAAAAATAAAATATGCCATATGCAAAATAACAATATTTTGTACATGTGTGCAACTTTCGAATATTGGAGTGGAGAAACGGGGATGTTGGTGGGTGTATCAAAACATTACTCGTGCTAACACTCTCATAGATGAAGACAGAATGACCCTACTCTCACTGGTCAGATACTGACCGCATCAAACCACGTGATCGTATCGCTTAATTTGATTGGCTATTAAATTAAATTTGGGGAGAATTACACCATGGAATTTTTAGCAATTACATAATAGGTCACTGGGAGGTTTTTAGACTAGGAATTTGGGCTAAAAATAGACATGGACAGTGACCACTGCAGGGAAATTACATAATATGGCCAACGACCTCTACAAGGCCCGGGAAAGAAATGCAACTTATCTAATCAAACATAAACATGAAAAATACAATAAATCAGCAAATAAAAATTATAGCATTCAACACATAAATACAATTACTAACATAATTGTTGTTTTATGTTTTCTCATGCTGCACAACCTCACCGCAGCTCCGTTTTTGCTCTCTGATAAATGAACTCAACACTTGTGCATGATGAAATATGTCATTTATTAAAAATGACGAAAGTAAAGAAAAATATAAACAACATAGTAGGGGATCAGACCCAAAACTGTTCACACAAAATGTTAAATAACTTATCAATATGCTGATCCCCTTAAAATACAGAAAAACAATATTTTGTTCAAAATTATATACAATATATACTAAACCAGCAAAAAGATGGCACCTCAAAAATAAAATATGCCACCAAATGTGAATTGCATAATGACAATTGGCAATTCCATTGTGCCATCCAAGGTGAGTTGTGCACTTGTTGATGCTGATATGAACACATACACAAATCACAGTTTATAGTCAAATGTACCAACAGTTAAACACTGACTTGGCATACTCTTACCAGCAGTTACACACTGACCTGGCAATAAGTGCATATAATTCATTATACTATAACCCGTACAAATGTAACATGAATGGCAATTCCAAGGTGATAACCCGCAGGCACTCTAATAGACTAACTATAAAGTTGTACTAACAATTTCTAAAGACACAATGTGCAACTAAAAAAATAGCAGTTAAACACTGACCTATCATTACACATTACTACACCTGTAAACATACTATAACTAACAAAATTAATTTGAGACACCCTCCTTATTTTATGCACAAGATTCTCTTATGGAAAAAGTAACAAACATAAGGACATTTTTTGGTACAGATCAATAGCAGCAGTTAATCACTGGCCTGCTATAAATAAACTGCATGGGTAAGAAAAAATGTAGATACAAATAATTACAGTTGAAACGATTGTATTCTAATATATATGTGTAATGCATTGGAGTTCCAGCGGCCTAAATGCTGAATAAAACTCTCAGAATAGCCTAACTGTGCAGCATGTGTTACTGCCACTATCCGAAAACGCCGAAGTAGATGCATGAGGCACTTTTCCTTACTGAACTGTTTATTGATTACTTCTACCACTGCCATATTATCTGACATAAATAAGATTTTTCTATTTGCCATCTCTGAACCCCAAATTTCCAAAGCCAAAACAATTGGAAACAATTCTTTTACGGCAATTTGCAAAGGTAGAGTTTGTGTCCACTCATCAGCAAACCATTTTGAACCAAACACAGCAGCAAATCCTAACAAAACCAGAAGCATCTGTAAATAGTCGCGTGACATCTGAAGATTCCCATTCCTCTGGAAAAAGAACTGATTTTCCATTGAAATTTTGAAGAAAATCTAGCCACATGGCTAAATCAGCTCTTACCTCATTATTAAATTTTTTTTTGATAATAAGGTTTTTTCACACCTATAGTCAAGTCAATCAAACGACGTAAAAATGCCCTACCAGGAACTACTACCAAACAAGCAAAATTTAAGACTCCAATTAATGATTGAAGCTCCTGCAAAGTAACCTTTTTACGCCTACTAAACTGATATACAAGAGTCCTACATTTTTCTAATTTTTCTGGTGGCAGCCGACTCATCATATCAATAGAATCAACCTAAAATACCATAAATGGTGATGCATGTTA
This sequence comes from Magallana gigas, assembly GCF_963853765.1. Taxonomy (NCBI): domain Eukaryota; kingdom Metazoa; phylum Mollusca; class Bivalvia; order Ostreida; family Ostreidae; genus Magallana; species Magallana gigas. Next base: position 36,119,353 of record NC_088860.1, read on the forward strand.
CTGGCCAGAAAGTTTTCTTATCATTAATTGGAATATTAATCCTTCCACATAAATCAAACAAATTCATCAAATGATTTTTACATTTTTCAGACTGAGGAGGTCCAATAAAAAAGAAATCATCCAACATATGAGACATACCCCCTGCTTCTAGCTTGTTTAACGTAACCCATTGAAGAGCTGTACCTAACTTCTCAAATATTTGACAAGAGCTACTTGTCCCCAGTGGCAAACAGCGTTCGTAGTAGAACTGACCTTTCCAAGTAAAACCCAAAAAATGATAATCCTTTGGGTTCATGGGGATTATTCTGAAGGCATCCTTTATATCTGTTTTAGCCATAAGTGAACCCATCCCATATTGATGCAACAAACTGAGTATCGTATCAATTGAAACATAATGAACCTGAGAGTATTCCCTAGGTATATTAGAATTAACTGAGTCCTGAGCAGGAAAGGATAAATCATGAATGATTCGAAACTTGTTTTGCTCGGATTTTGGTACAACCCCCAGAGGAGAAGTTTTAAAAAGAGGTAAAGGGGGTCTTGTGAATGGGCCAGCTATCCTCTGCTTACTTAAACCCGTATGAATGTAATCTTCAATAACTTCTGGGTGCTCATATGTAGACTTATGATTATGAGGAGGAGGAATGGAAGGGGACTTAACACAGCCTCATCTACACCCAAATGTAAAGCCATTCACTAACAATTTTAAGTCATCTGCCTCATAACCTAATAGTTCATTGTGAAGTCCTAACGGGTTTACTGGAGTTGGAAGAACCAGCGCCATTCCTGTTTGATGTGATAGATTTGGATGACATGTTTCTACACTGAAATCGGGGGTGGGGTCCACGACAGGCTTGGCAAGTATGGGCGAATCGACAGGGTAGGGAGTTACATTTTTGCCCATTGTTATAATTGTAGCACTGTTTTGCCCGAAAGGGCTGCTGTTTACCATTATAAGCTTGGAATTGGGTAGGAGACTTTAAACCCACAGAGGCTACCTTAAGTCGCAACTCTGTTACTACTCTCTCCCACGGCAGGAGGGATGTCTCTCTTATTTTCCTAAATGACTCATCATACATTCTCCAGGGTTGGTCCCCATGAAGCTTCTGAATCTCCGTAATTGTAAACATGTATTTTAACAGATTGCATGCCTCATGGGGAAATTTCTGTAAGTAAATTGTACTGAATACCAGAAAAGCAACTGTCCATTGATGGATTGTAATAGGTGTTTTATGTGAAGCCGCTTGTTGTAGCTCAATTTTCCCCGCTTGTACCACAATTGAAAGGGGTTCATTTCCTGAGGTCGGCAATAAATTTTTTAAGTCAACAAATTCATTGTTCCAAATTTTAAGTTTCAGTTTGGAGGAAACTGATGCTCCTAGAGGCACACAATCTGATAAGTGAATTTGAGGGCTACTAAAGCATGCATAACTACTACCCGTACTCTGAGATAAATTGCCTGCGGGCTCACCTGTGAACACATTATCCAGTAATGTTCCCAGTGCAGAGGCATGAATTGTGGCAGCCGCAGAGGCAGGAATTGTGGCAGCGGCCGGTATAGCTTCCCCAATTACTGGTGCAGTATCCTCAACAGAATTCACCATTGGAGGTTGCCCAACACTTTCACCGATGTTTTGTTTCTCACTAGCAGCTTTTTGTTGGTTTACAATTTCTTTTGCCAGAAGTTCATAATCAAGATTTGATAGCACATTGACAGTGTCAGTCTCCGCCTGTTTTCGGGTTCTTTTTTTGCCTTTTTTTTCCATTATGTACTTCAGTTGGTGGTGTTGGTGGTGGTACTCCTCCCGTTGCTACATCATCTCTCCTGGCTCTCTTTTTGGGTGGCATAATGGCTAAATATATAATAAGAATAATAAGTATGAATCCTATCCTTTCACATATATGATTAGCCTAACCCAAGCATTTTTTCATAATAACTTTTGCATTAACATGATTTCAACCATGTACTTGGTATTTTGACCTGATAGTTAAGCGTATACCAACACAGATTTTGATATCCATGTACATGTTAACATAAAATTCATAATAATCGGAACATGTCCCACTGACCATATGGGTAACACAGACCCAATGTTCCTTCATTATTATTAGTACATGTAGATCCAAACATTCATGTAACTAAATAGTCCCAACAGGACTTTAATTACATGTTAACATTAAATTCATAATTGTAAGGAACATGTCCCACTGACCATATGGGTAACACAGACCCAATGTTCCTTCATCATTATTAGTACATGTAGATTCAAACATTATGTAACTAAATAGTCCATCATGACTTTAATTACATAACATTATTAACATTAAATTCATAATTGTAAGGAACATGTCCCACTGACCATATGGGTAACACAGACCCAATGTTCCTTCATCATTATTAGTACATGTAGATTCAAACATTATGTAACTAAATAGTCCATCATGACTTTAATTACCTAACATTATTAACATTAAATTCATAATTGTAAGGAACATGTCCCACTGACCATATGGGTAACACAGACCCAATGTTCCTTCATCATTATTAGTACATGTAGATTCAAACATTATGTAACTAAATAGTCCATCATGACTTTAATTACATAACATTATTAACATTAAATTCATAATTGTAAGGAACATGTCCCACTGACCATATGGGTAACACAGACCCAATGTTCCTTCATCATTATTAGTACATGTAGATTCAAACATTATGTAACTAAATAGTCCATCATGACTTTAATTACATAACATTATTAACATTAAATTCATAATTGTAAGGAACATGTCCCACTGACCATATGGGTAACACAGACCCAATGTTCCTTCATCATTATTAGTACATGTAGATTCAAACATTATGTAACTAAATAGTCCATCATGACTTTAATTACATAACATTATTAACATTAAATTCATAATTGTAAGGAACATGTCCCACTGACCATATGGGTAACACAGACCCAATGTTCCTTCATCATTATTAGTACATGTAGATTCAAACATTATGTAACTAAATAGTCCATCATGACTTTAATTACATAACATTATTAACATTAAATTCATAATTGTAAGGAACATGTCCCACTGACCATATGGGTAAAACAGACCCAATGTTCCTTCATCATTATTAGTACATGTAGATTCAAACATTATGTAACTAAATAGTCCATCATGACTTTAATTACATAACATTATTAACATTAAATTCATAATTGTAAGGAACATGTCCCACTGACCATATGGGTAACACAGACCCAATGTTCCTTCATCATTATTAGTATATGTAGATTCAAACATTATGTAACTAAATAGTCCCAACATGACTTTAATTACATAACATTATTAACATTAAATTCATCATTGTAAGGAACATGTCCCACTGACCATATGGGTAACACATACCCAATGTTCCTTCATCATTATTAGTACATGTAGATTCAAACATTATGTAACTAAATAGTCCATCATGACTTTAATTACATAACATTATTAACATTAAATTCATAATTGTAAGGAACATGTCCCATTGACCATATGGGTAACACAGACCCAATGTTCCTTCATCATTATTAGTATATGTAGATTCAAACATTATGTAACTAAATAGTCCATCATGACTTTAATTACATAACATTATTAACATTAAATTCATAATTGGAAGGAAACATGTCCCACTGGCCATATGGGTAACACAGACCCAATATTCCTTCATCATATTTTAGTATGCAAACTCACCAAACATAAAATTTATCAGTTCCAGCCAAAATGCTTAGTTCAAAATGAAAGGTAAAACTTGAACTGATACTCATCAACATGAAAAAATCACGCATTTAAATTTCAGGTAGTTAAGACATTAACTGCCCCTACACTGTCTTAATTAAAACAAATAAAATGTAAATATATATAAATATGGATATATATATTCACATATCATTGAATATCATTATTCTAGAGTGGTAGCACATAAGATCTAAAATCATACTGGCCTCAAAACTTTTGAGTGCAGGATCACCGCATTCCTAATGCTGCGGCGAAACTTCCTCATGGGCTGGTCCTCGGCAGGGGTACACAGCAGATGGACACCATCCGGGCCTAAATAATGAAATTCCTTCCAAAAACCCCCGATGTCCCCAGAAATAAATTCCACCAAGGGGCTCAGCAAAACGTTTCAAATGTTCATTAGTCTGAACCACAAAGACGTTAAAATTTTGGCATGATGCAAACTGCATTCGGCGAATTAACTGGCCTATTATCACTAATTTTACTCCAACACCATCTCTTAAATACTGTCCAACAGATATAATATCCCTAGCTAATTTTTCACTGTTTGTACTTTCACAGATATCATTTTCACCAATCTGTAAAAACACCACATCAGAAATTGAGTCAAAATGCAGAATCTCCGCCCTGAAGACACGCTTGCTTAATCTTAAACCGCCTTTTCCTCTAAATGATACTTTAAACACTTTAGGGTCCAAATTCAGATTGTCTGTTTCTGTCTGCATACAATAATCTCTTAATCTTCTGATGTAAGAATGTCCAATCACGCACACATTTAAAATACTCATTGTTTACATATTGTACCCCAATCGGAACCAGCAGAAATAATCATGCGATATCGCATACAACAAAAAACTAGAAACTGCGTTTCAAAAACCTAGTGTATCAAAACATTACTCGTGCTAACACTCTCATAGATGAAGACAGAATGACCCTACTCTCACTGGTCAGATACTGACCGCATCAAACCACGTGATCGTATCGCTTAATTTGATTGGCTATTAAATTAAATTTGGGGAGAATTACACCATGGAATTTTTAGCAATTACATAATAGGTCACTGGGAGGTTTTTAGACTAGGAATTTGGGCTAAAAATAGACATGGACAGTGACCACTGCAGGGAAATTACATAATATGGCCAACGACCTCTACAAGGCCCGGGAAAGAAATGCAACTTATCTAATCAAACATAAACATGAAAAATACAATAAATCAGCAAATAAAAATTATAGCATTCAACACATAAATACAATTACTAACATAATTGTTGTTTTCCACTCACACAGAACGTAGAAGGGTCGCGTATATGTTTTTATTTTGCAAATTATAGTTTTGATTTTAATTATTGACGCTGTAATAGAAAATGCACGACGTTAATTCTTTTCAATTGTTACGTCAGAGTCTCAACTGACGTCATCCTAAGACGGTGACTCCGACGACAATAACGTCAATTTTGAAGAAGCAGGGAAAAATTTAAATACTTCTGACATTATTCTAACGATTCATTTCACTTAAAAAAAATTTTTGATAAGTAATTTTTCTGAAATAAAAACGTTACATGATAACCTGTATCATTGAACATTTTACTTTAAATCTGTTTTTTACAACAGTAATGCGCAATACCCTGCGCAGAGGGCGCACAATTTTAAACCCGCTACCGACCTTAAAACAAAAGTGCTTATATATTCTTTACACAATGTTCTATCATTTGGTATACATAGATTTTTACATATTTGCGTCTGAAGAGGATGCAAAATTGCCACATTTGCACTGGCATGATTATCCGACAGTGTTACACACAGGTTAATCATTCTGAATACCAATTGTACATGCATTCTTTAATATTTTTACTACAAAATGTAGGATGTAAATCGAAAAAATGCTGCTTTGTATGAATCTTCCGAAAAAACATTAAATATATAGTTTGACGAGATATTGGCGCTTCTGATTGGTCTAAACATTCCTTAGGAAACAATTTTGAATGGTTACAGCCGTTAACATATATGTTCTGTTACTCAATCTGTTTTACTTGCCTATTCTATTGAGAAATCTGCAAGACTGATATTTATCTTATATTTAAAACTATCTTATACCAATGGCCAAGTAATGCCAAATAATGGGATCTAACCCTAATTATGGTATTTGCATCTGATCAATTCAATGCATGTATTTCATGTACCTATGAAAATTACACATTTTCGATTCAAAAGTAATGGGATATTTACAGACACCTCTTGATAATTTGTTACCAGATCATAGTAGATGGGCCTTGTCGCTAAATAGGCACACCGTGCAAAATAAGAAACATTAAATTCCATGTTACGCAACATCGTTATTTGTATGATACACACGCCATTCTAATACCAGTATTGGATGACTGAACTTAAAACTTTTTTAATATGAGTATGTAAAGCAGCAACAATAATTAATTTTCTAAAATACTTTTATTGTTGTTTTACAAAAGTATTTCAAAGCCAACTATCAGTTCCATCATCGTTAAAAGATTACCCTTTTGTTAGAGGATTTGTGTTGACTTTATTTTAACAAAATACTTGCTGTATGTAATCTTATGAAATTTTGGTATTTGTGTATATAATTTGATATGTAGTATCATTTCAGTTAGGCAAAATCTAAGCGAAAACCTGTATACGGTGACACATCATTTCGTTTTTAAAATTCATTGCTGCAACCAAACGCCAAAAGAATCTTGGTATTCTAAGTGGGTTTGATGATCCGTCACAGCTACGACGGATTTTAATATACAAGACGTCATACTTGTTGCAGCTGAATGTGTTTTAAACTCTTCTTTTAATAAAATCAGATAGAATTACGTACAGCAAACTATACTTTTTTTCTGTTTATATGACTAATAATATATCTTTGCGTTGTCAGTGGTATGGATAATAACGGTTTTAAATAGACATGTTACCAGCTTGTTTCAACTGAGTTTTTCAGACTCTTCATTTGATATATTCAGTAAGTTAAAACTACAGCAAATAACACGCGTTATGTGTAAATAACAATAAAATAGACAAGTCCCTACTATTCTGAAAATTTCGATTATAACTCATACGAAAACAAACAAGACTAAAATGCTTACAAACGATCTAGTAAATAACGACCTGTCTGCATCCCTCTAGCAATAACAATGTATTGTTTATCCTCTTGAATTTCCTTGTTAATATAAGAAGCAATACTAAAATCGTTTACAACACTCATAGATGGCAGTGTCTATTGTGATTTTTGGTGTTGACTTTACGTAAAATAATTCTATATCGATCAAAACTAAGACTATATTGAGCGCACAATCCTATGCATTTGCTCGAATTGGTCTCTGGCTTCAAAATAGTTGTACAATATAGTAACCGTTGTTATATTCAATGAATATGTAAGAAATTGACTGCGTCTTCCGTTATGTAGTCAGAATTCCCTGTTTTCTAATATGTCTATTTACCTCATCCTTAAAAAACTACTAGATTAGTTTTCAAATCAAATATTTTTATTTTATAGATATTCAGTGTTATTAAACTAAACTTTATGAATTTCAAAGATATTATCTTGAACTTTTTAACAAACTAGAAAACTGACCAGTCAGGAAGGGCCCCGCTATGACAATTAATATAGAGAAGTGAAAAAAAACTTTGAATTCCATCCTCTTTATATTAACAATGATGAAATATAAATGCCCGGCATAAGATGTAAAGAACTGCAAGATCTCATGATTTGTAGTTGGATATGATTTTCATCCAACAATTAAAGTGGGTTTTTTTCTTGAGCCTTAATAGTGAGGGGATAAAACACACAAGTTGGATAGAAATCATATTATACTACAAATCATATGAGATTCTATTTATCCCATGTTTTATACACCACAATCAATGTTTACACTGTTTATAAAACTCCACATTATTTTACTTCATTATGCCTACGCAAATCCCATTGTAAAGTCACAACTATGGGATATCAAAAAAATATCCAATGAGTCATATCCATGGGATAAAGGGGGTTAACATGGGATGAAATAAAATTTGTTAAAAAACATCACTCGCAGACACATGTGTACGGTAATTCATATAAAAGATAAAGACAGACCTTAGATTTTCTGAAACAGGCAAGATAATTAATCTCAGGGGATTAATTATCCTGCTCTCATCCATTTATTGAATTTAATCAGGGCTTACAGAAGGAACATTTTCAGGTACTATTCTGAAGTTTCCTTTAATATAAACATACCAACCAAAAACAACAACACCACCAAAACATCCATTAAAAAAGAAAAAAAAAGAATCAAGAAATTGATATCTAATAAAAAAAAATTTTAAAATTTATTGTAATTCAGATATTTTTTTTTTTATTTTACAGAATATAAGTATTTGGACTAGAATGAAATATATTCTTTATTAAATACCATCCTTTACACTTAGAGGTAAAAATATAACGGTGCAGCTCATGGAATGAGACTTTAATTTGCTTCAAAACAAACATCAGTGCAGACGAAGGTGTTCATTAATCTTGATATGACAGATAGAGATAAGCCTCTAAATTTTCTGCAGCAGGCAAGATAATTAATCCCAGGGGATTAATTGTTCTGCTCTCTCATCCTTTTCTTCTAAAGGACTACATATGATAAGGGCCTAAAATGGCCCCCTAAAATGAACATCATCATTTTACTATCATTCTTTGTTTTCTTAGTACAGATATATATGTGATGTGTTTACATAATATTCATTTTGGTTCAAGTGCCCACAATTTAGAAATATAACATTATAAAGACAACCTTTTCCAGCCATTTTTGCATTTTCAGCGTAAAACAGCTTGTTTTCAAGCAGTTTTTCGTTCCAAAAACATAGAGCGCATTCTTGAACAAATAAAATATTTTGATCAGAGATGTATCTAGCCACGACTGATAAGTGACAAAAAAAAATTCCTTGTTCAAGCATGCGCTCTATATTTCCCATTAGTAAATAGATAAGAAAAATGTCAATTTTTGACTGATTTTGATTGAATTATAAAAATGGCGTCACTTCTGACGTCATATAATGCCATTGAGTGCAAATAAATCAAATAAACAGATGAAAAATATATTTTATATCAACTCTTCTAAAAAATTAGTTAACATTTTATTGTACCCGAAACACTTAAAAAATGGCGAATAATGGGGGCCAAATTTAACTCTTATCATATATAGTTCTTTACAATAAGATTTTTTTTTCATAAATGACAGAATGGGGTTATTATCTGATTACCTGTTAAAATTAACAGCATTAAGGCAGAAAAAATGAAATAAATAATTAAAAAATAAAATAGTGTGGAAGGTTAATTAATCCCAAAGGACAAATATTGCACAGCCTTCCATGTATACAATAGTAACATTCTCAGCAGTTATCCCTCTTTGCCCATTCATTCTCAGCAGTTATCTCTCTTTGCCCATTCATTCTTATGCATAGTTGGGAATCTACCCCACCACCCCAGCTCCAAACCAGAAGACATAGAGAACCAAACTTAGCATCAAAATATGTATTTCTGCCTACTGAACTACCATACCAAATTTGAACTTGATTGGGCAACCATAAAAAAAGTTATTAGAAAAAAACACGAAATTTGTGGACGGAAGAGTGACAGACGGACGGACAGAAGGACGGACGGACAGAGTGATTACTATAGGGCACCCGCAAATCCTTGCGGGGCCCTAACAAGCAACTCAAACTCATACTACACAACACCCCCAACTCGCCTATTGTCTGCTTTGATGGATTCCAAGAGCTAGGAAACAATCTTCTGTCATATTATTTATGATATCAAAAAAGGAATATCGAACTATTTTTATCCATAACATTTTACTAATGTTAATGGTTTTCATTTAGAAATTTTTCCAGGCCTAAAGTTGATTATTATGACAAATTAAATAATAACTGATAGCATACACTCCTTTCCTTTTTATATCTTTGTATTTGCTACACTTTTATGAAATTCCCTTTTTTTCTACTAAATAGCCAGGTTTGTTTTGATTGTTTTCTGAACTGTACAGGTAGATAACAAAAATATCATTATCATCCTTAAATCATCAAAAAGAATACTGGGTACGTCAAATGAATACAAAAAGTAATATTCAATAATGATTGTTTATTATAACGGTATATCATATATTTTACATTTCATGATATTATCAAAGTATCTAAGTGCCTGTATGGTGTCTATAAATATCCCAGTACTTTGTCAATCAAATTTTGAAATATCGTATAAAAATGGACAAGTACTGCAGATAACGACATATCAACATTGTAAGTCTTGTCGAAAATTTTCATTTATGTGTCACGTAAAACGTTTGCGATTTGCAAAGAAGTATACACAGGTACACATAACAAGTGATTATCAGACCGTGGTAGTTCGCTTTGTTGTTGTAAAATAATGCACCTTGTCAAGCAAGAAATATTAAATTTCATTTCACGCACCTCTTTTTTAGTAAGCAATATTGATATTTGCATCATGCATATAAAATAAAAGAGTAATTATAATAATACAAACGCCCCTTGCATCTGTCTTAAAAAGCGACTAAAATAAATGAGAAAAATAACAAAGTAGTTAACCCGACGAAATATTGCAATCTTTTTTTTACTTCCTTTGTTTCCAAATTAAGATAATTTAAGGGAAAAAAGAGAAATCTTTATTACAAAATAAACTTAATACAATATTATATGTTGTAACTTGTGTTTTAAATGTGAGTTAACTTTTATTTGGGATAACTTTATTTCGGAATTAAACAGCAATAAACTGTATGATAACAACTAATTTTTGTAACCATTTCAATGTGTATTTTAAGTACATTTTCATGAAACCAATAACAACATAGCAAGAATAAAGTTGGCCAACAGTAAGTTTCCAGGGATAAGCTTCCTCATGAGGCCCCATATTTTAATGATTAACAAAAAATGCTAAATGACGATGTCACAAAATTATAATGTGAGCGGAATGAAGAATTAAATTTCTATCTACAAATATGTTTACATAAAATGATATTTTTGTGCCATACATTTGAAACCAGACTCTACCCATATTTGACTTCGGATTCCTTCCACATCTGATTTTTAAAGATTTGCGCCTGCTATTTGTTAATCGAAGAAATGCCTCTTTTAATAAACACAAAAATGGATTTTAAAAAGTAGTTCAATTCGTGAAATTTTCCATATGCATGCAGCCTCTATTCATCCCCGGACCCCAAAAATCAAAAAGATTCAAAATAGATATGTTACCAACAGATGGATGATTTTCGGTAATCAATTAAAATTGACAACAATAGCTTCTTTCATTTTTACAATGTATAATCTTTGACAAATATTTAAAAGTGTTTACTTGCAAGACAATTGAATAAAGGTAAAAGGAAAGGTTAAAAGAAAGATTTAGAGCAAATATATAATTAACGAATCGGTAATAATTGTGAGCCTGAAAATTATTGATAGTCACTATCATTTTTACTTAAATTCATATTTTGATACAAATTTTAATCAAGAACAAATCAATAAATGTTTTAAGAAACCGCTTTTATTAGACTTATCTGAATTTACAAATAATGTACAAGCCCGACTATCAATAATATTCATCAAAAGATTGTCCGAAAGAATCAATAATAATATGTTGTTGTTTTTTTTTTATTTTAATTTTATAACTTTAAATCGTAGTGCATATAACTTTATTTTTACTTTTTTGTTTGTTTTCAGCATTATTCTTTGTGAGGGTTTCGGGGGTTGAAATCCATATACGCCGTTAAGGGGGGGGGGGGGGGGGGTGAAACCCATATACGCCGTAATTAGGGGGTTGGGTTGAAATCCATATACACCGTAATTAGACATAGGAAGGGCAGTTTGAAGTCCATATACGCCTTAATTAGACTTAACAGAATGAAAAAAGCCAACTTAATAGATGTTAATAAAAAACATATACATTAATCTTTAACAAGTATTAAATGATAACCACATTAATATTACCTTGCACTTTGATTCGATTACAATTAATGGGTTTTCAAATAGAGATCTGATTGGTTGGCGCTCTGATTCTACAACTTATTTCATCGATTATTTTATTTGACAGGTATATAAGTTATTCCGGACCCGGTATATGTTTTCAAAGTCCGCTCTGGTCTGCGTCAGCCTGGAGTTTACCCGCGTCAGCTGTGGGTCCTCCCTAGAGGACCTGAAGCAGACCTAAACGGACACAGAAAGCAGATCCAGGGTTTCTGTAAGGTAGTATCTAATCAGCACTGACTTTTTGTGAAATACACAACTATTCAGGTGAACCGTTTACCAAATTGTACTTACACGTTCGCTTAGTACAAGAATGAAGGATAGTAGGATGAGTTTCAAAAATCGCACTTAAAATACTCTTTGAAGTTTGTGCTGTACAAGGCGTCAAGGCAACAAAACTGTTCTCGACCTTAAAAAAAAATCTCAGTTTTAAACGCTTTTCTGGTCGATTCTATAGAGGGAAAGGGCACGCCTGTTGGGGCACCAAAAGGATATCTAAAAATTAAAGATTAAATTAATACACGCATGACGAGTTCAATATTCTCGATCCAATAAAGAATACATGTACGTATGGGAAAGAATAAATTCCGCATATCAAAATTGATTTCAAACTAATTATGAGAGTCTATGGAAGACCACACCTGTAATCCACTGTCCCAAAAGACCCCTTCATCTAGCGTAAATAAGAAGAAATGCATCCAAATATGGACACTGTTTTACAATACAATACCAAGAATTCACTGGAATAGAACACAGGACGAAGATGGTATTTTTATGCTAGGTTTTGATTACAGAGTCCCATATTTGAAAAAAAAAATGTCCTTTAAAAATGACATTGTAGAGGCATATATAGTCGACGGCCTGGGAAATTTGACTCTTACGTAATTTCGTAAATAGGATCGTATGATTATATATCTATTTATTAGAATTGATTTCAAAATACGCAAAACAATAGTTTACATTTATTTCAGAATCAATTTTGAATGGTTACAGCCGTTAACAAATATGATCAAAAAGATCAATGACCTATTATTCAATTTGTTTGATTTGTCTTTTCTTTATAAAAATATGAGAACGGCCCCAAATATTAAACCGTATAACAAATTAATTTGACCCATGTGTTACATTTGAAAGTTAACCTTTGCGATGCACAAAGTATTGTGATATTAACAGACACCACTTGATAAGTGATTAACAGACCATGGTAGACGAGCTTTAACCTTATTGTCACTTAATAGGGCCACCGTGCAAAATGAGAAATATCATATTTCATTAAATTTCACGCAAGATTGTTTCTTGAATAATACATTATCCATTCTTGTATAACATTTCTCTTCAATTGCAGGGTTTTTAATGATAACTATGTGAAACAGCAACGTTAACACCGGGTGAATATTAATTTGTATCAATTGTGATTTACAATGACAGGTGTTATTTATACATACTATATAGAAACAATTATAAGTTTCTTAATTGTCAACGGCTTTATTTCTGACAACTAAATTAAAATAAAATTATTTCATTTGAAAATTCATAGATTTTCATGGTATATAAAAGTTCGGTATAAATTATTCTCAAATTGTTTAAATCTCATATATATATATACTTACGGTACAGAAAAGCCAAACAATTAAACGTAACGATTCAAACTACAATGTATTTATAAATTTAACGTCATAACAAATTAGCAGGCAGCGGTCATATGATACCCCTATACCTAGCGTAAAAGAAAAGCTAGCTATATTTTAAAAAAAATAACATACAAATATGTGGATCTATTACACGCTCCAATAGAGGGTGCATTTGATATTTTGGTTCCAAGGGTTGACAACAGAGTCGCATGATTAAGAAAGAACATATTTCTGGTAAACAAAGAAAAAAACAATAATTTTATTTATATTATTTGAAGTATATAAGAAATACATTCGCGATAATTTATGCTGTTATACATAAAGCTGTACCTGTAGACACCAAGTGTATTAACAAGGTCTGTCTAATATGTATCACCTTCAAGTCAGATGACTATATGCATGTTTTGATAAAAAACTATTGGTTGCTTAATATCTTGTAGTGTTTAAGGGATCGGATGTTTAATTTGATACGTTGCATTAGTTCAGCTAGGCAAAATATGAACGAGTACTTCTGTACAGTAAAACATCTTTCGTTTTAAACGTCATTTCTGCAACCTAACACCAATAAATGTTTGCATGCCCAAAGGTGCAATTAATCCGTCTCAGCCCACGGTTTTCAATAGACAAAACCGCACACGTGTTGCATCTGAATGTGTTCTGAATTCTTCAATTAATAAAAGCAAATATAATTAGAGCAACCAATATACGTCCTATATAAATACACGTAACAACGATTTCTCCCTCTGATTTTCAAACGATTGTTATTCATATGGAAACGAACATAACTGAAATCTAATCGTTCTGGTAAATCGATTTACATACGTCTGCAACCCTTTAACTTTGTAGAGGTCATTAAAGGTTGAAGTAATTGAAGTACAATATGTAGTTATGACAAACAATGTGAACAACGTTCATATCTGATTTTGTCTATGATGAACACTCAGTCCTGTGTCAACGAAAAAATATTTTTTGATCAATCAAAATTGAAACTATATTGATTGCACGATCTCTATTATGAACTAACATGGACTGGACTAAGATTGTACAGTAGTTTAAGACACTATTGCGACTTTCCAATAAATAAAAGAATAGGATGTTGCTCCCGTTTCATGTACAAATCGACAACATTTATTAATTCTACCCACTTTAAAATGATATTTACTCCGACTGAAAAGAAAATCCACAGATGATAGTGAGAATTCATCTTGCGAAAGTTAAACACTTTGAAATGGTAAAACTGATGTTTAGCAGAGCTTTGCAAAAAAAGTTTTTACTAATGGTCAAGTACTCCAGTGAGCGACACCAAATATTGTATCACATATCGCATCAATATTATTTACATGTTACGTATGAAAAGACGTTGAAGTGAATACCGGTACTTATGAAACCAAGAAAACAAAATTTCTAGGCTGACCGTCGTTAAGGACTGTCCATGAGTTTCCTAGGCTAAGCTTCATTGTGTTATTGTTCAAGATTGGCAAAAAGATTGATGAGTTACGGAAATTATGCAATCAGCAATATCAATGTATACATTTTATATTTACAGATTATTCATTTAAAAATGATAATATTTGCATCGTAATAGGATTTTGAAAATGCATTCAGTGTTAAAATCTTACAGATTAACATGGTGACATGATGTTCGGAGTAATCTTTTGGGACCCGCTTTATGCACTGAAATGTGATGTGGAGCCATCTTTTTTTTTATTCTTGCCTGTAAGCCTTGCTCGCGGGTTATCACATATACACATGTACGGAATTACTGTGCCGTACATTACGCCTGGCCCAGGTGACAGTTTTGCACACGTCTATGCTGTATGTATCGAACAATTTAATTATGCCATATTAGAGACAGTCGCTTAAAGAGTTTAGAACCACCTTTGTTATTGATGTATCTTACCTGTCAGGTGAGATATTTACCTTTAAAAATAATTTATAGTGAAAAAAAAATTCCCACAGAAAAAAACCCAAAACAAAACAATTTCCCTTTAAGATATTCGAAATTTCTTACCGACATACTTGAACTTCTTATGGAAATTAAAATTCTTTAAGGATTTGAACAAAACACCTATAGTATTTTAAGTTCCGATAAGAAATCCTACTTTCCGATATCAATTTAAAACTGCTTGTTTAAATCGAATTCCTGCAGGGAATACTTTTCTTCAGTGAGAAATATAATTCCATTAGTGTTTTAGAATGGCAATTTTAATATTTCTTATAAAAAAAAATATTTGTTTATGGGAATTATTAATTACTATATAATATTAATTTTTAAAGATAATAAAATGATTTACCCGTCAGATGAGACACACTTAAAACAGAAGTGCTTATTTATCCTTTACACAATGGTCTATCATTTGGTATACATAGATTTATACAAAACTGCATCTTTGCACTGGGATATTTATCCGGCAGTATTACACACAGTTTAGTCATTCTGGATAGCATTTGCATAAGCATATATTAAACTTTTCACTACAAAATGTAGGATGTAAAACGAAGAAATGCTGCTTTGTATGAACCTTCCCCAAAACAATAAATATATAGTTTGACGAGATATTAGCGCTTCTGATTGGTTGAAAATTTTTATTGATACCTGCATCAATAATTTTTTTTTCTTTTTCTTTTTTCTATTTTTCTCTAGCGTTCTGATTTTACACTATTGATAGGACGGGAATTTCCAAAATAAACTCACTCAATCCTCTTTGCGCCGTCAGGTGCTTGAGGCGTCTACAAGGAATTTCCACCTGGCTTGGCCTGCAGCTACTCCATGCCGTCTCCATGGCCATGCCTCTGCTTTTTAAGATCTTTTAGGGTAGTTTTTCTCCAGGTCTCCTTTGGCCGGCCTCTATTCCTTTTTCCCTGGGGTGTCCATCTTAGGGCGACCCTGAGTAGTGAGTTGGGGGGCCTGCGCAGGACATGACAAAGCCATCGCCAGCGTTTTGCTTGGATGATCTCTGATATTGTAGTCATCCCAGTTCTTTTCAACAGATCTTCATTTGAGATGGTGTTTGGCTGAAAGATCTTTCAGATGCGTCTAAGGGATTTGATTTGGAAGACTCACGTTTACTTTAAATCAGTAGAGAGGTTTTCAAGCACTCTGAACCATATAGAAGGACGCTGAGTACATTACTATTGACGATCTTGATCATGGTGCGGATGTTAAGTGCAGTAGATCTCCATATAGTTTTCAACATTGCAAAAGCTTGGTTTGCCGTGCTGATCCTTGTGTCGATTTCTTGTTCTCCCGTGGTGACTTTGTTGCCCAGGTAAGTAAACTTCTCAACATCCTCTATTGGTTTGCTATTGATAAGTACTGGATTTCTGTTTGTAGTGTTTACTCGAAGAACCTGTAATATAATCAGAATTATCTTGTGTACGATCTGTTACATTGTTGGAACTCTCTTATGTAAGAAGTTGAATAAAGTTTAGTTTATCCGGTTATGCAACATGGCTGCATGAGTTATTACATGGTGTCAGAAAATCCGCGTCCATCAGTCAGGAACAATGTCACACAGCGGTATCAAAACTTTACCAGCATTTATTATAGCTGAATCTAACTCTGGAGCGAAAGAATGGGAGGCTTACAAGCGCGACTTTCTTGTGCATTTAGATGCTCTGGGACTGGACGACAAACCCGGTAAGAGGAAAGTAGGATTATTACTAGCTAACATGGGCCGGGAAGCTGTGAAAATCTACGATTCGTTCACATGGGCTCCACAAATAGAAGAGGACAGAGACAACAACATCGAGGCACAACCGGGAGAGAATAAACATGATCTACAGACAGTATTCAAGAAGTTCGATCGTCACTTTGGGGTCCATAACTATCGAAACATTAAAAGGCAAGAATTCTTGAAAACCAGGAGAGGCAAAAATACAATAATGGATTACATATCCGAGCTGAAACGTAAAGCTGAATTTTGTGAGTACGGAGAGCAGAAAGAAGGGCTGATATGTGACATGATAATTAACGGTGTCAATGATATGAAATGTTCAGAGAAGTTAATGGAAATTCCCGCAGGCGAATTAACCCTGGATAGGGTCATTCAAACCTGTCGTCAAGTCGAATTGACCAACGTGCATTTGAAAAATTTGGACGCTGAAAACCCATCAGTAAATTTTGCGAACACAAAACATAACACAAGCTACGAGAAACCAAGGACATTCGGACAACCAGTGCAGCGAGGGCAAAGAGGAGGAAGCAGATACCAAGGTACGCATCCGTATTGTGCAAATTGCAGCAAACATCACATTAAAGGACATTGTCCAGCATTTAACAAGCATTGTGATGCCTGTGGGCAGAAAGGACACTTTAAGCATTCAAACCTATGTCAAAGTCGTGCAGCACCACCAAGAGGTCATCAGAGAAGTCGGAGAAATTTCAGAGGAAGAGGACACCCTCTGCGGCGTTCGCGAGTATATTATGCCGAAGACAATACACCTCATAGCAACTCTGAGCTAGAAGAGATGTTTAATCAGTGCACAGTACAAGATGTGTGGACCGCGAGTACAGATACTAATTCAGAGTCAACCGGTGATTGGAAAGTTACATTTGACATTGGCAACAAGAAATTAACCTTGGACATTGATAGCGGTGCACAGTGCAACATATTATCCAAAACAAGTGCCGAGAAATTTTCGTCCGTTGCTCCGATCACTGATAGTAACATTATTATCAATGGCGTAAGCACCAAAGTTAAAGCATTTGGACAGATAAGCTTACCATGCAAATACAAGGACACAGAAAGACTAGTTAGTTTCCAAGTGATTGACAATCCTCGACCCTTACAGTTACTTGGTAGGAAAGACAGCATTCTGTTTGGCCTGATTGCAAGAGTTAACAGTGTCAATGTCAGTACCGCTACTGAGCAATTAAGGAAAGACTATGCAGATGTCATTGGACAGGACATTGGATGCCTTCCTGGCGAATACGAAATAAAAATCGACAAAACAGTGGCACCCGTAATTCACGCACCAAGAGCTATTCCAGTAGCTATTCGTGATCAAGTAAAACTTGAGCTTGACAACTTAGTTCGTTGTGGCATCATATCTCCAGTAACAGAACCAACTCCATGGGTCAACAGTATGGTATGTGTGCGGAAGAAAAATGGCCGCGTGCGAATTTGCATAGATCCATCAGATCTCAACAAGGCAATTATGCATGAACATTATCCAATGAACAGTATTGAAGATATTGTGACAAGATTGCACGGAAGCAAGTATTTTTCAACCTTGGATGCTAACATGGGCTACTATCAGATCAAATTGTCTAAGACCAGTTCTATGTTAACAACATTTAACACACCCTTTGGAAGATACCGATACCTACGTATTCCAATGGGGTTGAAATGTTCCGGTGAAGTTTTTCAGAGGGAGATGGTGACTCATTTTGGCAGCATGGAAGGAGTAGAAATCGTAATAGATGACATATTAGTTCACGGAAAGACCTTGGAAGAGCACACTGACCGACTCAAAAAGGTATTGGAAAAAGCCCGAACCATCAGATTGAAGTTAAACTCAGCCAAGTGTGAACTTGTGAAACCGGAAGTTGACTATGTTGGCCATCGTCTCACAGGAGAAGGCTTGAAACCATCAGCAGGCAGAGTAAAAGCAATTCTTGAGATGAAGGACCCAGAAGACAGAGGGGAACTTGAGACAGTACTTGGTATGTTAGCTTACCTTGCCAAGTTTATTCCAAGACTAAGTGAACTCACAGCTCCGCTACGGAAAATGAAAACAAGTGAAACTTGGAACTGGGACGTTGAATCGAAACAAGCATTCACTAATGTCAAGAAAGCACTTACCTCTACAGATGTCTTGAAGTATTTTGACGTCACTCGACCAGTGACTGTTACCGTTGATGCATCAATGAAAGGCTTAGGAGCAGCGATTTTGCAGGAAAATGGAGTTGTGGCCTATGCATCTCGAGCTCTAACCTCAGCAGAACAGAGATACGCGCAAATCGAGAAAGAGATGTTGGCGGTAGTCTTCGGATGTGAACGTTTCCACAAACTGCTGTATGGGAAGTCTAATGTGACAATAGAAACTGACTATAAACCACTGGAAGCCATCATGAAAAAACCCATTCATACAGCACCAATGAGGATACAAAAAATGATGTTAAGATTACAGCCTTATGAGTTCAATCTCATCTACATTAAAGGCAAAGAAATTGGATTGGCAGACTGTCTGAGCCGACTACCATTAGAGAACAGTGACGAAAGGCTGATAGATGATGAAATGATGGTCATGGTAGCTGAAACCTTATCGTATACAAACCATGAAACACTAGTCGAATCTACGAAGAAAGATCAACAACTACAAATTCTGAAACAAGTTATTTGCCAAGGATGGCCAGAGAGGAAATGTGATGTACCACTTGAAGTCATGCCATTTTGGGACTTTCGTGATGAACTATCTACTTACAATGGACTCATCTATCGTGGGGAGCGTACAGTCATACCGTCAGAACTAAGAACAGTAACATTGAAGACAATCCACAGTTCTCACCAAGGGATCCTTAAGAGCAAACAGAAAGCTAGAGAATTAGTGTTCTGGCCAGGAATGAACAAACAGATTGAAGATGTTGTCAGCAGATGCAGTGCATGTTTAACACATAGAAACAAACCACAAAGGGAACCAATGATGATTCATCCTATACCTTCACTTCCGTGGAGCAAAGTTGGAACCGATTTATTTGAGCTTGATAATCGTCATTTCCTCATCCTAGTTGATTACTACTCAAACTTCATTGAAGTAGCAGAGTTAGAAAGGGACACCAGAGCGAAAACTGTCATAACAAAGATCAAGGAGTGTATTGCTCGTTATGGTATAATGGACATATTAGTGAGTGACAATGGTCCACAGTTTGCATGCCAAGAATTCAAAGAGTTTACAAGAGCATTTGGGATCGACCATGTCACATCATCACCATTACATCCACAATCAAATGGACTTGCAGAAAGATCAGTACAAACAATCAAGAACATCTTAAAGAAATGCACAGAGTCTGGAGATGATATGTACTTAGGGCTACTTGATCTACGCAACACCCCCAGGGATAACGAAATCGGATCACCAATGCAACGTCTTATGTCCAGGCGAGCTAAGACACTGATACCCATCAGTGACACATTGCGAAAGCCATGCATTATAGAACCAAACCTAGTATCTACTCGTCTTATGGAATACAAACAGAAGCAAAAATTCTATTATGACCAAAGTGCAAAACCAAGACCACAGTGTGAACTTGGAGATTCCATACGCATTCAAACACCTGATGGTTGGAAACCAGCAACCTACGTGTCAGCCTCTGTACATCCACGTTCTCATATTGTTGAAGCTGGCAGTCAGGGAAGAACGTACCGCAGGAACAACTGTAAACTGATGAAGACAAGGGAAGACCCGCATGTGATCCAACCCAAACATGAAGGATTTGCGTCGCCCACTCTTGAAGTTCCGATCCTGAGAAATCCATCGGCAAACCATTTACCACCAGCAAAGCCTAAACCAGCATTACCAGAGGAGAAGCCAAAGGTTGAGCAGAAGTCCGAGCCAGGACAAGCACAAGATACACAGCGAAGATGTACACGTTCCGGACGAGCCGTCACAAAGCCAAAGTACTTATCCGACTATTCCGTGTGATTATCTATTATGTGAAAGGGCATAATAATCCCTAGTCAGTTAAAACTCATTTGTTATGTTAGTTAATTACGTTTAGTTGATGTTACACTAGTCAGTGTATTTCTAGTCATTCTGAAATTTGTCCAGCCTAATTTGCAGTAAGAACAATATTGAACATTGGATCTGATAATATTTTATTTGTACAACTCATTTGAATTAACTTAACTATGTATTTCATTCTAATCTCCAATTAACACAATTATAAGCTAAATATAAATCAGAGTGTTGAATTTCATAAAAGGGAGGATGTAATATAATCAGAATTATCTTGTGTACGATCTGTTACATTGTTGGAACTCTCTTATGTAAGAAGTTGAATAAAGTTTAGTTTATCCGGTTATGCAACATGGTTGCATGAGTTATTACAGAACCTGTGTCTTTTTGTTGTTGACTTTCAATCCGAGTTTGCTCGTTGTTGCTCCGAGCAGCTCTGTCTTCTGGTGGATGTCCTGGTGTCTGTTTGATAAGAGACTCAGGTCATCAGCATAATCCAGGTTCTCTAGGATTGAGGTCAAAATAAACACTGTCAACAAAATTTAAAGTTGTGTTTGTTTAATTGTAAGTAGAAATAAACTTTATAAATATATAGAATTAAAAGTTTAACTTTGAGAACAAACAATACACATTACTAGTAATTAATTTACAAAATAAAAAAAATTAAGTGTCTTCTCACGATTTCGTCTGATTGGGGCGACGATCAACATTTACGGCGAGGATGGCTGTCCCAGGAATAATCATAATGAACATATAAACGTATACACTTTCACTTTACACTACTGTTTTTAAAATATTTCTAACATTTAGTTTTAAATTGACTCACGTACATGATCGGACATCAGGATAATATATTATATTTACATCTACCAAGTATTATTCCTGCTATTTCTTACAAAAACTTATAGTTAATTCATAGCTCTATAGAAACAGCCAGACTGAAATCTACACGCCCTGTTAATTGATTGGTCGAAATATAGCGGCTGAAACTGACAAAAAACTGACAGGATTAAAAATCGACACGTCCTCTTTATCGAGTGGTCGAAACCTACAGCGACCTAAGAAAAATCACGGACTGCACGAAATAATGATGATGATCTACTCAAAGTCTCACAGGAGACGATTTGGCTGTTTCTTTTAGCTAACGAACTTATGTACATTTACAGAACTTTATTGAATGTTACATACTTTCATAATCAATTTATTAATTAACCAAAAGAAAGATATTAATATAAACAATAAAATGCTTTCTATGCGGGTCCATGCGGGTTATGAAGGTATCGATCATTGCAGAAAAAAATTAAATAACCCGCTAACGTTGTTACATGGTTTCTAGGTAGAGAACCTGTCTACCTGTCTAATATATTCACTTAGACCTGAATTCACCTTCACTCAAAACTTGGCCATACTGAGAAAATCGCTAACGCCTGTAAAAAAGGACAACAAGTCTATTTTGCCTTAAAAATACGTGAACATTTCAACCCAGATACCATACCCGGCTTTACACCAAAGTTGTTCTCCCTTCAATCGTGTATAGCTGTAAACTCTGGTTTGACCGCAAAAAAGGTCTCCAAGATCTGAACACTCCTCAGCATTTTATCTGCAAACATGCACTTGGTCTTCCAAAGAGTACCAGATCCGACAATTGCGAATCACTCCTTGGGCTTCTCCCAATAACATCTGAATTTGAAAAAAGGAAACTTCAATTCTTCGGCCGCCTATGCAATCCGAACACCCAAACTCTTACTAAGATGTTTTCACCGACTCTTTTCCTACAGCAACTCACTTGAGCGCAAACAATTTGGGCACATTCACAACGTTATCAACATTTTGGCTAGATACAATCTCACTCAACATCTCTTGATTTACCTGCAAGTTGGTTACTTCCCCTAAGGATCTCTGGAATAAGGCAGCTGTAATCAACCCCCACATCGACTCAGGCGTCAGCGCATGCTCTCTGACCCCGCCGTCATCTTATTTAACACCATAAATGCAGGAAGACCTCTGTTCGCTATTTGGAAATTTCCATTCAACATACACGAAATAGAACTCTGTAAATTCTTTGTCAAACTATGGAATCTTCCAACCTTACCTCCGGAAATATGTACTGTGTGTGACAGTTGCTTCACTGATGTGTTTCAGCACATCTCGACCGTCTGACTAGGAACCGTTGCTCTCCGAGACGCTTAATGGAACACAGTGATTGAGGGCTTTGACATTTCACTTAGCGCCGAACTTTGCGGCCTTTGTTCACAAGGCCTCTATCTATTCCTACTAGGATCAAGACTTCTCTCCGTCACCGTATCATATCACAACGAGCGCAGCCTGCACATCCCTAATTTCCATTTCCTAAGGGATGCGACTGTTCTCGCCAGCAGTTGCAATATACTTATTTAATTATGTTCCTTTTTTTCACTATAACTTCTATTTAACTTTGTCACTCATGTGCTGTATTCATGATTTGTGTTTAAATGTTATTCTTCATGCAATCTCCTATGGGAAGAAATAAAGATAAAATGAATGAAAGGGACTTCTATTAAAATAGAAATTGTTCTCTGTGTTCGCACTGGTCTGCTCTGCGTCAGTTTTTAGCTTACAGACCCAAGGGGACACAGAAAGCAGACCCGGAGTTTGGATGGTGTTCGTAAAGTTGTGCCTGACGGTACTGAATTCTTATGAAATTTATGGTTATCAATTAAGAAAAATACTTCACCATCCATAAAAGTAAATAATGCACTTACACATTCGGTTTGAACGAGAATGGAGGATAAAAGAGTTCCAAAAATCTATATTTAGATACACTTAGATATGTTTGCAAAGACTGACAAAATACTGATCAATGCTTTAAGGCAAACAACTGTTCTCAACCTAAGAATAAACACATTTCATTTTTAGCCGGGCTCTGCTGAAAGCAGAGTCCTGTCTGTAGGCAGGCAAATCGCCAATGTTACTATAAATAGCACAACTTCAAAAGTAAACAAAAAACCAAACAGCGTCAAAGTAAAAGCTTCCGCTAAACCAAATAGTTACACAAAGAGCCACGTTTTGTTAAAAGTGTTGGCATTTTGTTTCTTTTATTTTAATTTCGAGAGAATTGTTTTGAAAACAAGACTATCATTTTGGATACATTCAATGCGCATGAATTTTCATGAACTTCTTTGCTGCCCGTTGAAGAAATGGGGATTGAATATATGACGGTTGTTGCAAAATTCAAGGCAGCAACTGTTGAACGTTTTTCGACTAGACAGAAATATTTTTGTTTATAGCCGCTAACAAAAGTCTGGCTGTTTCTATAGAGCTATGAGTTAACTATAACTTTCCGTAAAAAATGAAGAAAGTTATACTTTGTATAGTTGTAAATATTGTTTAATGAAATACAACCAGGAGAATTGTGCAGGGATAAAGAACAAAAGATGAAACGAAACAAAAGCAAACGTCCTCGATTTTTTTTTTAATTTAATAACCTAGATCTGGTAGAAAGGGGTTTCCATCAATATGCTAGAATGACAGCGTCTGTCGCGGTGAGTTAACAATCAAACATCAAGTTAACAAGGAGGCCTTCTACGTAATTGTTAATGTTTTGATCCAAAGGGTAGTACAACTTCACTTTCAGCTTCACTGTTCATTTTCTAATTTTAACTTCATTTTATCGCCTGGTTTCAAATAGGAAGCGTGGGGGGGGGGGGGGGAATTCTTGATGATACACTTTTTTATACGTGTAAATTTTAGAAACACGTTTAATGCGACCAAAAGAGGGGGGGGGGGGCAGACCTGTTTCTTTAAAAACAAAATTGGCATCTTATAATTACAATATTTATTATACTGAACAAACCACATATGCATGTTTATAGAATAAAGTTTGGTCATTTATTCAAAATCAAAACATGTATAATATTACTAATGTCCCAATAGGTCTAGGTTACAGGACTTTTATATTACACTGACTGTATGAATAAAATAGCATCTGTCTATCAGACGGCATAACCGTCACTATAACATCAACTAAATTACTTCGTCGGACTAAATCGCCAGGCCATGTCCTTATTTTTCTTTACATCCAAGTAAATGTCATTTCTAGATTCAATACTTTGTGTGTTCTAGAAATTCCACTTTCTAGAACGAGCCTGATTCTCTTTTTTTTGAGTTAGGAAAGAAACAGTTTCGGATAAAGGGCAGTTTCGAATAAAGTACCCGTCAATATCAATTAATTTTATCAAATAAATAAAATAAGACGTTCTGAATCCGCCTCGCTTTTCAAACAGTTTGAGATGCGGTAGCGGTATCCGAATGTCTAATTTTAAAGAGATTGCGTCAATATTTTCGTTTTGAGAGTTGCTGTACTTGAAGGGTTATGATTGTTGCTAAAATTCATGGAATAATTTTTCATGATTATTATTTGGGATAACACATGTTGAAATTGGTATGCAATATGAAGGCCTCTAATGTTAAGTACATGTGTACTGAATGTAAAATACGAAACTTGCGGATATGATTGTAGTGCGACTTTACACAGTGAAAAAGTTACAGACGGAACCTAAAATTTCACAAAAAGTCGTTAGGTGGGACACTGTAGATTATACATCGCCAAGTTTTTGACATCCGATCATGCAACTTGCACAGGGTACGGAATATCAATCCTTAGCAGGGTATTAGCTCGGGATCGAGGTCTGAAAAGCTGAAAAATCATAAAAATGGGTGAAATATGAAAGAGTCGAAATCTAAAAAAAAAAAACATAGAAAAATTTCACACGTTCTGACTAGTAATTTTCCTCAGAATTAGTCGTTTCCCATATTAGAAGTGTATGAAATGTATTTTTGCTTAATGGGAACTGGAGAAATTCTAGTTACAGAGTTCCAAATATACACATCCCTGGCTAAAGAATATTGTATTTAAAAAAAACCTGTCCCGTGCTACATGTACATACATGTACGTTAACGGTCCTGGTAGGTCACATCAAATGGCATTTCCTTTAGCATGCTTTTCTGGCAGCACTTACATGTAGTTTCTATCGTTCAGGTGTAAAGGGCTTGGCCCATGATTTTGGTTTTGATCGTGTTCTGATTATAATGTGAGCTCTCTGATTTGAGATAGATTCCAACATACCGATGAAGAGTTTTAGGGAATCACGGAAAAATATTTAATAATTACAGAAGGATTCTCGTGGTTTTGAATGTAATATCTGAATTAATTAACGAATAAGTAATCATTATTTTAGTATAATTATAAGGTCAACATTTTGGTCGGGGCGTGGTCAAATCCAAAAAAGCCCAAAGGATATTATGACAGATTTGATCACGCTCTGACCGAAATTATCACCTAAAAGGCTTATGATATTCAAAGAATGATTCTTTATTACTTATATGTTTATAATTTTCAGCAATTGTGCGATTAAATATTAAAATTATGACATGTTAATGTGATTTTCATTTTTTTTAATTAGGAAAACTCCTGCTTGCGCCCCAAAAATATTTGAATTTATTGGACTCTATAATACAAAATCTATTCGTAGTATTATCACAGACAAAGACACTGAAAATGTAAATATCAAGTTTTATTGTTTTTATGCAAATAAAGGAATTATCTTGGCGTGTAATGATAGCCTTATCACTCTCTATTTTCCCGCGTTTTGAATGATGGTATGTTTTGGCGTATGATTATACTGTCTACATGTGCTGCCCCCAGTCTCCATTAAATCGGGGAACCTGTTACACCTGGTACTTTTAAGATCCTTATATACAATGGATAACCCATTGTCAGTGCCATAGAACACAAAACATACTTTCTTTACTTTCATATATAGCATGAAATCTGATTTTCAACTAATTCTAGTTTGTCTTCTAATTCAGTATGTTTCACCTTGACCTTTGTTTACTTTCAGTTCTCGTGTTTCGTTCTGTAAAGTTTCTTGGACGTCTTTGAATTCTTTCGATTATTACGGTGCTTAAAGATAAATATTTACAATTTAACTGTCATGTCTGAGATAACATTACGAATCAATTTTGAATCTAAAACCCAATCGCTTCATTAAACATGAGTGACACAAAATGGGCGTGTCTATAGCATAACCGAAAAACGCCGCGTAGTAATACATAGCATGTGCATCATAAAAAAAAATAGTGGTTATAAAATAATGTTGTTTTAATGTGTACAAATTGGAAATAATTAACTATAAGGAATCATTTTTTGAATATTGTGAGGTGATAATTTCGGTTGGAGGGTGGTAAAATCCATCATAAAGTCCTTTTATTAGATTTGAACATGCCCGCCCGAAATTATCACCTCATAATACTCAAAGAATGATTCCTTATTCC
Source organism: Magallana gigas (assembly GCF_963853765.1). Classification (NCBI taxonomy): domain Eukaryota; kingdom Metazoa; phylum Mollusca; class Bivalvia; order Ostreida; family Ostreidae; genus Magallana; species Magallana gigas. The sequence goes on from NC_088860.1 coordinate 36,146,781, forward strand.
TTAATTAAATGAAATTTTCTTATCGTTATCATTTTCTGGTCAATGGTCTTGGAGTTCTCAAACTTGTCAAACAAAAAAAAATTGAACGAGCTATCTCTCTCGATAAATTTATGGGATGGTAAGTCACTGAAAATGCACAAATAAACCATTTTTTTCCCATAGAAATTTAAAAATAAAATCGATTATAAATAGTCTGATCTGAAACCATGTCCAGATCTCTTTTAAAAGATAAAAAAAAAATCTTCTGTAATGTGTCAATATTTTTATTGCAATTGTTCGAAGTTTTACCACTTTTACAGAAATTGCAGCATTTAAAAAGACGAAGTAAAAAAATAGTCATATCAAAGTCAAGTTTTGTGAATATTATGGTGACTCTGTGTCCATTATGCGAAATGAATTTTGTTTGAAATTGTTTCAGATTTTGTGTCATTGAACATTATATGAAATGTGGTGTCGAAATCTAATGAAAATGAAGCATTATATTAAAATGGTATATACACTTGTTATGCCTATACTTCTGGGTAAGATGATATATTTTTATAATAAAAATTCGAGGTTAATAAAAAAAAAACCTGAAGTAAGAGATACTATGAAACATAATGTATAAAAAAGTCATAAATGCTTACAAGAAATTATTATGCATGTTACAAATAATTATCAAGGAAATGCACATTATAACTTCATGAGATGTGCAATAAAAAGAGAGAGAGAGAGAGAGAGAGAGAGAGAGAGAGAGAGAGAGAGAGATTGAGAGAGAGAGAGAGAGATGATATATATATGTAAACATGTAGTCATTTTCTTGCAAGTTGAATTTCCTGCTCAGTTTAGTAGAGTACACCACAACCAATCTGTTGAACATAGAAATGTGAGAGATTTCTCGTCATTAACATAACAACAATAGATAAAAGTGATCACTACCGTGTGGCTTGTTTGGGGATAATCCGTTGAGCGGAAAGAGCCACTTTGTTGATGTGACGCCCAAATCGAGTTCAACAAAAATACATACACTTAACATACATATACAATGCTCGTCTTAACATCGTAACTCGCATCGAGAGGTCTCGGAGGATCCGGAAAATAATCGTAAGTATTTTTTTCCCCCCTTATTTTCTTAATATGAGAAGAGAGAGAGAGAGAGAGAGAGAGAGAGAGAGATTACATGATAAGTTAGTTTATTGGTGGGGTTTCCGAAGAGTTTAATCTTTATTAACGCTGATAAAGTTAACTAAAACCTAAATATTTTTTTTCTTTTATTTAACTGATGATAACTATCTCAACGTTTGCCTTCTTTACTTCCTCCTCCTGACTAAAAGCATCGCCTATAAAGTTTTTTTTTTAAGTTTTCTACATATATCAAGCGACCGGAGATTACTAAGTGTATATAACTAATAGATAATATAATAACCAGCTATTTTTGTTTTGACGATGAAAGCAACGAGAAACGGAACAATGACCAGTGAACTGATATATCTAGAACTCTCCCATTTTGACCTTTGTTGATCAGCTGCTAATAGAGATTCAATGTAAACGGATGTGTGTGAGGGAGACTGGCTTCTTATTTCTATCGTTATACGTGTATAACGCCCTAATCCGACTGTGTGCTCTTATCATTATACAGGCCAGTTTACTTTGCGAAGGGTTAAACAATTTACCAGCAGTTCAAAGAGATATTTAATATGAAGGTATAGATGACCATCCACATTTTTGGAGAATTGTGTAAAATAATTATACATAATCAGCAATGTTTTGTTACATGTAGATTTATAACAATTTCAAAAAACAAATTTCTTTGGCAATATCAGGTTATTATATCGGGAAAATCAATTTATTTTTTAGACTTACCATACACCTATCCTTAAAGGATCAATTGTATATAACAAAAGAATTGACCTATATATCATTCTATTGAAAACCTTAACACAATATCCTTTTATAAATAAGGACATTTCATGTCTCATAAAAGTGTTCTAATCATACCAATATTTCATTAAAAAATATGTTTGTATCTCACCTTAATAAACCGATTAGTTATAATGGCCAAAACGTATGTAACAACATTTATAACGTATTCATACTTTTTTGAAAATTGACATTTAAATAACATACACAAAAATAAAACAAAAAGTCAGAGATGTTATTGCAGTTTCCATAGGCTAGCTATACTTCTTAATGCAGGCACGTAGCATCGTTTTTGAAAGTGGGGGGGGGGGGGGGGCAGTCTCATCCAAAAAATCTTGTTAGAAAAAAAAAAAAAAAAAAAACTAGGTTGAATTGACTGGGGGGGGGGGGGGGGGGCTGGCGTAGTATATCTATAACTTCAATTTCCTTATTTTCATACCAATTCCTTACATACTCCCAAAAAAGTGGGGGGGAGGGCAACTCCATGATTATTCATTTTTTATATGTAAATTTTAAAAAAATTAGTTGCTACGAGAAAAAGTGGGGGGGGGGGAGGGGGAAGCCCCCCCCCCCCCACCCCTAATGCTACGTGCGTGCAATGGTCGTGTAAACCCAATCATTTTTTAGAGTCAACGGTTCCGTCCTGATCAAAGGTGAACGTTTAAATATGAGATCGTATATTTGTTAACGACTCCCATTGATAGTACTTCCATTATAACGTACATGTAATACCTTCGCCCTTTCAAGGCCAGCTCAATAAGTCAATGGTCAAGCCATTTGGAGCGACTATTTTTATTATTTTTTTTTGTTTCTCGTGATAATATAAGTTAAAGGAAGTCTATGTGGATTTTGAATTTACGTTATTTAGATTACCTACGGTAATTTGAATAGTGAACCGATCACAAAAGCTGAAATGCTGCTTAAAAACGTACGATTTTAGCGTGTATTATTATTTATTTCATTTCATTATTTACCAACAGGGTTAAATAATAAAATGAATGAATATTTACATTACCGTAATGAATTACAAGGATTTGAGAGACACACTAATCAAAATTAACTAGTTTCTCCGCATGATACATTACATACATGCATCTGAATTCATGAAAATATCATTTTTTTTTTATCAGTCTGTCTGCTCCCGAAAAAAACCCCGCACACACCAAAAAAAAACAAAAAAAAAAAAAAACCCCAAAAAACAACCATTTGCTAAGTAATTAAAATCAATAGGACACGAACGGATGGCTTCAAGTTGATTTCTAATTAGATGTTAAAAAAATGCCAGTTAATTTCAATTGGGGCTTTTTTCCAGACAGGAACTACATTTTGTTGGTTATTTCTATTTCGACAAAATAATGTCATAGGGGGCAGCTGCTGGACCAATATGAAAGAAATCCTTACCACAGTCATTCTTTTGAATTTCACAGGTAAGACTAATTATTGACTTACATGTATATAGGTAAAAATACCAATTCATTAACGAATTCATTGTGTTGATATTTTATGAGAACGTGTAGATTCTGTATTCTATGGTTGGTAACATAATGTTTGTGGATTTGTTAAAATTGTATTTTTCATATAGGGAGGAAGTATTTATCGATGTATTTGTCGACTTAATGAAAAAATAATGTAGTGACGAAACACAGTATCATACAGTGTTATAAAAAGTAAAATGATGACAGATAAATTCATAATTAATAATTAAACAACTTAAAGTATAGCAGATTAAAACAACAGTAAAACAAGATAACTTACGACGGGTAATTGTTTTTCAAACGTGTTCCATAGCATATTTTAAATAAATATTTTTAATAGTTTACACATCAGAGTGATCACAAATCAACAGTATTTAGAGAAGAGGAATGTGTCCAAAAACTGCTTAAAGCAATATGAGCTGCAATTTTCATGTTTAATATTTTTTTTTACGAAAAGGTGTGTTTCTTTTCAAATGACAAAAAATTCATGCTGTAAGCTGTATTTTTGTGGGAAAAGCCGTTAAGAAGCCTTTATTGGGGCAAAATTGAATTATTGTCGTCCTGTGCAGCAATTGATTTGCTATATATTCTTTAGAAGAGAAATCTTTCCTCTGACAAAAATTAATGAATTTTTCAAACTTTATTCACCATAAAAGTTTAAGTTACATGCAGACCTATCATACTAACAGGTTTCTGCGGCAAAAAACAAATTCTAAAAAATACAGCTCATATTGCTTAAATGAATTTGGAAAGAAAAAAACTACTATATCCAAGTAATTTTTACCTAATCCAAATGAGACATACATCTATAAGATATATAGATTAGTAAGGTTGAGAGATGTGTTTGATTGTGGTTTTAATAAATATATTATGATTTCAAAACCGAATAATAGAGATTGTTATGCATGATTTTAATAGAGCAAGACTACTTAATGTCACTCGGAGATGAATATTCCACACATCAAAGTTTGTCAGTGATTCATCATAAAGAACCGTGGAACATTTTGTTTATTGCTTGCAATTTCATGACAGTCACAAGGCATATATTTGTTTATATTATTTAATTACAAAAGTCCTAGATTGAAACGATGGCTGTTGATATCATCTCCGGTGATTTGTAATGTCTATTAAATTTGATTTATTGACTTTAGAATGATTATTTCAACTTTTATGTTGTTTGTGGGATTTTTTTAATAATAAAACAACATATTTTTCAGAAGGCAAAATATTTAATCTCTCTCTCTCTCTCTCTCTCTCTCTCTCTCTCTCTCTCTCTCTCTCTCTCTCTCTCTCCCTCTCTCTCTCATTAAGACACGTAGGTTACATGTCAATCACATTCATAATATTCTCTGACCCAACCATAAACCAACACCAATTATACCAAAGCATCACACATAATTAGAGCCCGATGTCTGCGTACGCGGGGGACACTGACCACATGGACAAGATGAAAACGTCCTACAAATTACCGTTTGTTATGAAGCATCTGTCTCTACTTGTAGGTGTTTTGTTCTTTCCTTGCTCTGGTCATCGCATCGAAAGATCTGTGAGTCTTGTGTTTATCTTTTTTCCAATTTGATTCTTTTATTTGGCGGTTTGTGTATCTCTATTCATTGATTTGTTTATATAGGAACTTCTGCATACTTAGGTAACGCACACTCTCAATCGCCCATCTTCGCAAGCCAAGGGTTTCTGATCCGCACCGCGGATCAGAAACCCTTGGCTAGCGAAGATGTCAATCGCCATACATTGAATTTGCAAAATCTAATTAATCAGTAAAAGAATTTTTAGTTTCTTGACCAGTAACCATCTACTCAAGTTGTAAAATATATTTTTAAAAATTATGAAATATTATAATTTTCCAAAATTAATTTATTAAATATAAATTATTATTATCATGAATTAATAAAAAGTCGAAATTATTATTGCTTAAATGACTATTGCTGTTTGTTTTTATGCTGAACAATTTTGTTTTCAGACTAGTTGTGCTCAAAAGTACCAGGTAATTCCAAATCATTCTGCGTGTTTACAAAAGACTGCCGTTGCTACTGATTCCGGTAAAGTCTGTCTGTTTGTCTGTCTGTCTCTCCCTCTCTCTTTCCCTCTCTTTCTGTCAACTTGTTGTGTGTGTGTAAACAGATATATCGAGAAAACACGAAGAAATCAAGAAATGTAATTCTATGGCATGTCAAACGTTGCAATATTCGATATTTTCCATTTGTATTTTATAAATATTAATTTGTATTGTGTAATTTTCTATTTTTATTGTATAATTTTCCATTTGTATTCTATAATTTTTCATTTGGATTGTATAAATTTCATTTGTATTCTTTAATTTTCTATTTGTATTGTATAATTTTCCATTTGTAATCTATAATTTTCAATTTGCATTGTATCCGAGGGATTGTTTATTTGTTTTGTTACGAAGGTTATCATTGGTTAAAATTTTATACTGTATTGTGGGAAAACCAACGAGATGTTCCGGATGCTGAACGCAAACTGGTCGTCTTAACATGACTTGTTTAAACACGTCATTGGCGTCGGAAGCGGGGGGGGGGGGGGTTACCCCCCCCCCCATTTTTATTGCAAAGTTAGAACTAACCATTAGGCACATTGCATCATAGAGGGTTCAGCCCCCCCCCCACACTTTTTTTCGCAGCAAACATAATTGAACTTAAATTTACCTTGAAAAGATTGAAATATTGAGAAGTTAGAGTTATAGGTATACTAGCCCCCCCCCCCCCCCCCTACGATTAGGAATTTCATGATTTTGGGAATAGGGTTTTGTCAAGATTTCTGAGGATAAGTCTTGCCCCCCCCCCCCCCCCAACACCACTTTTAATTTGACGCCACTGCTTGACGTGGAGGTCTATTAAGCGGCAGTGATGCTAGTGTGAGGCTCGCCGTATTGGACAACTATGGACTGTTCTGTTTTTTAAGGTAAACCGATAGGGTTATTGTGATAAAAGATATACCAAGACATTATACTCATGTAGCTGGTTAACCGAACCAGATTTCTCAAACCTGGTATAGACCAGTAGGGATGTACATACATGTACGTCTCTCGATAGACTTACTGTCAATGAAGGGACGGGGGCCTCGTTCATCAGATCGAGACACCTTATACAGTCATTATATATGTATAATGCCTTGGTATATCTTTTATCACGATGGCCCTATCTGTTTACCTTAAAAAACCAGAACAGTCCCAAGTTGTCCAATACGGCAAGCCTCACACTGACGTCACTGTCGCTAAATGAGATCACCACGTGTTTAAAACATGTTAAGGGGACCAATTAGCCTTCAGCATCCGGAACATTTCGCTGATTTCCCCACAATACAGTATAAAACTTTTACCCAATGATAACCTTCGTTACAAAACAACAAACAATCCCTCGGATACAATACAAATTGAAAATTTTACAATACAAATTGAAAATTGTACAATACAAATGGAAAATTATAGAATACAAAATGAAAATTTTACAATAAAAATGCAAATTATAGAATACAAATAAAAAATTATACAATACAAATGAAACTTAAACAATACAAATGGAAAATTATACAATACAAATTGAAAATTATAGAACACAATTGGAAGATTATACAAAACAAATAGAAAATTATACAATACAAATGTAATTTATACAATACAAATTGAAAATTATAGAATTTAAATGGAAAATTATACAATACAAATGGAAAATTATACAATACAAATGAATATTTATATAATACAAATGGAAAAGATCGAATATTGCAACGTTTGACATGCCATATAATTCTTACAAATTATGTTGACTGTCAAGCAAAAAAAATATATGATGACTCTTCTTACCTGCAGGTATTTCTGATGAGGACAAAAATGTAATAGTCAGTAAACATAACGAATACAGATCAGGTGTAAACCCACCTGCTGAGGCCATGGCAAAAATGGTGAGTAAGAGTCACAAAACACAGCCCCCAACCGTTAAAATCGAACGTTATTTGTAATACTTAGAATTATAAGATTGCTCCCTTATATTTTCAATTACCTGTACTTGAATTTTGTACCTCTACCTTCATTGTAAATATTTTTACTTATTAACTTATATCAAAATGGTTCGTACAATTTTAATTTAAGTCTTGGGATGATGAAATAGCCATGATCGCTCAGAAGTACGCTGACGCCTGTAAGGGTCTCGTTCATGATGGCGGTCGACAGCGGAGTATTCCGGGTGAGTGAATCGAACACAACTTTCCGTGTCGTGTTGCCTACTCGGGATGAGTAAATTGAACGCGGCTCCCTATGTAATGCTTTTAGTAAGCTGGTGATACTATATCGTTAGAAAACAAAATAAACGGTTTATATGTTACTTAATGTTGTCAAAATTTAATGATGATATTATGATTGTTACTGATTTAATCAACGAAGGCACTGTTCTGTTTAGTTTCTGTTGACACCTGATTTCATGTTGAGAAAAGACAACGTTGTTATACTCATATTAAATCTATTCAATTAAAATCGTTCCTGGTTCTTTGTCGACTATTTGCATAAAATTGACTACATGTATATTACACTTATGAATTCAGACACAAAAATACAATTAAGTGGTTTGACACGTATACGTTATCAGCTCAGCTAAATAATGGACAAGTGATGTTACAGATGTTAATGTTAAACATGGTTTGGAAGAGCATTGATCGTCGTCCTTTCTTCATCAAGGTCGTTTCTCTGTGGGTCAGAATCTGGCCAGTGCGTCCTACGACCTGGACTGGGCAGGCGTGATCAAGCTGTGGTATGATGAGGTCAAGGACTTCACTCTGGGGGGAAACAATGACCTGATGAAAGTGGGCCACTACACCCAGGTATAATAAATACATGTACAGCAAAACTCGTTTATAGCGAATTTCAAGGGACCATAGAAAAAACTTCGTTATAGCCGTAATTCGTTATACGTTTATAACGAATTCGTAAAAAATATTATAGCGAATTCGTTATAAAATAATTAAGGGTTTTTCCGGCTAACAGTTTTCTAAACTATCGTAAGTTATAAAATTAGTATTACCGTCATTTACAAAAATGTCAATATAACCATTTCATTTCAATTTCTAAAAAAATTCCGTATACCATTTGAATTTGAGTATTTTATATATGCATCTTAAAATTGCATGTTTCTTCAATGAAATTTGAAATGGAAAAAATTCGTTATAAAAATGATAAAATACGTTAAAATTTTGCCAGCGGGGGTCTTAAAATTACTTCGTTATAGCCGTAAATTCGTTATAGCCGTGTTCGTTATATACATCAATTTTCTATAGGTTTATATAAGAAATTTGCCGGGACATGAATAATAATTCGTTATAGCCGTAAATTCGCTATATCCGTGTTCGTTATATTCAAGTTTTGCTGTATGTTTATAATAGAAGGACTGGGTACGTTGTGTAGACAGCATTGCCAAACCAATTGCAAGTAGCTGCGTTTAAACTAATGTCAATGAATGCATTACAATATGTTTTTGTCTACTCGGAATCTGCTCTGTTATGTTATAAATTTATAATTAAAACTTATAATGATAAACAGATAGTAGAATCGAAAATAGTAAAATTTATCAAAGTGGCAATGAGGTTTTTTTTTCCATTTACACAATATATCTACAAGATGTTAAATAAATATCAAAAACATAGAACGTTAAATACTTCAACATATGCAGAGAATAGAAATCATTGCACTTTTGCTATACCAATTACATTATTATTTAAAACAAAAAGTTACGTAACCATTTTGCGAGCGAAATCATATTTCATAATATTAAAGATACCTAAATAAATAATTATATCGGTGTGTCAATTTAATTAATTTAAACGAAGACGATGGAACCTTTAATTTGATTAATCATCCACATATAACTTACATATAGTAACAATTATGGTCTATTTCTAGGTTGTCTGGGCGACCTCCTTAAAGATAGGTTGTGGGTTTGCCCTCTGTGGATCAACGAGAAGTTACGTGTGTAATTACGGACCCGGGTCAGTAACCTCAACACAAACTTATAATTTCCGGCGTTATCTCTGCCCATAAATATTGATTGTCTTTCTGTGTGGTTGTCTGTCTTCCAACCTTGATGGCGTTGGTATTTATATGTTGTGTAGTTCTAACTGTCAAGTCGTATATAAACAAATCTAAACATTCGGTACATATAATTCGATAACCATATCCTTTTATTTCTTACTCAGTGTACGTACTGCTTGCCCATTTGTACGTAATTTCTTAAATAATTCGATCTAAAATATCTCTTTTGTTTACCAAATTCTCATATGACGACATGAATTGTCTGCTAAAAACCATCTTTCTCACACAGACAGCATTAATTTTCTTTCTACCAGGAAAAAATTACTCCCATAGTAGTATGTAGGCATCTTAAACAGAATTCTATGATACACTGCGCCCCTGCTTTTAATTAAACTAGATATACATGTACATGTAGTCAATTTTGTCCCAAAGTTACATGTATCATGTACACATTTTATTTATATATCTTATTTACTGTCTCATACCTTCATAACAGCGCTAGCGTCCAAATATTGCTTGTGCGTCTGATAGTTTAATTATATATCATTTACTCTTTCAATGAAAAAGATATATGATTTATTTCCCAAAATCGTTTTATAGTTTGACAGTTCATTCGAGATACATGTAGCAATGTACAGGTTAGCACTATCTTTGTTTTGTAAAATTATATGTATGAACATAAACTTGCGTATTATTAGAGAACAGGCGATGATAAGTGTAAATTGTTTCGTTTTTATTCATGGTATGTTTTGGACATTAAAATATTAACAGCTAAATTCTTCTGATTTTGCAGAGGTAATCTGGACATAAATAATCCGTATAAATCGGGATCGGCATGCAGCAAATGTCCAAACAGCTGTAAAAATAATCTATGTGGTAAGATATTACACTTTAGAAACGCAACGTAAATTAATTTTTTCGTGTAAAGTTTTCACTTCTTTGCCCAACCTTAAAATAACAATATGAACAGTGATATATCTTTTTGCTAACACACATATTTAATCAAGAATTAATTTTAAGGTACTTCACTACACCGAGACTTATACTTTTTACGACACTACGTCACAAGATGGCGATTTAAATGTTTTGTTTAACTGTTTGTATCAATCGATTTAGATGTATATCGTAACAGCTCAGTCGTTAAAGTATCAGGCTTGTGAACCGCAGGTCATGAGTTCGAATCCGCACGGGGCTTTTGTTCATGTTTACTGGATGAAATTTTTGAAAATATCATTTTTTTTCTAAAATTGCACATTTTTTCGCCTATTTAACACATATACTTCTTATCCATCATGCTATCTATCATAACTAAGTAATCTTTTGCTGATTTGAGAAAATATTTCAAGGTGTAGTGAGACACCTTAAGGAGGTTTGATGGTCAACAAATTAAACATGAAATCTTTCTTAAGATTTTGGATGTGATTTTTTTCTAGGCCATCAATTATTTTTTGTAAAGAGAAATTCCAAATATTTTACTTTTAAAAAAAACTAATATATTTCCGATAATTTCTATACAAAGCTCTTCTTTTTAAGGAGATTTGTATAACCTAAAACGGCCTCGACTATCCAGCCCTCTTATGGGCTTTAGATGAAATTTTGATTAGAAATTTCAGTTTAACTGATTTAGAATAAAACAATTACCATTCGAAAAAAAGTCATTAAAATGAATATTATGACTCAGGATCCTGCTTAAGGTAGTAAGGGACACCGCCATATTGTGACGTACATGTACTTCCTATCGAAATAAACAATTAAATCAATTGAGTATAATTTTTAATCATTCTCTTTCTATACACTGTCCCGAGTTTTTGCTTTCACCACTTTTTGCTTGATATTTCGGTAATAATAAATACCTTTGTGCTCAATCTACATTCATCTTTAATATGAAAAATGTCCAGATTATCTGTTTTGAAACGCCCCCTCTACCGCTTCAGGTTTCAATATACATCCCAAAATAAAAAAATCTACGGGGTTTTTGCATTGCATCAGCCATCAATAAGCCCGGATAATAACGTTGAAAAATTGCGCGAGGTATCCCGAGTACCTCCGAATGGAGAAAAGATATAAACATTTCCCATTATAAATATCCGTAAGAATTTTTGTTTCGTTCCTGTGAAATTTTATGAGTGAAAAGAGATAACTTGTCAAAGAAGATATCTTGGATATTTTCCATTTCATTGATTTCAACTGTAATTCTTTCACTGGTATGTGTATTTTTATTAAAATCATCAAAAAATGACGGTAGCAATAACTTGGGACAGACTTTAACAATTGTTACATATGTACCTATCAGCGTAGCGTTACGGGTTAGAGCGTTAACTAATAAGCTGTAAGTCATGAGTTCGAATCCCACTGGGGCTTTTATATATTTTTTAAAGCACATTTTTGGGTCAAATTATGTAACATTTGAAAATTCTAAAACAGTGAATTATGCATTATGATTATAATAATGTACCTTAATACAAATTAATATCGACAGGTGTCCCATACCACCTGAAATTGAGTGTTAACTATATCTGGACTATTTTCAGATTGTCAAGGCAAGGCATGTGAGAATGGAGGAACTATGGACTTTAATGCGTGCGCATGCACCTGTAAACCACCGACCACTACCTATGTCGGTCCGTCCTGCCAGTGTAAGTACAGACTGAGTAAGAAATTACAAATCTCGCGCCACATGAGATTTCGTCAAATATTGTTCTTCCGGAAACAAGCGGCCATAATACAGCGGCGTGTTATCTGAATTTTGTGATTTTTTTTAAATTCTGCAATACTAAATTGTACCTAATTGCTTTATACGTACATGTAAGTGCCTGTTTATAATTTTTTACAAGTGTCTGACCATATTCTACTTATCCTAGGGCTATTTGCTTCTGTCAGTGTACACGTAGAGAATGTAAAATAATTGCTTTTGATATTTATATTCCGTGTTAAATTTCTTTTTAATGTAAAAATCATTACCCAAGTACTTTAGATATACAAGCTCAAATATGTATGATTTACAGGTTTATAAAAATATAAGGGCAATTAAACGGGACGGAACAAAAGGCAATAATTTCCTTGAATATTACCATGTTGTATTATTACCATAATCAACTCTGTAATAATAATAATAATAATTAATTTTTCATTGTTGTTCTTTTTTTTTCAGTGAACTGTACCGGTCAAAAGGACCGTTCCTACATCTGCGGCCCTCATTTCACCCCAGCAATGTGTGACAGAATCACTAATGTCCCCCAGGACTGTCCCACCATGTGTAAAGTGTGCCCATGTAAGTCCTTGATAAACACTTTAACATATTGCAAAGCGTGCCCATGTAAGTTCCTGACAAACACTCTTATATTAAATGTAATGTGTAGCCAAGTAAGTCCTTGATAAACGCTTTTATATTACAATACACTTGTGTATATATATATATATATATATATATATATATATATATATAACCGAATGTTATCACATAGCTGCAAACGAAACCGTCTGACGTGTCATTTAGGTGCCAACGGGACTTGGGGCGAAAAATCGGTTTGCACCTATGTCCGATCGGGTTTTTTAAATCGCTCTAACTCGGCGAATCGCGAACTGACACCAGGTAAACTTTAATCATGATAAGGAGAGTTCTTTCAGACGTTAAATTTTAGTTTTGAAATAATTATTTGATACATAATAACTTAAAGCCAGTAAAGTTTTTGAGGGTACCCATTCAGGAAGTATATATCTCCGGCCGAGCGATTCCGTCTGAGATGTCATTTAGGAGCAAACGTCGGTTTTTTGAAGATTTCTTTCTAAAATTTGATACATATGTCAACAAAAAGCTCAGAGCAAATCGCTAATATTATGACTTATTTTTTTGAGGTACTGCGCTATGCATATGTATCTAGTTTTCAAAAGATATTGCCGTCGACAGAAATTTTAGTGCTCATTTTCAGCTGTATTGTTTTTGTATATAATTTTAAGCTTCTACGCATGCTTGACCCAATAATGTGAACGAGAAGGAGAAAGAAATGGCGATCGATATGTTCGGCTAAGTATGGTTTTACCGATCTGTACACGATTACGGCTTGTTATAAATATGTGTCAGTGAAGAAAGTGAATACAAGAGAGCTGTACTTTAGATTAACGGATTATATTTTTGTCGGTTTTCATTTTGTGTTGGACTAAACGAAAACGTCGCGTGTGGATATGTGGTAAGAAAACTTGCTCATTGTTTGTCAACGTGAAAAAGGTGTAAAAAAAAGAATTAACAGACTAAAAATGTGGGTACTTAGAATATTTGAAATATACGCCGCAAGATCTGAACAAATCTAACTAAGCTTGTTTTAAAACACATAAAGATGAGAATAGTACCATGTCTTATCTCAGTTTGATGTTTTTATTATATTCTCTTAAAAGATGATTAGCCCATGCACATTCTTAAATCTGAGAGATAAATACAAAATATTCAAAATTGTTCTTGTAATACTACATACGTCTATATCCTTTTATATAAAAGACGTATTAATATAATAAATGTAATTAGTTTTATTAAAATATTTCGTGTATTGGCACGACATAGTTTATCAAGATACATATTTTAATCAAACTACTTTGTTTCGTCTAATTAATATCAGTACAAATACAGACTGTGGTTAATTTCTTGATCATATCAATTTCGCGAAGAGCTTTGTTTACATTTTACAGCCAAGGTCATGTTAGCTTCTCTCAGCGGCTGTGTTACTGATAACGGAGAAAAACCAGATGTCATTAAACATATGGAAAACACAGACAATCAGAATTGGGGAATGCCGACTAAATTCATAACGATAAAGATTTTAGATCAACAATCAACATTACAGGTACATGAAGTGGTTTTTATTTTGGTTTTATTTTTATAATTTCTTTCTTTTTGAAAAAGCAGACTACGCACACTTATGAATAAACACCTAACCATATTACTTTGTGTTTACTTGCCTACGTGGAGAAAAAATAACAAAAAAAATAAGAAAATGAAAAAATTGTCATAATAACAATAAAACAGATATAAGCAGCAAAATATTGAATAGACAAGTTTGTATTGCACCATATCTTTCAATATTGTAATTTAGTTTTAAGTGACAAAGGAAACCAAGCATGGAGATTTATTTTACATAAGACAACAAAATATATATTGTTTCATATGAAGAATTATAAAATTAACGATTTCGTTTTGAAACGACGATGAAAGTTTGCCAATTATAATATTAGACATATTAAATCCAATTCTTTCAGAGGTCTTTCTATAAATTTATAAACTTAGTTCTTTCCACAGGGTATGTATTTTAAAAACATAAATTATCGTTTCCACTTTATTTTTTTACAAAACACACCCGTCAGTAGTTTTGATATTGATTTTTTAAGGTAGTATCCAACTGGAAAAATTTTGTGTAAAGTTCAAATTTGAAGCCACTATACACAAGAACCTTTGGTTGTTTTAAAACAAATCTTTACAATGTCATATACAGTGAAATCTTCAACACTATAATCCGTTAGATCTTTTTTTTTTAATTTTGATTTCAAAAGTTTGTGGTAGACATAAGTCTCGATTTGCTTTAAATTTATCTGATGGTAAAGTTCCTTCTCATTTCAAATCCAGGTAGCTTAATGAAAAGCAACCATAATTTTATGGGGTATCTAGGTTCAAATCCTAGTCTGGATTGTATGAATGAGAGACTTAACACCAGGTAATTACTCATTTTTCAACATTGACAAAATTTACCTAATAAGTGAACTCAAGATCTGGAATTCATTGCTCCTAAACTCGCACAACTCGATCATTTTTGTATTGTCTGCGAATTGTCCTTCAAGCCTCATTTATTTGTTTACATGAAATATTTGTAGGCTAGTTATTCAATGAAGTGTTTGATTAAATTATGTTCATGATCTGTCATAAAATTGAAATTACATATAATTAATAGTCATGCAATTTTTTATCATTTGCTCCATGTAAACATGCAATCAATAATTCATATTCTCTCTCTCTCTCTCTCTCTCTCTCTCTCTCTTGTTTACATTCCAACATCTACCTAGTGAGTTATTTATAGTTATCTTCTCTTTGAACCACGGATGGAGTATTCAAGCCGAAATCGTCTGTCAGTGTGTTTTACTGTGTAATTGATTTCTTAAAATGAAAAGTAATCAAGCTACATGTATTTATCAAGAAACGTTAATTTTATAAACCAATACATTTTTAAATACAATGGTTTTTATATAGTTAGACAACTGCCATTTAAGTAGAATGTCTTTAATTATAGTGCACTTTGTTGTCAGCACCATTCGTAAACTTCTATACTGGATTTTGTCTTTGAAAAAAATTAATACCACGTCATTATTATGAAAATATCAAGAGGATTAATCAAAATAAAATTTCATAACTTCATTTTAGGTGATTTAGACTACTGCTCGAACAACTTTTCGATTAAATCCACAATAATTAATTTAATTATTAATAATGAATGAATCTCTCTCTCTCTCATTCTCTCCCTCTCTCTCTCTCTTTCTCTCTCTCTCATTGTTTACATTCCAACGCATGCACTACATGACCCCAACGAGTTATCTCCTCTTTGACCTGCGGAAAAATGAAATAGAAGTATTGTGAAAAACTAATCCCAGTCATAAAAATATGAAAAGGAAAACGAAATATCTTTATCTAACACACTTACTTTGAATGATAACTAGAATATTATTTCAAGATTTTCATTCTTATAGTTACATGTATTGCCATTTGATTAAAATTTGTGGGGGCCAATTTTTGTGGATTGCTTAAATTTCATTGGTTCATGGGAACGTAATTTCGTGTATTCTTCTATATAGGAAATATGACTTTATAACACTAATTTATTAATTAGTGGAGGACGTTAATTCGTGGATGAGAGATACTCACGTATTCCACAAAAATCATTGAGCAACCACGAAATCTAATGATTCCACAGTATTTAAATGACGTTAAGTTTTCCATTGGGAATAAAAAGATTTTTCCAGAAAAACTTGTTGGTACCAGTGATAAAGCATAGCCCCCCCCCCCCCCCCCCCAAACTCTCATTCCTGCACAGTCTTTCCCACAGA
Source organism: Magallana gigas (assembly GCF_963853765.1). Taxonomy (NCBI): domain Eukaryota; kingdom Metazoa; phylum Mollusca; class Bivalvia; order Ostreida; family Ostreidae; genus Magallana; species Magallana gigas. The sequence goes on from NC_088860.1 coordinate 36,163,290, forward strand.
AAAATTGGTCTGGTGTGCAATATCCCTCCGGGTGGAAAGGAGGCGCCCTAGCATATTATTTCGTCAAACATTAGATATATCCCCCTTCCCTCCCGGACGGTATAACATCCTCTTCCTGTTTCCAGATTACATTACCTTAATCGTCCGTCAATCTGACATGTTTTACAGTATATTTGATTTTTTAAAAATGGAGAAAAAAATTGTAGAATGAAAACTTGTATTAAGAAATTAAGAAAATAACCAATAATCAAACTATTTAGCAAGAATATCATTGAGTCTTTTAATTGAAAAAAAGAAACAACAACAACAGTTAGTATGATTCTGCATATAACGTTTGAGGGCAATCTCTTTAATTTTATCGCATCGTTGTTATAAATTCTTCTTTTTTAAATTTATATTTTTTTTAAACCATAAAAGGTACAAGATGCACAACACATAGATATACATGTACAAACAGCTTGGATGAGCAGAGCTGGCTCAATTTGCTCGTGAAGAACAAACCTCATAAATTTTAGTCATGAATATGCAGAGGGCTTTTTTGGTACGCAGTTAGTATTTGACAATTAAGTACAGAACATTAGAGTATTCGGTTGGACATTATATATCTGATATTTTTTTAATCAAAGAAAATACGATATATTTTAACAGGTATATAAACTCGTCTCCTATTTAAATATTATTCCACAATTTGTAATTCTTTCGTGAGGTTGTAAATTACTCCAGCGAACAACCCCCATAGAGAAACGGTGGTTGCTTGTTCTAGATTTCACAAAAATTACTCAAGAAAATGAGTGACAACGATAGTAAAAATGTCCATTTGGTTTAGTCGTAAATGCAATTTCTAATGAATTATAAATGTATTTGATACATGTAATATTATAATACAAGTTTACAAAAGGGCAATGTCGAACTATATTCAGTTTTGAAGATTCTAACAAACGATAAAAAAAAACTCAGAAAGTGTGGGTGTCAACGAACCCACAACCTAAAAAGCCTAGTTCTATAAGGTTACGTTTCATCTGATGCTCTCATCATAGAGCCATTTCAGTCGCAAAAAGTACATTGTTTAAATGCAATATGCGACTTTGGCCACGAATTTACGGACTCATATTAAGTAAAAAAGCAATAAAGTGAATAATTTATTATAGTGACATGTGCTATAACAAATTAGATGACTGTAAAACAAAATGAATATTGAAACACCCGGCCCATTGGGCCTATCTGCCACTGAAATACAATCATAACATATATGTATTGACAGAAATTACACATTGCGTTTGTGGACAATAAAGATTGTCTATACAGGTTTGTTTTAAGTAAGTATTTAGATGTATGTCTAGGAAAATTTTAAAAATAGGGAAATGATACAGTCTAAGTAAAACATTACTAATGTTTGATTGTATTCGATATTTTTTAATAATTCCATTCTAAAAACGAAAACACTTAATAAAATTTTAAAAAATTATCTCATTTTCTTGTTCATCGACTAAAAAAATTATACACATGTATTCTTTCATCGAGATAGAGGTTCTCCCTTATATCGTCCTTTTTCAGTTCTAATTTGGAGTATCCCAATTTCCAAAAGTGATTTTTCCTAATCACTCAACTGTTGTGATACAAAATAATATTTTCATAGTACAGTGGGTCATTTCTCCATGTATTTTTGATTGAAATCGATTTAATTTCCATCAGACCTTATCTAGACCATGACAAAAATACAAAGCTCAGACCTACTCTTTAGATCAAAAGGCATATAAGTTCCAGAAATGCCACTATATCGAAGTTTTGATACGCATACGCTATTTCAAAGCAAAATATTCCAAGTATTTAACATATTTAAGGGTTACAAATCGATGTAATATTATATATACATTGTTTAAATATTGAAAAAAAAATAAGATTTGTTGATATTTTAATTTTACAGTATCTTATCTTATATTTGTGAACAGTTTTTGACATAAACTGCAGATGTGCGGGGGAAGGTCTTGGAGAGTCAAAAGTTTAACAATAAATTTACAAAGAGTAACTTCCTGAACGTCGCTATGAATTTTCCATATCCAGTCTGGTCTGCTGTTTCCAGTTATATGTCTAAATTGAGTAAAGTCGTTGTCTCGGAGCATTCGGTTTGATCTGGAAGTTGTAAAGTGGTAAAACACAATAACAAACAATAAATATAACAAACCTTGAACTATCTCAAAAATCCATAAAACGAAATACAAGTTCAAAGCAGAGCAACACGGACCTCCAAATATCAGGGGCCCGTTTCACAAAGCATACTTAGGACTAAGTTGTATCTTAGGAATGATCTTTTTCCTAAGTTCATTACTTACCCGTTTCACTATTCCAATCTTATCTTATGAATTTCCTAAGTTATGTCTTAACTTTAAGATGGGTATATAAAGATGGGTAAAAAAATAAATTGAATTTAATATTACTAATGTAATAGTTGGTGAAATACCTCTAAATCGGGGTAACAAAGTTGTAAACTTTATAATTTTGTATACCAAACAGTATATTTTTAACTGTTTGAAACAAAAAAAGATCCTCACTTAAAGGGACTACTACAACATATCTAATTCAAATATAAGTTGAAAGATACATGTACATATCAATTAAATCATGTGAAATTGTAAAATTTGACAAACAATGGTCAAACTGGAAAAATATTTTTAAACTGTAATTTTCATGTAAACAATTAGAATGTTTCTGATAGTTATGTGTGCAAGGGTATGAAAGGGTGTGTGATTGCCAATAAAAATTTACTTTGTTTCTTTGATTTCTTGTATTAATTTTGAAAATGACAATAAAATTTGAAAAAAAAAGATGGGTAAATCGATGTCTTAGGAACAAACTTAACATGGCGACTGTCTATCTTAATGAATTATACGCATATTTAATTTGAACAAATATACTAGAATACACGTATCATTAAAGGGCTATTATCAAGATTTTTAATCTTTTCAAAAAGACGCAATATATGTTCCTTATAATTTAAAAATTAATGACTGGCCATAAAAATGCGAGGTTTATATAGTCCAAATTATTCATTTCAAAGCTCCGTCGATAGATACATTACTCTAAACTGAAAACTAAAAAATTGTCAAAATATACCTATATTTCTTCATGATCAGTTAATTTGTTGGTGTTAACTTCAAATTTTTACATTTTTTTTAGATTATCTAATCGCACACGCAGATTGATAGTGGGTATCGTTATAGCTAGTGCACTGATGTTAATTAAATTATTCACGCCTGGGAATCACTGATCTCTTAAATAGTTTGATAAAATCAAGAATAAATACTAAATAAATACTCAATTACAGATTGACTGGATGAATTGTCCTATCCCTCCAAGAAATAAACCTTTTTTACGGGAGAAAATTTAGGTGCTAGGTGTGTGTGTGTGGTTTTTTGGTGGGATGTTAATTGATTTTTTTGTTGGGGGATGGGGGTAGGAATAACCGTGAAGTGTTTTAGGAATGTCGACGCTAAATCCTCCATAGGAATGCTGTTTTATACAGTCACTGAAAACCTTGCCTTATATCCTCGTTTTTTCTATCGGCCGAGATGCATTTATTTGTGAATTTCGATTTTTCATTTTGTAAAAACAAAATAAAACACACCATTTTATATCAATCATTACAAGAAACTAGCGTTATAAAAACTTAGTTTAAAAGTTCCACATCTGTCCATTCAAAATCCTACTTGTCACTGCATATAATTATTGTATTCCATTTGGAACATACCGTATGAAACAGTAAAATCATCTGGATATTTCAACGATCGTTTTTTAGATTTCGGAATAAGCATATTAGTATACGTTAACACATGCTATTAAAAATGGACCAAGTAGACAAAAAAAAAAACACTCGAACATTCATAAAAATAACAGAAATTATAGCAGTGACCAATATTTTCCATTAATTTATGCGGTCCAAAAAATAATATTAAATATAAATAACGAAATATATATAGCTGAAAAAATAAAGGACGATCTATCCATTCTCTCAAATCAAAGAAAATAAACTATACGAATTTATTAGGTAATTTTAATCTACTCTTGTATGCATGTGAGTGTAAAAATATTATACATTATTTTAGTACATGTACTTAGACATTACACTATTTACACTCTATTTACACGTTTTACTTTTTTTCTAAGATGTTTCTAGGTGAATAAGGGAATGAATTTTTACATTCATTGAAAAAGTTTACATTTGTGTCATATTGAAATTTAAAGCATTTAGATTGACGGTATCAATTTAGGATTACGAATATGATATGAAAGTGGCTTACATTGTTTCTTAAGATAAGTCAACTGCGATACGCTAAGAAAGTTTTGTGAAACAGCTATGACAAATCTTAGGAACTTCCTAAGTTATAACTTAGGCATATCTTAAGTTCTATCTTAGGAAACATCTTAGGAAATCTTTGTGTGCCTAGGAGGAGTAAGCATCCACTGCTGACCGGTCACACCCGCAGTGCGCCCAATATTATATCGGTAAAAATGTCATTATCGGGAAAAATGTCGTAATTTGGGGAAAATATCATGATCGGGAAAAACGGAGAAATATCCATGGACAATTCGGGTATTCAATCAATAGTCGAAAGCAGGGGGGGGGGGGGGGTGTTTCACAAAGCATACTTAGGACTAAGTTATATCTTAGTACTTTTTCCTAAGTTCATTACTTATCCGTTTCACTATTCTTGTCTTATCTTATGAAATTCCTAAATTACATGTATGTCTTAACTTTAAGACAGCTAAATCGATGTCTTAGGAACAAATATGGTGACTGTTTATTTGGTATTGAAATGAATTACATGCACATTAAAGTTGAACGAAAATACAAGAAAACACAAATCATTAGGACTTCTTAAGGCCCTGTCACACCAAGCTGCGTCCCCACGGCGTGTTCACGGCGTTGTAAAATTCATGGAATCGCCGTAGGATCGCAAGGAAAATTGAGAAAAAATGTACAGTTTTTTTTACGGCGTCCTGACGGCGACCGAGGCGTTCTTACGGAGCTCCCACTGCGTGTAAATGCGTTTCCACGGAGTTCTACTTGGCGATTTACTGCGCCAGCGCTCTCGCTGACTTTCCGCCGAGCGCTCATGACGTTCTAGGAGTTTTTACCGCGCGTCCACGGCGTGTTCTGCGCGCTGACTGCGTGCACAAGACGTTCATTACTTCTTAATAGGTTAATATTGATTTGTACTATTGTATTGGAAACAAACAAGAATTTACAATTAGTAAATAAATGATTTAAAAATTGTTTTGATTTTATAAGAAGGTACATTGTAATTGAAACATAACTACTTCTAACCAATTTGTGAAGGACTATGACAAAACTCTTAGTAGTCAGGTCTACAAAAAAGATCCGTAATTAGTTGTTAGAAAACATAGAAAAGATGTGAAAACATCAGAACCAAATGGCATGAATTCCATCTACGTTAATTGATAGGTCTTGGAATATTAGCAAATGCTCCTTTTTACATAGTCATCTACATCCAGTTTGATAATTATTACATCGCTTGCTATTGTACAACAGTCACAGATTTCGACAACGCACAAGAAACGTCGTGGGAGCGCGGTATAAACGCAGAAGAAACGTCACGAGAGCGCGATGAACGCAGCAACAGCTCTTTGGGATCGCTGTGTGAATGCAGCCAAATGAAAAACAACTTGTTCAAACGCTGTGGATGCGCAGTGAGAGCGCAGTGAGAGCGCGATAGAGACGCAGTGAGATCCCAAAGGACTCCGTGAGGTCTCCGTGCAAGCGCAATTGACTTATCACTGCGTCTACACTGCGATTAGCTGCGTTTCTTGAGCGCGCCCACGGAGCTCTCGTGGCGCTGTTGGAGATCTTACAGCGCTGTCACGGCGACCTCACAACACTTCTAGGGCGTGTTTACCAGAACGCAGAGCCACGGCGCCTACTTTGTGCATGTTTAAAGAGCGCGCCGTCGCATGGCGTTCTAAAACGTTCAAGGCGATCCCACCGCGACGGACAAAGATGCCGTTGCGTTGCTACGGCGCTGTAGGAGACTCTACTGCGTTTACCTTGGCGTTTTACACTTTTTAAGGACGCAGCGGGATCGCCGTTAAGACGCAGCTCCGGTGTGACAGGGGTTTAACTGAAAACTTTAGAACTATCAAAATATACATATATTTCTTCAATTAACATCTCTCGTGTAGACTTTTAATCTTAACATTTTTTTTAGATTATATCTGGTCGCACGCGCAAATGGGTAGCGGGTATTGCTATAGCTTATGCACTGATGATAATGAAATTTGTCATTCCCGAGAGTCACTGATATCTTAAGCAGTTTGATAAAAACAGGAAAAAATACTAAGTAAAACTTAATTACAGAATGACTGGATGATTTGTTCTATCCCTTCACCAAATAAGCTTTTCTTTTACGATAGAAATTTGAGGTGTTTTCCTTGCGGTGGGGTGAGGGGTTCTTTATTTCAGTTTTTGTTGGGGAGGGTAGTAGTCACCGGCAAGTGATTTAGGTATGTCGATGTTAAATCATGGGATTGCTCTTTCATTAAGAAATTGTTGCCTTTTATCCTCTCTTGCTCTATCGGCCAAGATGCATTAATTTGCGATGTTTCCTTTTGTAAAAAAAAAAAAAAAACATTCTTATATCAATCATTAAAAATCAAGAAAACGCGTAAAATTAAACTTAGTTTAAAAGTTCCACACCTTTCCATTCTAAATCTTACTTGTCACTGCATGGGAGTATTGTATTCCATACTGGAATATACCGTATACTGCGATCTGTCTAATTCAAAAAATACCGTTTTCAAGAATGTTTGGGTATACTACATTATTTTTATCTACTCGTGTATGTATGTGAAGGTAAAATATTATACATAATTTCAGTACATGCACATAGGCACTACACTATTTACACTCTATTTACACGGTTTAATTTTTTTTCTAATTTGTTTCCAGGTGAAAAAGGGAATGGGGTTTTACGTTTACTTAAAAAGTTTAAATCTGTGACATATTGAAAAGAATTTACATGATCGAGATACTAGTGAGTTTGGAATTAACGAAATTATTAAAAAAAACTGGCTTACAATGTATCTTAAAGCCCCTTTCACAATTGGCGCGCGAGCACTTTACAACACTTTGCGACGCAATTTGTGAGCTTCGCACGAGCTTTCGCATACGTTGCACGAGCCCTCGCTTACGTTGCATCAACTCTCGCATTCGTTGCATACGTTCTACTTGTCGTATCAAGTCTCCTCTGAATAGTGGACATGCACACTATTCAGACGCGACCGTACGCGATCCAAAATATCGCAGTGCAACGCACGAACATTAGTCCGAACGTTTTACAACGTTTTGAGTACTCGCAAGAGTGATGCACGATTTTTAAAGGTCGTAAGATAAATCGCAGTTGTTTATGCGCGTATTGTGCGACCATAAGACTGTTGCTCAGCATGCCTATGTTATCTTGCAACGTTTTACTATCATTGCACGACTTATCAGTAATATGCCATGCTTTGCCATTAGTTTATATACCATGTATAAGCATCTCTGTTTCAGATCACAGTTCAACAATATACATTTATTGCATGGTTGTGAGGGATATATGAAGATTTATTTCTCCAAGAAAAACCATATTTCCCGAGGGCATCGCCCGAGGAAAATTTGTTTTCTGGGGTAATAAATCTTCATATTCCTTTAACATTAATGCAAAAAACGTTTTATTATACCGAACATCATATGATTATATGGTTGACTTTTCAAAGGCAATAACGTCGTGATTGTTTGATTTCCTCTGTTACTGTCTCCCTTTTCTGTCATAATTTCGAATCATAGATAGTTAAGTTGGTCTTGTGATATATAATCATAACGATTAAATATTTTTTACTTAATCATGCTTGTCTACATCATATGCTCATATCGGCTTTTTCATTCCTATGAAATCGCCCTGTCACCTGACTTTCTAGACCGATTAAATATAATAGAATAATCATATTGAGGTATTACATGTATAATATCTGCTGCTGCATCTCTGTTTCTTACTGGCCTGTTCTTTCGCTTTCAACTGTGTCTACTAAAGCGTCGGAAATGGGCGGTATATATACCCTTTCTGACTCGCACGAGCATTCGTACCATGGAACGCATGATCGCAAGTCCAATCGCATTGGCGTACGTTCAATAGTCCGATCACCTGGTCTCTCGCGCGATCCTATCGCATTATCTTTCAACAGTCGCTTTCATTGTACAACAGTCGTATATAGACGCAAGATATATCGCAAGATTTAATGCGTTTACATCACATAACGCTCGCTTAGATCGTACGACTTTTTTTCAAATGCGATTTTTTCGGCAACAGTTTACGATTGACATCTAATTTTATCGGTCACACGAATATTCAGTCGCTTCTGCTCGTGCGCAAATTGTGTTAGGGGCTTAAGATAAGATTTAGTCAACTGCGTTACGCTCATAAAGTTTTGTGAACCAGCTTTGAAAAATCTTAGGAACTTCCTAAGTTATAACTTACAATGTAGGCATATCTTATCTTAGGAAACATCTTAGGAAGCCGTTGTGAAACGGGCCTCAGGTGCCAAGGAGGAGTGAGTATCCTCTGCTATCATGTAGCTATCATCTCTATCATGTAGCTAATTTACAAAACTTTCTTACTGTAAAACTATTTTTGACATATCTTAAGAGCCATGTTATTGCATTCATTACAAATTAGTAAGATTCAACGCCCGCCTATTTTTTCATAGATATATAGTGCAGTTTATTATTTAATTTTTGATAGGAGGTTAATTTTTATTCTAAAATAAATATTTGCAGGCAATATGCTAAATCTTAATGTATTGTCTTGTTGTGAATTTTGAATTTACCGGGTGGCAGTAAATACAAAATTCACAACATGACAGTATACATACACATTTCATATACTTAGTAATGATTGGTACATGATTATAGTTTTATCAAAGTGTCCTTTCTGATATATTTCATTTTAACAAATAAAATATACAACATGACTACTTTAAAGTAGGCAGATGAATCGATGTCTTAGGAACAAACTGAATATGGCGACTGTTTATTTTACATTGAAGAGTTATACGCACACTAAGGTTGAACAAAAAATATGATAATATAAGCGTGTCATTTAGACCGTTTCCTTTTTACTTATAAATTGGAAACTTCAGAACAATCATGATTTACACATATGTTTTTCAGTTAACTTCTTTGCTGTATGCTCAGATGCATACATTTATTAGTTATAAGAATTAAACAAAATCGACGATTAAGAAAATGAATAATCGATGTCATTGACACAATCATCGATTTCATTGAGTATATTTCGATAGACATCCACAATACCATATACATGCATGCATATCAAAATGAATGGTTGGTGTCTTTGGCATCATTTTATTATAATTCAATACACATGTACATGCTGTGTAGAACACAGAAAATCCAACATTTTTATTATGCATAAAAACTGAAGAATTTTTTAATACATGTAGTAGAAAATAATGACCTGGTCGTGTCTTTTGAAGGTAGTGCATTTCATATTTTTCTTTCTTTCAAAGCTTCTTCAATACACAGACTTAACTGGGACTGATTTATCAAAACATTGGTTTGATGAAATGAAAAAAGTGAAAACATTTATGTGCAATTAATGAATTCTAAAAATATGAATAACTTATAACTGCATTACTAAACGTAAGAAAAAAATCATTCAAAAGCTGGGGAGCAAACCTGATGTGGCAAGAGTCGGTCTATAGTTAACTTTTTATAATTGAATATACTTCATTACAATGAAGTTGTTAATCTTATTAGAAATGTTATTGTAAAATGATATTGTAAGTTTCCCAGAAACCAACATAGATGACCCTGATGCTATCCAAATACCTAGTTTTTGTATCTTATATGAAAAATACATGTATAGATGCAGACTTTCGAATATTTGATCGAGAGGGATAATTGTAGCTATCAAAGATATTGTAAATACCTGTTAATATGTGGTTAAAGTAAAACAGGGTTTTGTTTTACATTGGCAGAGATGTAATCTGTAAAGTTGTTTGCATACCTCCGGGGGGGGGGGGGGTGTAGGAAATATGCATCTAATGATACTTCTATGCATATAAACAGAGTTCTTTATTTTTTCTTCTATGCATATGAACAGAGTTCCTTATTTTTTTCTAAAGATTCCAACTTTTTTTTTGTTTTGTTTCATGAAAGATTTGCATAATGATGTTTTAATCTAACAACAAAACTTTATGATAAACGCGATAACTTTTTCTATAGTCAACTTTCGTTACTTATGTAGTAATATACCTTCGTCACCTGTATATGGTGTTTTTGTCTCTCAGTTAATTCGATACATAAAGGCATGCTCTTCGTATGAACAGTTTCTAAGACGAGACAAGCTACTGACAATTAAACACGTTGATAAAACAGGACTGTCGACAGTCTCCTTTGAAGTCATCTTTTCGTACGTTCTATGGTCGATACAACGACCTTGTCAGCAAATACAATCTTTCACTGGGTCGCATGCTGACTGACGTTTTTCATACTAATTGTTATACCAAAATTAATCACCTAGATGTCTACGGAGTTTTCCGATTTTTTTTTTCGATTACGACAAAGAGCACACGGCGGGTGTGACCGGTCAGCAGCATGGGAGAAATCATCCAGTCATTCTTTACTTGAGTATTTCTTTAATATATACCCCGCGCAGAGGATGCTCACTCGTCCATGACACCTGATTTTTAGAGGTCCGTGTTGCTCTACTGTGAATTTGTATTTCGTTTTATGGATTTTTGAAATGGTTGACTGTTTGTTATTGTCATTTTTTCATTTACATTGTATATCTTTCTTTAAACAAATTATTAAATTGATCGTTAAATTATCAGTTTTTGTTTTGACTGTGTTAGGATGAAGAATTAAAATTGATTTCGTTACATAAAGGCCCTAATCACGGAGCCTAATTAATGCCCTAACATTGGATACCTTTGATGCATTAGGTGTCTTGACATCTAACGATGGTGCAGCAGGTTCTAACACGGGAGCCTAATGTCCTAACAAGCGGCCAAACCACACGCAGGGAGCCTTATAGCCCCGGTCTCGCTGTCACGATTTGGAGCTACGAGTTTATATAGCGAGTACATGTAATAAACCCATTTAGGTGTCTTGAAGGACTCGAACATACCACAGGTAATTCTGTGCATGTTGAATAAATGTCTCTTCATGTCGCCGCTGCTCGCCAAACAGCGGCAAGAATTCAAAACAGTTTTGAATTCTTGTGCAAGTTTTAGTCTCGAACAAATGTCGAAGACATATTGAATTGATGTTGTCCAGTCTTGTGCGCATGTCGCCGATTTATTGTATTACTAGTATGTCGGCGATTCCCCCCGTTTGAAAAAGTAGTTTGACATTTTAAGAGTTGCTTAGCGAGTTCTGAATGCATAGACACGATCTCTGCTCAACATGCATCCGAAATTCAACGAGTTTCAAAGACTTCTGTTCAACATTTTTACTAATTTGTACGGGCTCTGATCGATATTTTCCCGGAGTTGCCACTGTGATTGAGCTGTTCTATTTTATTTCATCTTTTCTCTATTTTATTGTATGGATGATCATCCGATCATCTCCAGCTGCATATACCTCTATTGAATAGGTTTCTGAACCTTTGACGGACTATAAATATAAGAATCTATGAGAGCCAACAAACGAATGAATAGTCAAGTCGTAATAGGTCGTCTACATTCGAACATTCTCGTAGAACAATCGTCATACTATGGTGTTCCGATGGGGCCACTTTTTTGCCTTTAAGTCGAGGTGCGAGAGTGCGAAGTTGCGAAGGCAAAAGTGCGAAGGTGCGACGGCGAAGGAGCGAAAGTGCGAAGATGCGACGGCGAAGCGCGAAGATGAAGAAGCGATACTACTATCGCTCCTTCGCCATCACAACTTCGCACTCTCGCCTTCGCATCTTCGCGCTTTCGCCTTTGCCTTTTTATGATTGTGGAGCTCTCTATCGTTTAAAAACAATTTTAGCTGTATAAAAGGACATATGAGGTAGACGATGAACTTTTTAGAACTTATTTTCAACAGCCTGCGCAGATCCATAACTTTTTCTAAGGAGGGGGGGGGGGGGGGGGTCCGAGAGATATTTTAGAAATTTTATTATATATAATTAATAGAATTACATTTTCCGGGGGATGGGATCCGGACCCTCTCTCCCCCTTTACTGCATGTGTGATGTTATTAGTATTGGATTTTCCGGGTGGCGGACCCCCTCTCCCCCTCTAGGTCCATACATGAGCAAGGAGTGTCGCATAATGAAATTAGAATGATGTAGTATCGCTCCTTCGCCTTCGCACTTTCGCCATCGCATCTTCGCGCTTCGCCGTCGCATCTTCGCACTTTCGCTCCTTCGCCGTCGCACTCTCGCACTTTCGCCTTCGCAACTCTTCGACCTAAAGGCGAAAGTGCGAAGGTCGAAGTGGCCCCATCGGAACACCATATCATACATGTAGCTCGCCAAGAACTCGTGCAAGTTTGTGCAAGTTTGAAATATGCTGGAGACAAGGAGTGTATTTGATTAAGTGGATGGAGAGCTGCAACATTAATCCTAATTTGCTCGTTTTGGGTTCGGAGATCTCCTGTAAATCTCTATCATCAGAGACATAAATATTTTGTTATTTATGTCTCTCCTATTATCTACTTTTAAAATAGCAAGTACATACACTGAAGATATCCTGAAACGAATACATCCCATATAAATAGCAAAGAAGGGTTCAGATGTCTTGTCCTATCAAAAAAGGAAGTTACATGTATATTTACTCTTTTGCCTGAGAAAGCAAACATTTATTATAATAAGTGAAAATTCCATTTAATCTTATTTGGTAACGAGAGTCACAGTCACTTACCGGTATTCATAGCATAATGTCGATTCATTTGATCACAACTTAATTTTTCTATCCTGATTATAAGAGTTTTATATTGAGATTTTCCTGTATATTATACCCATATTGATAAATTTTGTTGATAAATTTGCAGCTGCATTTGTATGTACACATAAAGAAATCTATTACTCAGGTTAGGTATATGTCCTACAGACCTTTTTGTTTCAACAACAGTAAAGTATGACACCCCCCCCCCCCCCCCCCCAAGGTAAATTGATATAACCTAGACGACTACCATCTACCATTCTGATGAAGGATCTACGATGGGAACAAATATATTATATCTAATTATAAAGATATATGATAGTGTTCAAATTTGATATAAACATACAATAAATGAACACAACCATGGGTTGCATAAATCCTGATGCTTAAGAAAAAAAAAACCCAAACAATCCTTAAGGTGGGTAAAAATAACTCTTGAAATGCACATGTGGTTGCTGTTGTGAAGACTAAAAGATGGGTACAATCATATACATGTATATCCTTTTCTTAATGTATAGGGATAACATCATTTTTAAATCTAAATTTCAATTACCATCTTACAGTACACAGAACATCATTGAAACTCTGCATTTACATATAGATTTTGCATATCTAATTAATTATTATCTGATTTTTCTTTGGATTTTCAATCTTATCAATTAAAGATAACAGTTTCTCAATTCAGTAGAATAAAACAAACATGCACAATCACATCATGATAAAGTCAATGGAATCCAAGGCTGTGACAGAGCTTAAATTAAATTCAAAACAATTCCCTTTAGGTGCCCCTTGTTTATACATCTACAATGTATTGCACTTTTAAATATTAGCCTGCATGTATAATTTTTAACATGGAATGTTTATATGAATATTAATCTTATATGTATTCTCATTTATTTTCAATTGATGGGAAAAAACCCTAACATGTGTAAGAGAGAGAGAGAGAGAGAGAGAGAGAGAGAGAGAGAGAGAGAGAGAGAGAGGGCGAGAGAGTCTCAGATTCATATGAAAACAGTTTTCATTTACCAGCACATGCATTTGTATGATTAGTGGAGTTCAGTCCTACTTTATAACCCAAATGAAGTTACCCAATTTGATTAAACAGCATTGAATAGATTGCAGTTTCGTTAGATCTTGCTAAATTTTGTGAAGTCACTGCATGACATTAAAGTATATGAGAGAAAAGAATTAAATGCAAAATGAGATGTTTACATAATGATCTGCATGAAGACTTCTGAGATTTTGAATTCCATTCAGTTACTTAGAAATTCAGTTATTATCCAAGTCTAATTAAAAGTGAAGTGGGATTAATTTAGTGACCCTTAATCCCAGAATCAATTCTTATACACCCTTGATTTTAGATCCAGGGGTACATCCCATACAAATTTGATTGGATATGCATGATTCATTACACCGTAAGTAAAAGTTTGAAATATTAGCATATAATGTATTTGTTAAAACTGTCATATTGAGAGACACCCAGCCATATTGATCAATGGAATTAGTTATCTGAATTTGGGTGGGTCACTATGAAAGGCTGGTTTTCAAGTAACAAGGGAACTGGACCTGAGCAATACATGATGTTGATTTTCTTAGATGTCAAGACTTTCAACTTTGGTGTACATGAGTATCCATGAACTCATTGTGTTAGAATATCATACCCACTGTTATTATATTACCATAAAATCAGTTCAAAATAGATATCTTGCAAGCAAAATTTAATTGTTAGTACATATGTACAGGAATTATAAAAAAGAGATGACTCAGGCATGTACACCATGTGATACAGTTTAATAATAAAGAATGGAAATTAAATTAAAGGAACACAATATAAAGTCTATTTATATCTGTTTAATGTCTAGCGACATTATGAATTGTGATCAGGTTTATATAATGTAAAATTAATTCCTTATATGTCTAAAACAATGACCAACAATACTGACATTGTATAGAAATTTTATAATTACACTGTTACAGAACAAAAAATAAGGCGGTATTAGTTGGCAATCAGACTTCATAACAGAAAAATCAGCATCATAATGGGACTACATATATTAATTTGGTTTGAACATATTTGAAATCATTGCATAAACATAATATATAAATAGTTCAAACACAAGTTCTAGCAACTAACGAGGTTCTTACCAAGTACATGTATAACAATTTACAACTGTGTAGAAGTTTAGAATGGAAAGTGCATAGAAATGGATATTACAAAAATGGTTAACCTATTGAACGAACATGTATTTATAAACAGTTATTAATTTGTTAGATATGAACGATGATTTCTTTGAGAGCTTAATTGTTGGAATTAAGAGCCCACTGTACTCATTATAAAGTAGTTGTCACAGTAACCTGTATGTCTTAAAGGTTTAATTCAGTGATGCATGTATATTATCATTAATATAATTGCAGTGTCTGGTGGATGATAAATACTGTGAATGCAAATACATGTATATTTTTATGATCAAAACATGAAGATAATTAGGCAGTACTATAACACCATAAACAGTCAATCTAACCATGCATGCTGCAGCTGGCACATGCACTTCATATAGGTTTAGGTCAAAGCTATTTTTATTTCAGGTCATATTAAAAGATGCACATTTAAAGATGTCAACAAATTGCCAATTTTTGCAACAGGTAATTGCATCAACTATAGCTAGAAGTTGTCCTTGCTGCTTGAATTTTAGTTCAATAGATCTCTGTAATACATTGGAGTTTGTTTTCCTCATGCCAGCAGAGTCAACTATTTAAATTGATGAATTTTGCTGTAAATTTGCAAATTTTTTTCACTGTCATTGGTATTGTGATATTATATAATTTCATATTTAAAATGCATCATATTAAAGACACATAAACAATTTATGCCTGCAAACAAAGAATGTAGGTTGAAAAACAATTTAGATCTTTACTAGAAATCATAAAATTGTAATTGTCTGTTATTTTATCATTTTCATTCCAGAGAGAGAGAGAGAGAGAGAGAGAGAGAGAGAGAGCACATGCATAACATTGACCTAAAAGAATTAATAAAAAGATAGTGAGATCAACAGGTTTACTGATAATTAATAATTAGTGTATATTTTGACCCATTTATTCTTCCCATGTACATGACATTGTACATATAAACTTATGTTTCATCAGTTATGTTGCTTGTTCTGGGTGAAATATGAGATAACATCTTTAACCTAAATTGCTAATTCAGTGTGAATGGCATACTTTTTTTATTCGGGTGTTTAATAAGGAAATATTATGATTTGATTACTCAGAAAGAACTGTGATGATCCATGGGTAGTTTCTAATGTTGTGTGAGAAATAAATTGTATTAATTTAGTAAACTTTAAAGCATGCAATTACATGTATGATTAAATGCTTTAATTTATTTTAATTTTTTTTTTTTTTATCAAAATATATAAATTAACAAAATTAACTTAACAAAAAGTACATTTTAATAATTTAAAGCCAAAGTAAATCTCTTTCCATCTTTTATCATATATTCAATAGGATCAATGAATGTTTTCTTTGAACTTGCATTCTATTGTCAGTAGAACTATATTTTTATTGCTGTATTAACATTAAATTTGGGTTTTTTTTCTTGGGAGGGGGGGGGGGGCATAAACTCATTTCTTGTGTCTGGTGAAACTAGCCTAGTTCATGAATTTAATCACATTGGAATGTTGTGCTAAAACTGAGTCAGACTAGAAATATGATACTCTGCTGAAACACACATGTGGCAATTATCGAGCCAGGGACAGAGAAAAAGTAAAGAATGGGGGCCCAAGAGAGGATGATGAAAAAATAAGACACATGAAAAAAAAATTAATAAAAAACTTAAACAGATTTTCATTGTGTGAAATGACCAAGACAGTGGAATGCTGTTAGCAATAGTTTCAAATAGATAATCATACTGGATAATAACTAAGTCCTGTAATTTATTTAGCTTGATTTTAACCATAATAAATGTACATTTTATCGTCATCCTTGATCATCTTAAAGATTAACATTAATCATTAATATTGAATAAAAATGTTTTATATATAACCTGCCTGATATTTGTGCATGCTAAGCTGCAGTATTATAGATTATCAGGCCATCTTGAAATATAAGAAATAAAAATTGTTCAATTTATCATCATATAAAACATTAAGACAATGTCACATATTTGAAATAAAAATATCAGAGAGAGAAATGGATTATACTCAGATCATATCAGACAGATCAAATTGATTAAAGACAGATGGAGCTTTTATACACAGGCATCAGTAACATGCAGAGAGAGAGAGAGAGAGAGAGAGAGAGAGAGAGAGAGAGAGAGAGAGAGAGAGCAGAGAGAACAGAGAGAGGGAGAAACAGACAGACAGAGAGAAAGACAGAGAGGGAGAGGGGGAGAGTCTGAGTTAGAGAAAGACAGATATATGCAGAGGTATTTAGGAATAAACATGCAGAGAGAGAGAGAGAGAGAGAGAGAGAGAGAGAGAGACTGTAAAAGTGAGAGTGTCAAAGACAGAGAGACAAACAGATAGAGCATACAGACAGATGCAGTCAGAAAGCAGAAGGGAAGGGGGAAATACACACATGTTTAATAGAACAATAGGCTGAAAAAATAACAAGAAATGTTTAGTAATAAATAAACATGTACAACACAGAGAAACAATTTCATGTTGACATGCAGGGGGACAGGTTGAGGGTTGACAGTTTACACTTTCCATGAAATATTCTATTGATCTATCTACTGAGGGACAGGTTGAGGGTTGACAACCTGTTATGGAAAGTGTCTACTGTCAACAGTCAACCTGTTTCTCAGTTGACAGTAGACACTTTCCATAGCATAATTTACTGTCGACCGGGGAACTCATCATTTAAACCTTTGGGTACCCAGTCTGTGTAATGGTGCTTATATCTTTAGTAGCTTTCCACACAATGTGAAATGTAAATATCTACATTTACAAATTGCTTCCTTTAGTTATATGAACTAATCAATTCTGTGTAAACTTTTTCATGATAATTGCACATGCTTATCATTTGACAATTGCATAAATTTGTAAACAAAAAACATCATTTTAATGATTTGGTATTATCAAACATATATATACAATGTAAGCAATGTTAAGTAATTCACCAGGATATAAATTTGGATGGTACTTGATCAAATCTTCTGAGAAGCCCTCCTAGCTTTACAGGATTTGATCATGTGACCAACCAAGTTCATATCCCAATGAACTTTTTAAATTGCCATTTATTTCTTAAACATACATGCACATACAGAGAGAGAGAGAGAGAGAGAGAGAGAGAGAGAGAGAGAGAGAGAGAGAGAAAGAGAGAGAGAGAAGATATAAATGGCAAGTAAAAGATATAAGTAGACAAGAAAAAGGAGCAAGAGAAAGAGAGAGAAGGAGAAGGAGAGACAAACAGATGGATGAATAGATGGACATGCAGTTGCAAAGAGGTAACAAATAGAGACATTAAGAGACAAACATGTAGAGAGAGAGAGAGAGAGAGAGAGAGAGAGAGAGAGAGCAAGGCATACCAAAACAGAGAAAAGAAGAGGAAAGAAAGAAATGTGATAGGAATAAGTGT
This sequence comes from Magallana gigas, assembly GCF_963853765.1. Classification (NCBI taxonomy): domain Eukaryota; kingdom Metazoa; phylum Mollusca; class Bivalvia; order Ostreida; family Ostreidae; genus Magallana; species Magallana gigas. The sequence goes on from NC_088860.1 coordinate 36,181,806, forward strand.
AAACATGAACAAAAACAGCATCTATTTTAATAAAGACAGTCAGACATTCAGACTTAGAGAGAAAAAAATTAAGAGAGAGAGAGATACAGTGTGTTTGTGTGTGTATGTATGTGTGTGAGAGAGATAGTCTCAGAGAGAGAGAGAGAGAGAGAGAGAGAGAGAGAGAGAGAGAGAGAGAGATGGGTAGCAAGTAAAAGATATAAGTAGACAAGAAAAGAGAGTGAGAGAAAGAGGGGATGATGGATGGATGGACAGATGAATAGACAGACATGCAGATGATACTTTACAACACAAACATGCAGAGAGAGCTAGAGAGAGGGAGAGAGAGAGAGAGAGAGAGAGAGAGAGAGAGAGAGAGAGAAAGAGAGAGAGATGGGTAGCAAGTAAAAGATATAAGTAGACAAGAAAAGAGTGAGAGAAAGAGGGGGATGACGGATGGATGGACAGATGAATAGACAGACATGTAGATGACACTTTACAACACAAACATGCAGAGAGAGAGAGAGAGAGAGAGAGAGAGAGAGAGAGAGAGAGAGAGAGAGAGGATATATACATACTAGTACATAGCATGAAATATTATTCGTCTATATACCTGTATCTTACTTTGTATGACATAAGGAGTGAAGCTATTTTTTGCAGAACTCAATCATTTTAATCGGTCAAATGGTTGCACAAGTTTTTTTTCTCTCTTTTTTGAGGAAAATCAAATACATATATAGAGCGCAACTTTCAACAAGCATGCAAATTTTAAAGTCTTTAGAACTAGTTTTAAATAGACGAATTGTTGATGAAAATATTTTATTTGTTTAAGCCTGACATCAATGATTGAATAAATGAATGAATGATTTCTGAAAGAAAAAGCTACCTTTATAAAGGCTGTTTTTAAAAAATAGCAAACAAACAAAACAAAACAAACAAAACACCCCCCAAAATTAAACAAAACACACACAGAGTAAAAAGATTTTTTTCTTCAGATTTCTTCATTGATGATAAATGTGTATATTGCATTGATATGTTGAGGTTCTAGAAAATGTAAAATATAACGTCACGACTAAAGCACCGGCGGATTATTTTACACAGATTTTTTTTATTAAGAGAAAATTTTAAAATGGAGCAGGCGGAGCCTGTGGTTAATAAAAAATACATAAACTGAGAATCTGTAAAAATTCACTCCTCAAAAACAAATATATAAAATAATGTTTAAGCATTAAGCAAAAAGACAGACTAAAAATGAGAGAGAGAGAGAGAGAGAGAGAGAGAGAGAGAGAGAGAGAGAGAGAGATATGTAATGTGATTTCTTTAAAATTACTTTTTATAATGTTTGGTCAAATGCTACATAGTGATAACGACTGAATTAATGACTGGGGTAATTAAATCGGGCTCGTAATGGTAAATGGAATTTCGGAACTTTTAAAAAAAAACCGTAGGTTTCCGAATGTACATGGCGGGGAAGCTGAACATATTTCATCGCTTCGACAAACAGGTTCAAGGTGACCCTTGGAAGGTAGGGAGTATTTCCTGTACTAATACTGATATTGTGCAATAGTATTATTTATTTTGGTTAGGCTTGATTAAACAGGTTTCTTTTTTCGACCGAATTTTGCATATTCAAGTTGATTCTAGGCTAAACGTGTCATATGACGTCACAAATTGATAGCATGCAATGGCTGTCGCCATCCCAGTCGTCGTTTTATTTTAATGTGTGATGGATTGCTCATTACAAATCGCGTATTACGAACATCACAAAATTATTTGTGATTTTTTGAGTGCAAGATGTGGAAGGGTGTATCATACATTTTTATGTATGCTGATATGTTATGACATAACCTGTTAACCTTTCAAAGCTGCTATGTAGGAGAATCTCCCCCTTACCAACTTGGCTAAGGGGGAGATTTTGCGTAAACGACGTTTTTTTTTTTACGTGAAATGCAAATATATATTAAAAATACAGTAAATAGACACCTTATTTTACCATTATAATTAATGCATTTGCAATCATTTTAAATTTTATTATTTCTATGACTACCAGTGTGCAATTATAACTTGTGTTGTGTTCAGAAAACTATTAATTTGTTTGCATGGTACAATACAAGAAGTCAATAGTGCCACCTTTTATATTAAGTCTTCTTATTGTTGAGTATTGAACCATCACTGCATGCTGACATCTAGGGTAAACACAGAAAATTTATTTTGCGTATTTTGAATATGCAGTGAAACCCAGTTAAGAAAATACCAGTAAATAATATTCATTAAAATTATTTTTTGCCTTATATATAGGAAAGATTTTTAATTCACAAAACAACATGTATTTCTCCAGCGTCGTTTAAAAATGATCTCTGTTGTAATGTTCATAGCATCCCTGTAAATCATAGTACCGGTACTATAAACTTTAAAAACTCTTGTGAAATGCTTTTACACTTTTTCCTCGAGCTTCACTTTTATCGGTAGCTTGTATAAACACTCAGTGTTCCAAACTCACTTTGAGTTTTACCGACGGTGCTGACCAGACAGAATTAGTCACGACTCACTGCACGTGGCTTGGGTGCTTTACCTGTGCACCTGTTAAGTGACACCACTGGCTGTGTATTGTTTTCTTTGGTGTTACAGAGTAAAATCAAGATGTTTTAAGCTTTCACTTATTTTTTTTATAAGGCCTATGCATAACTAAATACGTAACTGATTTAAGTCAAAACCGGAAGTAATCGTAAAAAGTTAACTGGACTATAACATGTCATACCATGATCACGGTAGACAGTACTTGGATGGATTTTGATATATTCAAGCTACACAGCAGCTTTTTTTAAGCTCAAAATCAGAGAAAAACCCACAATGGTTGATGAAATTTGCATGTAAAGATTCAGAATTAGGAGGGGGGGGGGGTATGGGGAAGACAAATACGATTGTGGGAGAAATTTGTCTCCCGCGCGGGAGATAGGTTGGATGCGGGGGATCTTGGTTTTTTAGGCTGTTTTGCGGGATTCTCCCGCGCAATGCGGGAGGGTTAACAGGTATGTTATGATGAGGTTGATTATTGTACACAAACAAAGCCAAGTTATAATTATTTGAGATTTTTGTGTTACTTCACAAGCCAAGAATTTGAGTTTCAAAACAAAGGTCAATGAATAAGCTCAGAATGAACAACTTTGTATTGCCAATATACCTATGATAACTTTCATTGCAAATGTTTATAAGTTTGATCTTGAAGGGATGATAAGAATATTAATAATTTGAGTTGTGATTTTATTGAGATGATTAGATTGACTTCAACAAATGAAGCACCGATCAAGCAGTCGTACTCTTTTTTTTTTAGTCCCAATAATTGGTAGCCTTTAGAATCCATTCTTATATCTTGAAATGTTGAGACTCAAGTTCATTAAATCTTAGACTACATTATATTAAATGCTCATATCATAATCACTGTAAACTGTGAAGTCTAAAAGTATTAGTCATGACTAAACCACTTTTTATCGTGGGCGCTTAATATGTGCCGTATTAATTTAATATATGCTCTATGTAATGCCATATCATTTCATCTTTATATGTATTGCTTTTAGGTCATCTGAGTCACTCAGATGGCCTACTGCAATTGGTCTTCGCCCATGGATGTACGTTGTGCGTTTACAATTTAACATTTTTAAATTCTTGTTGATAACTTCAGGGCCATTTGTTACCACTTTGAATTAAAGTATCTCTAGGATAAGAGGATTCTAAATTGTGAAAATGACAACCACCAGGGGGTCATTGTCAGAGCCATGCAGATATGCCAAAAAAAATTCAAATACTCAAAACCGTTCACACATGTTGGAAAAAAACCCAAACTTTTGGTTATAATGTCCATTCATGAAGCTCACCTAAAATGTGAAATTCATTCAGACCACTAGATCAGGGTCATGCAATGGTCTTAAGTTGCAGGGGACTGTTTTTTTGACAACAATTCACTGTAGCAAGGGATGTGTCGTCGGAACTGTGTAACAGGGTTTGAAATTAACAGTCGCCCACTCGCCATTTGCAACTAAGTTTTCGTGTGGGCGATTTGAAAATGGGGCCCACATGGCGATTAAACAATTCCTGATGCCAACACATTTTTTTTTCCAAATTTGTGCGAATGTTTGTATTTAGGTTGATCACTCAGACGCTTATCTTTATCTATCCTCACTGTAAAGCCTAAACATCTTGATGATCAAGACTACTGAAGGTCGTTATCAGTCAAGCGTAGTGTAGATACAAAGTTGTGAAAATTATGACTTCTGAGGGTAGGGTGGGGCCACAATGGGGGGTCGAAGTTTAACATAGGAATATATAGAGTAAATCTTTTAAAATCTTCTTCTCAGAAACTAATCAGCCAGCAAAGCTGAAACTTGTGTGGAAGCATCCTCAGGTAGTGTAGATACAAAGTATGTATTATGTATTATTGTACATTGTCTAGATAGTTTGTATTATGACTCCATTAAGCTGATTTTATCATACCTATTGTTTCTCAGGTGAACGATGTGGCCCATGGGCCTCTTGTTTGGAACAGGTCACATGTTTAATAGATAATAGTACTATTTCAGACTTGCATAGTTTATTAAACTGTAATATGAATGAATCACAGAGGAAGCTTCAGATGCAGAGCTTGATCTCCATTATCAAGGATGCTAAAAAATATATCTTAGTTATTACAGGTCCTAACTTCACCAAACTTGAATGGATGTTGTGTCTTATGATACAGATGCACCTGACAGGCATGGATGTTGAATCTGAGCCATAGGTTGCAGATGCTGGAGCAGGTTAAGGTTTTAATTGCTAGTGCCCTCTGATGATGATATCTTAGTTATTACTGGTCTGAACTTCACCAAACTTGCATGGAGATGCGTCTTATGTATACTGATGCACCTGACAGGCTGAATGCTGAATCTGAGCCATAGGTTTCGGATGCTGGTTGAGGTTTAGTTTTTTTGGAACAGGTCACATGTTTTATAGATGATAGCTTGCATAGTTGATTTAACTATATTATAAATGAAACACAGAGGTTGCTTCAGATGCAGAGCCTGATCTCCATTATCAAGGATGTTAAAGAAATCTCCTTCCTCACTCAAACCTGCTCGATAGATAGATGTGTTTGTTGATAAATGATATCACATGACTCCTATGATATAGTATTGTATGGTATGAAACAATATTGTTTAATATGATACAATATAATTTCATATGTAATATTATAAAAAGTTATAAAATACGATATGATATTGTATCAATTTTTTTGATATTTTATGTTATGATATTGTAACATGATATCGTTATGTATAGTATTGTATATTATGATACAATATTGTATAATATTATATTGTATTATTAATTTATTATTTTATCACATGATACTATTACGTAAGATATTGGGGGATCGAAGTTTGAAGTTTTACATAGGAATATATAGAGTAAATCTTTAAAAATCTTCTTCTCAGAAACTAATCAGCCAGGAAAGCTGAAACATGTGTGGAAGCATCCTCAGGTAGTGTAGATTCAAAGCTGTGAAAATCATGACCTCTTGGGGTAGGGTGACCGTGGGGCCACAATGGGGGGAGGGTCAAAGTTTTACATAGGAATATATAGAGTAAATCTTTAAAAATCTTCTTCTCAGAAACTAATCAGCCAGGAAAGCTGAAACATGTGTGGAAGCATCCTCAGGTAGTGTAAATTGAAAGTTGTGAAAATGATAATCCCTGGGGGTATGGTGGGGCCACATGGGGGGGTATTAAAGTTTTACATAGGAATATATAGAGTAAATCTTTAAAAATCTTTTGCTCAGAAACTAATCAGTCAGATGATTCTTTATAATTGTTAAGACTTTGGCTCCAGGACAATTCTTCGGCCTCACAAGAAGGTTCAAAGTTTGATGTAGCTTTTTATCCCATATATAAACAATTGTTAAGGATCTTTTTGAGAACTGCAATACTCAACATGTGATATGACTATCAAATTATCCTGTTAGAAAAGGGACTAATGATTATAAACATAAGAATATCCAGGAGGAAAAATGGATTTTATTTATACAGGACCTACATGTATTATTGTACATTTAAAATGCACCAGTTAACCATTTTATACATAAAAAATTAAAATGATCTCAAATCGTATCCAAGTCTCTTTAAAGTTTTTGAAACAAGTGACCTCTGATGATAATATCAAAGTTATTACTGGTTCTAATTTCACTAAACTTGCATGGATGATGCTTCTTACGATATTGATGCACCTGACAGTCTTGAATGCTGAATCTTAGCCATAGGTTTCAGATGCTGGATGATGTTTAGTTTTTAGCTCACCTGAGCTGAAAGCTCAAGTGAGCTTTTCTGATCACTTTTTGTCCGATGTCCGTCTGTCCATCCATCCGTCCGTCTGTCTGTAAACTTTCTACATTTTCGACTTCTCTCCAGAACCACTGGGCCAATTTCAATTCAACTTGACACAAAGCATCATTGAGTAAAACGGATTCAAGTTTTTATAAATGAAAGGCACAGTCTTTTTCAAGTGGAGATAATTAGGATTTATTGAAAAGAATCTGGGGGTATAAGCCAAGGCAAATGCCCTAGACCCTCTCGTACGTCTTATACGAATTTATAAACGTACGAGTTAACTAGGTGTTTAAACAGAGGAGAGTATTGTCCAAATGAAAATGTCCAAAACTGCGAGAGATGAGTAATCGACATTTGGAAGACGTAAGTGCGTTTAAATTTTGTAGTATCTATATATACTTATATAATTTAAAACTGGCAAATTTGTAATGACAATAACTGACTCATTTAAAGAGTTTAATTAAATGGTAATGTTGATTACTTTCTAATAATATTTTATTAACCGTATAATTTATCTCAGTGTAAATAATAAAAATAATGCAGTTGAAAAGGAATGATCTGCATCCCCGCATCAATTAACAGTACCAGGTATTTTTGAAGATATTTTAACCTAAATATATAAACAAAGCAAAGATCAGTTAATAATTTTATCATTCAGATTCATCAACGTATTCCCCTGCATCATCAACACTTGTTTCATACCCCCTGGTTTCAATTACATTACAGTTATGGCTATAGCAACCCAGGTACCAGATCACACTACAAATGTGAGAGCAACAACCCAAAGTTCTTGCTCCGCCCTTGCACTGGCAGTACCATGATGTCACGGCACAATCTGTGAACTTAATCCACAGTTTGTACAGGGTACTGCTCGAGTGTCTAGATTGAAGCCTACAGTGAATCAGGTCGGATTCCATTTGTGACACATCAATAGCGTACTGACCAGTCTCATCGACATGTTCTCTAATGTAAGAGTTTGCCTGGCGAATTTGATAGGTTCCAAAAGTTAATTGTCTAACATCTTCTTCCGACAGAGTGGGAAAGTTAACTGCAGCATCATGTGTATCAATTCTCTTCCAGGATTTAGAGTTAGCACGATATTTGTAATGTGGTTCCGTATCACAGAGATTTTTCAAGACATTTTCATTTTTCTTTGCCATCATTAACATTTGGAAACCATTACCAAGATCGTTTGGATTATCTGATTTTAAGGGTGGTCTGTATTTGTTTATCAAAGAACATACGATTCTAACATAGTCACCTATGGAAGGAATGTGCGAATTACACACCACATTGTCCAAAAATCGCCATTTTTTAAGTCGACCGTTTGATGCCTCCACTACCCATCGGATTTTAGTAACCAATCGTGATGAATTTGCATCGGATGTAGAATGTTGTGTGCAGGACTTTGGTAAAAAGACTGGCATTTGTGTTCTGAACCCGCATTCATTTAGAAAATCAATGGAGTCACGAAAACCTCTATCAATTACCAGAACATCGTTTTCATTGAGAAAATTCAAAATATTGCATCTATTTGTCTCCATTATATTTTTTATTATAGAAGCGTCATTGTTTCTACCATTTGCTAAGTAAGGCCCAAAAACTTCTAAAATGTATCCGGTTGTTGTTGTCACCAAAAATGGTTTCACCAAAGGCCGTCCTTTGTGCATAGAATAAGAAAGTCTTTGGAATTTATACATTGAACTTTTTTGTATGTATATATACGTACTGTCTAGAACTAATATGACAGTGTCTGATATGGGATCTGAAAACAGTTGTTTTGATATATCTGTCGTATGATTATCTATGACATTTTGTCTAGTAATATGGTCAAAACCAAGGTTGTGTGGAACAAAATCTTTCATAATCGCTTTTCGAGCACTTTCAAACGATTTTGGCTACTTGTCGCCTACATCGAAATCCACAAAGAGTAGCCAGCAACCCATTCGATAAACCGGACTTCAACTTGAAAAGAGAATACCAACAGCGTTTCTAACTGTTCGATTTTGTGTATTTCTCATTGACGTTACATGTAAAACTAGATCGTCGAAATTGAGTTTGGAGATTCCCAGTAAAGAATTGTAATCTTCATCTTTGATAAGTTTATCAAAATTTAGGTTGTAAGTGTTACAAGAACCCATTGCTCTTAAGCGAACGTGTTCGAGTAAATCTTGTATTTCTTTAGATGACAGTGCAGAATTGTGTTTCTTATATTTATCAAAGTCAACATGTAAATGATCAATATTAAGCCGTTTTCCAAGTAAATGCTTGCGACAACATTTGCACCCAACTGGTACAAGCAATTGAAAGTGAATGAATGCATCCATTCGTGCCTCTTTTGGTACAACTACTATGTTATTTCTTTCGCAACAAAACACGCATTTGTTATGTGACTTTCCTGCCGATACAATGGGAAGTGAAATACATGGCGAGTTAGTTGTTGAATTTCCTTTAGGCGCACACTGTACCTTTGATTTGGCTTGTATTCTGCATTTCGTGCATATTTGACTACTTTTGTCCAGTGTATGTCCCTGTTGTGTTAACAAGGCTTTCAAGGATTGAATATTATGAGATGATAATTTCGGTCGGGGTGTGATCAAATCTATCATAAAGCCCTTCGGGCTTTATTGGATTTGATCGCGCCCTGACCGAAATTATCACCTCATAATACTCAAAGAATGATTCCTTATTCCTTATATAAATCAAAACCAGATAAAACACATCAGCATGTTTACCAGTTGTTTTTTTCACAGTTCTCGCGTGAATGTCAGTGTAGATCTTACCTCCTTCTATCACTAAAACATCATTTAAGGAAATGGTATATAATAGAAATTCATATCTACCGTGTTAATTATGTTTATAATAGGGGAATTCCTATATTCAGTTCAAGATCCGCTCCTGAATTCTCATTGGCTGTCCAAAAATAATACCGGTCAAGGTCAGTAAACATGGCGGACAAATTCAACTTATGTTGTTGACATACACGAAAAATAACCGATATATGGACTATACTTGATATTTTGATTAATTTATGCCATAGACATCTACAATGTTTGAGTTCAGGTAAGAAATGCAAATGTTATAATTGTCATTTATATACGATTTGAGACGAAATCGTTGTGGGAGTGAATCACACTTGCACCATTACAGAGATCCTATGGAGTTGTAGCCCTCCCCCCCAAAAAAAAGTCGGGAGAGGGCTCCATTATTGCAGCTAATCTACCCTCAATGCGATGCGCCGCTCAGGCCTTCAGGCCTTTGATTTTTCTATGGACCTACATGGGCATTTGCCTCAGCTTATTCCCCCAGATTCTTTGCTGATATTTTTTAAAAAATTTCTTTTCGAAAACTATTTGGGAAGAAAAGCTGAAACTTGTATAGAAGCATCCTCAGATAGTGTTGGTTCATTTGTTCAAATTATGGTCCTTGGGGGTAAGGTAGGGCTACTATGGGGGGGGGGGGGAGGGTCGAAATTTTACATAGAATATATAAAGTAAATCTTTAAAAATCTTCCTCTCAGAAACCAATCAGCCAGGAAAGCTGAAACTTGTGTGGAAGCATCCTCATGTAGGTTAGATTTTAAGTTGTGAAAATCATGACCCCCCAGGGGTAGGATGGGGCCACAATTGCGGGTTGACCTTTTACATAGGAATATTTAGTGTAAATCTTTAAAAATCTTCTTCTCAAAAACCAATTGCCCAGGAAAGCTGAAACTTGTGTGGAAGCATCCCCAGATTGTGTAGATTCAAGTTTTTTAAAATCATGGTCCTTGTGGTAAGGTGGGGCCACATTTGGGGAAGGGCGAATTTTTACATAGAGTTAATCTTTAAAATCTTAAATTCTCAGAAACAAATCAGCCAGGAAAGCTGAAGCTTTTTTTGAAGCATCCTTATATAGTATAAGTACAAATTTGTTAAAATCATAATCCTCGGGGAAGGGTGGGGCCACAATGGGGGGGGGGGGGGGGGTTGGGGTTTGGGTTGAATGTTTCAGGGGTGGGATGGGGTCACAACAGGGGGGGGGGGCAAAAATATACATAGGAATATAGATAGAATTTTTAAAAAAAATATCTTTTCTAAAAAGCACATGCCAAGAAAAGCTGTAACTTTACTAAAAGGAACCTCAGATAATGTAGATTCAAATTCTTTGAAATCAATATCTTGAACTGTAGGGTGGGGCCACATTGGGATTCCAATTTACAATTGTTAGTTGTTTGATGTAGGTTTATATCCCATATATAAACAATTGTTTCGGATCTTTTTGAGATCTGCAATGCTCAACAAGTGATAAAGATATAAAATCATCCTATTAGAAAAAGGACTTGATTATAAATATAAAATATACAGGGTAAAAAAAATGGATTTTTATTTATACAGGGTCTACATGTAAACTACAATGTCCAGATAGTTTCCATATGACTCCATTAAGCTGACTTATCATACCTATTGTTGCTCAGGTGAGCGATGTTGCCCATGGGCCACTTGTTTGGATGTTTTAAGGCAGGTCTTGCATAAATTATCTAGCACACTTTTTGCACAGTACAGTTTGTTTTGTGAACAGACGGTTCACTTTGTGAATTGTACGGTTCGCTGTGTGAACGGTAAGGTTTGTTTCTTGCACAAACGGTACGTTTTAGAGGTGTAGTAGCACGTTTCAGGGTCTGTAGTACATTTAACTTTTGTTTTGAAAAATAAGGCAAGCCCCAGATAAAGGGCCTATCGGATGCTAAGTAAACCTTGTCCTTCCTCACTCAAACTTGCTTGATAGATGTGATTGCTGATTACGATATATTATATTTTATCATATCCTATTTTTAATTTTAATGAATAATGTGATATAGTATATTATCAGATATGGTATTGTAACATAAGATATGATATTGTAAAATATTATATGATAGTGTAACAATATGATTTTTGATTTATTTTTGTATTAAATCATATAATATATTGTATAATATGATATTGTATAATATCATTGCTGTTTTTGAGGTCAATACGATGATTTTGCTACCTGAGAAGTGTAATATTCACCGAGCCCAAAGGACGAGGTGAATATTGCACTTTGAGGGTAGCAAAATCATCATATTGACCAAAAAAAACAGCAATACATGTAATTGTTAACCGGGTTTTCCAACGGAAAAAAATGGTTATTAAAATGGTGAAAATGGCGGGCGGGCGATTGGGCAGGTGGGCGGCTGCCAAAAGGGTACCCTCATTGTACGGATAACTCTCAGTGTTTTCCCCAGAAAATTTTTGAAGCATAGGGGGGGATGTGTCAGAGTAAGTGCGTGGTGCGTCATCAAAGCGCCTAAACCGGCGCGAAATCACTCTGCGTAATAATAATATAACCATTTGATGAAACGTACTAAATGATATGTACTATAATTGATGCATTTTCATGAAATCTACATCAACAAGGATCATTTCAATTTGTAATTATATTTTGATATCTGTAACTATATTTAATATACAATTTTTCTGGTTTTTTCTGGCAAAACCAATAACATTTTTTTTTCAAAATCAGTTTTTTAAGAGGTTGGTCCTCACAAGTTTTCACAAAACACAAGAAATATAGATTCACATTGCAGTTCAACATCAGCTTCTGCCCCACTCCTTCTTCTACATATTATATAGAGGAGATTTTTTAGGGGGGTGTTGAACAAGAAATAGGCAGAAGTCCATACAATTACAGCAAACTTGATTCAACTTATTCTGGGCAGATAATATTTCTTGTTTAAATTGGGGGTTTATATGAAAGTTTCTGTGATATCTTGACACCAGTCCCCTTCCCTGTTTACATGTATGTACACAGTTAATCATTTCATAGGCATACGATGTTTCTAGTCATGTGACTGCAAATAACTAGTTTTTGTTTTCTTTATTATGTACATTTTCTCAAGTTTTCAATATCCTTGCGGCAAATAAAGAGAATATCGAATCCAAGCTAACACCATCGAGTGAACATGTGCTCTTTTTAGATCTTGGAAAATCCACAACATTCGATAATGACGGAGATGACGAAAAATGCATATTATATTAAAACAAGAAGTAATCACGTCTCTATTTATGCATTAATCACCAATTTATAAAATCAGTTTTAATATATTTCAATCATAAGCTAAGTCCTTTTACAGTAAACCACGTGTGCACCCTTACTGAGATCGATGTCCAAGTTAACTGCGCTCACTGCGGGTGCAAGTGGTTTTCTGAAGTTTGAGCGGAGAAACGACAATTTATATATACTAATTACAGTTAAGATGTATAATAATTGTAAAAAGAATTTTGCTTTGAAATAAACATGCATAGCGGGAAGCATGGCGGCACTGTGTGATGCATGGCGGGGGAAATTCACTGCATGGCGGTACCGCCGTACCGCCATGCAAAATCACTGACTCCTCCTACAGTTTTCAAGATAGGAAGTTATTCTTTTGCAGATCAATTGTACATATATCAGAGGTGTGCATATTGCTATGATTTTGATTTCTGTCAATTTATGAAAAAAATACCAGCTTTTGAACTTACTCATCTTTTGGCAAAATATTGCATATAGGGTACCCTTATAGTACGGATAACTCCTCCTACAGTTTTCAAGATAGGAAATTGTTCTTTTGCAGATCAATTGTACATATATCAGAGGTATGCATATTGCTAGGATTTTGATTGCCGATAATTTATGAAAAAAATACCAGCTTTTGAACTTTAAATAGTCATTTTTTTGGCAAAATATTGCATATAGGGTACCCACATTGTACGGATAACTCCTCCTACAGTTTTCAAGATAGGAAGTTGTTCTTTTGCAGATTTATTGTACATATATATCAGAGGTGTGCATATTGCTAGGATATTGATTTCTGATAATTTATGAAAAAAGTACCAGCTTTGCATATAATTACTCCATTTCACTGGATTCGGGTTGACATGGATTATGGATACAGTTCACATAAAAGAAAACCCGGTTTGCTGTCACATTGACAGCTTTTCACTTGTTTTATTATATGATTCCATGAGTAAATCAAACTACTCAAAACACTATTAAAGTCATCGTCCAGCAAATCAGTCAAAACCGGCACGTCTTTTAACCCCAAGGAACCCCAAGGAAACCCCAAGGAACCCCAAGGAAACCCCAAGGATACCCCAATGACAGAAATGAATAACTATTGATACCCAAGGGGGTCTCATTAGAGTGCAAGGGTCACCCCTTACCCTTGGTACCCCAATTATACCCCAAGGAACCCCAAAGATAACCTAATAATACAGATTTATAACTCCTGATACACCATAGGAATCCCAAGGAACCTCAAGGATACCCTAATGATACAAATTTTAAACTCGTGGTACCCCTGGGGACTCACTGGTATTCCAGACACACCTCTAAGAACCACAGGGAACCCCTGGGATATCCCAAGGAACTCCAAGAATACCCTAATAATACAGAATCATAACTCTTGATACTCCATAGAACCCCAAGGATACCCTAATAATACAAATTTAAAACTCTTATTAACCCTGAGGACTCATTGGTATTCCAGATACACCTCTAGGAATCCCAGGGAACCCCATGGATATCCCAAGGAACTCCAAGAATACCCTAATAATACAGAATCATAACTCTTAATACTCCGTAGAACCCCAAGGATACCCTAATACATTGTTATACAAATGTAAAACTTTTTATAACCCTTAACCATTAATCTGAGAGCTACCACCTGGCAATATACAACGGGTGTCTACCTGCAATTAACAGGTATTTTGGTGCCTCTCAGGTGAACATTCTGCGCGCATAATGGGTCAATCCATTGTGTTGTACCCACGAAGGGGAGATAGCCCCACTCCACACTTCCATGATCACTTCTTGTCTTTTCTCAAAAGTAATCCAATAAGGGTAACACCCCCTATGTCAATAGTAAAACAAGTTTGGGTCTTTGTAACTGAACAATATCTTTCCCCACTTCATTTGAAAATTTCACCGAAGAAACATTGTCATATTAAGTGTTCATATGAATGGTTCACCGGAAGAATTGCAGACTTCCTTGTGGTGACATGAAATTTAGTGCCCTATTTTCATGAATTTGATATAATTTGTTACTGATTCAATATTGGCTGATCATCAGTTGGTAAGAGACAACAAATTCTGCCGATTAACGGTACTCGCATATGATTTTCAACCGATTTGACAACATTAATTGTTAAATTCATCCAAAGTGAACAGATATTTTAAGTCAGGAGAAACATTATTTTTATCATACCAGTATGTATTGGGGTATCACAACTGTTCCTTGGGTTGCCCAGATGTTTTTATGATATTCCATTGAGTAATTGGGTATTAATTAGTAATATGTTTTACAGTACAACCATTGGGGTGGTTATTAAATTTTATCAATTGGGTACCTTGCAATTGGGGTTCCTACAGGTATCCTTGGGGTACCAATAGTTGACCTTTGGACTCCAATGAGTATCCTGGGGTATCAATAGTTATCAATTTTTATAATTGGGGTATCCTTGGGGTATCAGGAGTGACCCGTTGATATTTAATGAGACCGGCCTTGGTCATCAAATTTACTTTCCACCATTGAGGTATCTATGGGGTTCTCAAGGGTATCCTTTGGGTTTTCATTGGTATACTTGGGATTCATTTGGGTTCTTTGGGGTACTTATCACTTTAAATACATATGTTTAACAGTAATATATTTACAAATTAATGTATCTGATGATATTTTTTTTTATTTAATTGTTTTAATGAAAAACCAACAAAATGACAATAATCCCACCCTTTGCAGTAAATGGAAATACCGGTAGCCAAGCAATGCTCTTCTGTTGATAAAACTTTGAATATCTTTCTAATAAGAGTCTTAACAGATGCAGTTAGTTGTTTCAAATTTTCCTCACTTTCTGCTATGGTTCAATGGAACTCCATATCAGAAAATTGATCCCATAGGACTTTATATATGATTTTCTTTGACAGGCTTGTTAAATTTAATAAACTCCCAAAACATTACCATAATTACCATACTATGTAAAAATATGTAAGAAAGAAAATTATTATTACAAACAATTTTAAAATTGCGGAAACACTACAATCATATCACGACAGCAATTTTAAATCTAATTTAAATTAAATTCCCTATAGGGTCACTTCATCAACTTGCATGACTAATAAATTTAAACAACTTCTAAAAATAGTTCACTTCTTTATTCTAATAATGATATTATTTATTTCCTTTTAAATTAGCCCCAAAGCCACTGCCCATTTTACAGATTATCAATTTTCCATACACACATGCTCCATCTAAACCATGGCTCAGATAATGGCCCCCTTGGGACAAATGAATTCAGCCAGCTCCTAAGAATTTATCATTGACAAACAAAAAATCTGCATTGTCAGTTGATAGAATACTTATAAAAGATAAATTTAGTTAACGCATAAAGACAAAAAACCTCCATTTGAATGTATTTATATAAATATATTTTAGGGTGTTTTAATGCTATAAATTAATTAATAAAATCTGTAAGGATTACCTCCCTTACTTTTCAACATCAGTGAACAAAAAATAGAATGAGGAAAATGAAAACTGTCATAAAATCATTAAATCTTGTCTGATCCTAAAAAAAATTACAGGTGCACATCTTCAGATGGTGATCAACATATGTACAAATTTTCAGACTGTTCCATGCAGTAGTAAAAAATTCTATAGGGGGGACAAAGTTGCATCTACAGAGAGACGGACAGACAGACGGATAGGGTGAAACCAATATACCCCCCTAAACTTCATTTGTGGGGGTATAATGAGACTCCTGGGGTATCACTAGTTACTAATTTCTATTATTGGGGTTACTTGGGGTTCTAATGAGTATACTTGGGGTTCCTTGGGGTATCCTTGGGGTACTACGAGGTGACCCTTGGATTCAAATGAGACCCCTTGCGTATAAATAGTTATTAATTTCTATCACTGGGGTACCTTGGGGTGAGCCTTTGATTTGAATGAGACCCCTGGGGTATCACTGGTTAATAACTTTATCATTTGGGTTCCATGGGGTTCTTACGGGTTTCCTTGGGGTTCCTTGGGGTACCCTTGGGGTACTAAGAGGTGACCCTTGAAGTCCAATAAGACCCCTTGGGTATTAAAATTTATTAATTTTTGTCATTGGGGTTCCTTGGGGTATCCTTGAGGTTCCTTGGGGTTCCTTGGGGTTTCCTTGGGGTTCCTTGGGGTTCCTTGGGGTTAAAAGACGCACCCGTCAAAACATGGTCATACTAAGAATTTGATGACACCTTCAGTTCCACTTCTGACACATCAAAATTAGTGCTGAAATTTTCGGGTAATTGGTCTCCTTCCTTTACCTCTTTCACACAAGTTTCAGCACGGAGAGTTTTTGATATTTTATCTGACATCCTGCGTTTAATCTCGGGCTCAGTCTGAACAGAGTAGGTTTTAAGACTGGACTCTGCTCGGTGCCCCGTGATGCACATAATGTGTCGACCTGCAAACAAACCTGTTGAGTCCAGGGTGTGTACCAGTGTTGAATGATTAGTGTACCTATGCGATAAGCCTGCTTTTTCAGGTATCCTTGACATCATGTTTCCTAGAGTATTGTGTCCCAGAGGTATGTTATAGTACCAAATATGTGAATTTACATTAAATGTTCTTTGTGGCCTTTGAAAAAATCTATCACACTTTGGATTTAAATGCCTTTTGTACTTCATGAACTATTTCACTGTATCATCATCTATAAAATATCATGTAAATTTTGAGAACTTTTAGAAGACATTGAATATTTTATGTATAATGTATAAGGAGTACTACCATAATAAATCATAAATATGGCCTAAATGTATATATAAATGACCAAATTCTGATACTTAATTAACTTCTATTCATCTGTAGGTTCTTATATCTAGAAAAATGTTATTATAAATAGCTTACAAACCTGGCATTGCGTACATTCTTCCTTCAGCTGTGTTGGCTTCCAGATGATGGTTTTACCTGAGTTCGTCCTTGTCCATGTATATGTAAAGATGCTTCTCGGCATCATGCCCAGCGCTGAAATCTGAGATCCTGAACTGTTGTAAATTTTTACGACCTTGACCGCCAAAATAAAGAACAACATTTACAAAAAATTTCTCCAGGAGATTTAAGTTGTTTTCTAAATCAGATGATTGGTACATCAGTTTTAAGTCATTCTTTTCAATAGTAGGGTAATGTGAAATTCTCCCTTCCTGTTTAGTTTTGATTCTTTGGTTGCAGCCTTAAAAGCGAGTTGAGATTTTTATACCCCAGCTCCGAAGGAGAAGGGGGTAAACTGTTTTACCCTTTTGTGTCTGACTGTCCGTCTGTCTGTCCGTAACAAACATTTCTGTCGCATTTATCTCAGCAACTGTTTATCGCATATGCTTGAAGTTCTAACAAACTTTTTGATTTAGGCATGCCATATCTTGGGATATATTTTTGTACCAATAGGACATCAACTTCCTGTTAAATGACAGATTTTTTGTTTTAGCCAAAATTTTTAAACAAATTTTCGTTAAAGATTTCTCCAACTATTTACAGCAGATGCTTGAAATTTTAAAACACTATTTGTTTAGGCATGCCATATTGTGGGATATATTTTTGTACCAATAAAATGTCAACTTCCTGTTAAATATGACTTTGTTTATTTCTAGCCAGAATTATTAAACCATTTTCGTTAAAGATTTCTCAGCAACTATTTATCGCAGATGCTTGACATTTTAACACACTATTTTTTTACGCATGTCATATCCTGGTATATATTTTATTACCAATCGGACGTCAACTTCCTGTTAAATAGGACTTTGTTATAGCCCCGGCAAACGAAGTTTGGGGGGGTATATTGGAATCACCTTGTCCGTCCGTCTGTCTGTGCAGAATTCATGTCCGGCCCATATCTTTCAGCTGATAGATGTGCATTTTATTTTCCAGTGAAGTGGACATGCAAAACAATCATAAAGACACGTCCGTCCACCTCTATAAAGAGAATTTTTTATTCTATCAGTAGGTCGAAGTACAAAGATAGGCATTATACCCACATATCTGCACTGATCATATTTCGATTTATCTTGCGAAATTACAAGATAATGGATTAAAACATTTGCAACCTAGCTTTTGCGTAATTTTTCGTAGATAACTTGCGATCATGTTTTCATTTAAAGTTGCATCGCGATTTTGATTGACACCCTTCACGTTTATATAATTGATATTAATTTTGCTCTTGTGCATTTCTTTAAATCAGCTGTAAGTTATATTTTCTTGCACTTTCCCATAATTTGTTTGCTATAGATGGCACGTATATAAAGTACAACTCAATTATATAAAGGGCACTGTGATAAATGATAAAAGTAATAAAGGTACTAAAAGTAAATCAAACAACATGAAACTACAAAAAGTGTGTATAAGCAGTCTCATCAAAGGCTTGAAGGAAACAAGTATGTGTTATTTCAAACCGAAAACAAATTCTTATTTCGATGAAATCTATATAATGATATAGCACTGAGCTCTAACTTCAACACTGTCATTCCTCTTAACCTTGTAATATCTATTTAATACAATGAATCTGTTTTGTTGAGAAATTCAAATGATTAAACATCATACATGGCAGACACAGCTGCCTAAATTATAACTTCGCATTGTTTTAACTGCCAATTTTGTTGCCTTTTGATTATAGTCGGCATCTTTATTGGTAAGAAGTATATCGAATTGTTCTTCATCAAGTGATGCAAATTGTGCCATTTTGTTTCGCCTGCAAATGATCCAACTGAATGCAGTGAGAAACATGAAATTTCATTGGATCATAGAATAACGATAACGAATCATATCAGTTTGGAAATCATCAATCTATTTTTAGTCCTATGTAGCAAAAATCAAATGTTATATTGACCTCCTCACGTGCAGGTGAACATAACATTCTGTTTTTTCTACATTGTTTGGTATGAGCCAATCAGAGAGCTAGGAATTAATCAATCATATAATAACATATGATACATCATAGCATATGATCTGTTGATTTGATATTGTATTATATTGGGATAAAAAAGTCATTAACTATGATTTTCATAATTCATGTTTTATGATCAAGTTGTTCTTAGAAAGATGATGCATCATCTTGGTGAGCTTTGTAATCTATGATTACCTATGTTTTTTTTTTTTTTGTTTTTTTTTGGGGGGGGGGGGGGGGGTTCTATCAAAGTTTTGATTTAGATAAAAATCTTGAAAGTGAGACAGATATAACGAAGTATAACGAAGTAAATCCTTTGCTCCCTAGGACTCTTTAATAACTGAACCGAGTTTTACTGTTAACTTTAAAACTGTTTAGTACAACAGTAACAGAGGTTGAAGAATGTTGAAGTAATGATGTCATGGTCTATGTATGATTGTATAACACCCTTGAAATGAAGTCTACTTGGTACTATAAGTTTACTTTTAACACAATTGTATATTGTAGATGCGATTACAATCATTCAAACCAGTCCAGTCCAGTCCAGTCCATACAGTATTGTTAAGGTATGGTGTAGATTTTTGCACTGTCATGATTTGAGATATATTAGTCAAAAACTATATTTTGAGTAGAAAATATAGATTTCATTTAAAAAAAAAAAATGCTATTTTTGGTGATTCATGCTGGAATGAAGGTGGTTTGCATTGCAGAAAAAATACATAACCTGCATTAGAAAGTTATCTAAATATTTTCTGCGATGATTCTTTCTAGAGCCTGCATGAATCTCCAAAAGTAGCTTTATTAGGTCACCCAAAATGACTCCGGTGACCTATTGCAATTGGTTTTCGTCTGTCATTATGCGCTCAGATTTTACATTGTGTGTTAACTTTTAAATTTTAACTCCTTCAAATCTAGATGTCCAATATTTAAAAATGTGGAATGATGCATGTAGCCCCAAAGAAACTTAAGGGGCAGGGCAATAGCCTATAGGGTATTAATGTATAAATGTTGTAATCCTCTCAAAGGATAAATCCTATAGCCTAGGGTACTAATGTGTAACTATTACTAATGTGTAGTAACTATTATGATCCTCTTAGTGGACTTTATCTATAGCCCATGCAATGTCCTAATGTGTAATTGTTATAATCCTCTCAGAAGACACTATCAGTATTCAGGGCACTAAGGTGTAAAGGTTAGTACTAATGAGTAACTGTTCCAATTATCACAGAGGACTTTATCATTTGCTTACTTTACAAATGTGTAACTATTGTGATATTGTCAGGGGACTTTCTCAACAGCGGAGGGTACTAATGTGAACTTGTTGTGATCATCTCGGGAGTCTGACCCATATAAACCTCTTGGTAGACAATGTCAATAGCCAAGAATACTAATGTGTAACTGTTGTGAATCTCTCAGGGGAGAGTATCAATTATACCTAAGTTACTAAAATGTAAACATTGTGTGTTTTTTAATCAGAGTATACAATATGGCACAATTTTGTTTAAATAATTAAAATAATAACTTGTAGAAATATTTTTAATCGGGATTCAGAAGAATTTACTTCCCGCATTTCATAGAAATGAACAGAATATTTTCTTTCTATGTTTAATTTTAATTGTGTTCAAATTAATGATGAATAATCTATCATTGAAATTGTTTGCATCCTTAAATACTGAGTCCGACTACCTTGAAGTCATTAAATTTCTATTGGCTATTGACAAAAAAGAGACGCGTGACCATCCAATGAAAACGAATACACAGAGTTTGATTGACAGGTTCAGCCAGGTGCAGGTCTTACCCGATGTCAGAGGTTATGTGAACTGGTTGTACACAGCCAAATAGTCTCAGTAACTAGTCTTCTTTCAATACGCATACTTTTCTTTTGTTTGTTAAAAATTAATTCAATTTTGTAAAAAGATAAGTATATCATTTCTTATAGATTTTTTTCACGAGAATATCTCAAAGGAGTTTTGCCAATCAGTTTAAAGTAATGTTTAACACGAGCGCTATTTTGAAACAATTAAATTGTCAGAGAGTTCAGAATGAAATCTGAGGAACGTTTCACACGGTTCTCGCACGCTTTGCCCGAAACGATTTACACGCTTTGCCCGAAACGCTGCACGCTTTGCCCGAAACGCTAAACGGTTTACACGAAACGCTTCACGATTCACACGAAACGCTAAACGGTTTACACGAAACGCGTAACAGTTTACACGAAACGTTTCTCGCACGAAAGTCGCACGCTTTTTGGGTGTAGTAGTACGTTTCAGGGTCTGTACTGATGCACCAGACAAACTTGAATGCTGAATCTGAGCTATAGGTTTTGGATGCTAAAGGTGGTTTTAAGAGCTGGTTAAAGTTTTTGTTGCAGGTGCCCTCTGATGATAATATCTTAGTTACTCTTGGTCCTTACTTCACCAAACTTGCATGGATGGTGCGTCTTATGATACTGATGCACCTGACAGGCTTGAATGCTGAGTCTGAGGCATAAGGTTTTGGATGCTGGAGGAGGTTAAGGTTTTTGGAGCTGGTTAATATTTTTTGAGCAGGTGCCCTCTAATGATTATATCTTAGGTACTCCTGGGTCCAAACTTTATCAAACTTGTGTGGATGGTGCGTCTTATTATACTGATGCACCTGAACGGCTTGAATACTGAATCTGAGCCATAGGTTTTGGATGCTGGAGGAGGTTAAGGTTTTAAGAGCTGGTTAAAGTTTTTGAAACAGGTGCCCTCTGATGATGATATCTTAGTTATTACGTGTCCTAACTTCACCAGACTTCCATGGATGGTGCGTTTTATGATACTGATGCATCTTGACAGGCTTGAATGCTGAGTCTGAGGCAGACTAGGTTTCGGATGCTGGATGAGGTTAAGTTTTTTTTAACAGGTCACATGTTACATAGATAATAGTACTATTTCAAACTTGCATAGTTGATTAAACTGTAATATGAATGAATCGCAGAGGAAGCTTCAGACGCAGAGCTTGATCTCTATTATCAAGGATGCTAAAAGATAAATCTTAGTTATTACAGGTCCTAACTTCACTAAACTCGCATGGGTGATGCGTCTTATGATACTGATGCACCTGACAGGCTTGAATGCTGAATCTGAGCCATAAGTTATGGATGCTGGATGAGGTTTAGTTTTTTGGAACAGGTCACATTTTATAAATAATAGCTTGAATAGTTGATTTCACTATAATCTACCGTAATGTCTCGTGTATAACACGCACTTTTTTTCACCCCAAATTTACTCAAAAGTGGGGGGTGCGTGTTATACATAGGACCTAATTTCTACCCCGTTTTTTTCAGGACATATTCAGCTATCCCCAGCTACACTAAGACAACCCATATCATGTCATGTACTGTGATCTACCGTTTACAAAACGATTGGGTCGATTAAAACATCTTATTAACGATCGGGTCAATTAAAACATCTTATTAACGATCGGGTCGATTAAAACATGTTATGAACGAATATTTACAAATCCTTTAAAAAAACGTACATTAAAAAATAAATTTAGCAAACTTTGTTGTTTATTGTGTTCCTGTGTTATGTTCAAGATCACCATTTTGACAAAGCGTGATCAATAGTTACGCAACAATTTCCGGTAGCATATTTTGTGTCTCGTGCCCGACGATATATTGTAGTATAGTGATATTACATGAACTTTGGTAAGTAAGGTAAAAGAAGTTTTAAAATAAAATTGTGTTTCCCATTTTATGTTCGATTTCTTTTAAGTTTAGTTATTGAATAATGAATTCAACTTAAAACGTTTACCGGTAATTAAATAGACAGTGTCACTGATAGGGACTCATTATACGCTCCGCTTCACATAGAACACCGTTATACTTGATCATTGTTTATTTAGCAATAATAATAGCACAATAAGAACAGGTAAGACAAGGAATATCTTGATTGTATACTTATAATACACGACACACTCAAACATTATGTAACTCGTAAACACTCAGCACTAGCTTTGATGTACATGTACATACATGTACATGTTAATACGCTATCAACAATTATTTCGTTTATTTCATTGTCGACCCATCGCCACGTCTTTTTCTGTGAATCCGTAGAATTCTTCTTTCTCACAGTCGCTGTCGCTGTCAAATAGATGTTCGTATTCTTCCTCTGTCCATGGTAAATCGCTGTCTGCTAAATAGGATCGTCGTCTTCATCCTCGTCTTCTTCTTTCTCGTTGTCGCTCTTGTCATCCCAAAGCAGGTCGTCCTCAATCCCGTCCAGGGCGTTGGAGATCCCACACTTCTTGAAGGCTTTAACTATGATCATCTTAGGAAGCTCCAACCATGCGTGTAGAATCCACTGGCATATGGTAGGGAGATCTGGCTTCCTGCGTAGTCCCCCTTTGGTGTAGCTATGGTCCCCATTCAGCATCCACTCGTTCCATTTTCTCCGTAGACTGTTCTTCATGGGCTTGTTGATGCTCACATCTAGTGGTTGCAGTATGCTGGTCATTCCTCCGGGGATGATCTCTGGTGTCGTCTTCTTCTTTAGTAATTTCTTTGTCTTCTCTGTCTTGTGACATCTGAAGGCGTCCAGTACAAGTAGGCTTGGCTCGCTGGGTCTTGTCCTCTTCCCCCATACAGTCTTGATCCAGTCGTGCGTCAGGTCTTCATCCATCCATCCTTTTTCGTGTACTTTAACTATCACTCCGTCAGGAAATTTCTCTTTAGGCAGAGTTTTCCTCTTGAAGATGACGTATGGCGGCAGCTTCCCTCCATCGGCTGTACACGCAAGTATGACTGTGAATCTGTTCTTTTCATTTCCCGTTGTCTTAATGTTGATAGTTCTCAGTCTCCTTTGGTGGCGACTGTAGTGGTGTAGGGAATGTTGAATGTTAGTGGCGTTTGATCAGCATTCCCGATCTGATCAGGGGCGTAGTCGTTCCTTTTTCTTTGCTGTATAATGAACCGCTGGAAATCTGTGACTTTTTCCTCGTAGTCTTCAGGCAGGCGCTGGGCTATGTGCGTTCTTCTTCTCATTGACAATTTGTGTCGCTGGAAAAATCTGTAACACCATCCCTGGGAGGCCTTGAAGTTCGCAATCTTCATCTGTTTGGCGATGATCTTTGCCTTGATCTTTACTTCTCTCATGGATACGCCAACCCCCTGCTGCCGCATGTCCTGGATCCAGGCGTTGAGCTGTTCTTCCATCTGTGGGTGGAAGGTCTCTCTGCCTCTCTCTGCCATCTTCTTCTTTGGGAGTTGTTGAAGCCGGTCTTTCTTCAGCCGCCACTGTCTGATGTTCGCCTCGTTGACATTGAATTATCTACCCGCAGCTCGGTTGCCTTTCGTCTCAGCATACTTGATGATCTTCAACTTCTCCTCCGTCGTGTAGGAAACTCTTTCTTTACCCATCATTGAATTCTCAGATGATGTTTGATACCGATGTAAATCATACCCCCATATTTATGTAAAATTGTAAGAACGAAAAACAATACATATTTTGTAACTCCGCCCATTTAATTATGATAAAAAGCGGCTTGTGTTTTCTTTAGATGAGACACTGACACTAATATCGCTTGGGCTAAGTTCCAATCACGAAATTGCAGTGATTGCGCTTGGGTCTCATTACGATAAAAACGGCTTGTGTTTTTTAAGATGAGACACAGACACTTATATCGCTTGGGCAAAAATTGCGCTTGTGTTATAAAATTATTATTAAACATCGATAGTTCTGTGGGAAAATTACAAAAATTGCTCTTGGGTTATAAAATTATCATTAAACATCGATAGTTCTTGGGAAAATGGCGGCCGTCGATTTTCATTGTATTTGCTATGTTCCGATCACAAAATAACAGAAATTACGCTTGGATTTTAATATTATCATTTAACATCGATAATTTTGGAGGGAATGGCGGTCGCTGATTTTTGTCATTTTTTGGGTGCGTGTTATACATAGGACCTGCTGTTTTTTTACCAATTTTTGGTCAACTTTGAGGGTGCGTATTATACACGAGTGCGTGTTATACATGAGACATTACGGTTATTGAATTGCAGAGGTTGCTTCAGATGCAGCGCCTGATCTCAATTATCAAGGATGCTAAAAAAAATCTCCAACCTTACTCAAACTAACTTGATAGAAGTGTTTGGTTAAATGATATAACATGATTCCTATGATATGGTTATTTATGATATGATACACTAATTGTTTAATATGATACAATATAATATGAAATGTTATATTGTGAAAAGTTATATGATACGATATGATATTGTATCAATTTTTTGATGATATGATATTGTATCATGATATTGTTATGTATAGTATTGTATATTATGATACAATATTGTATGATATTGTATTATTTATTATTTTATTACTGTACATGATATTATTTCATATGATATTGCAATACATGATATAATTGTTATTATTGTATCATATTAATTATAAAATATTGCATTATATATAATATCATATATTGTATATGATACAATAAATTATCTGTAATTTGTGATTATGTATGTTTTTTTCAGATTCAAAGTATTGATTCAGAACCCTTTTCTTTAGTTTTCTTGGTATTCAGGTCAAGGCCAATTTGAATGGCATATTAATGGCTAAATATTTATGATTTCTCTTGCATATGGTCTTGTTGAGATGACAGTAGTGCAATTTCATCGGCAAAATCGAGGTCCTCTAAAATTGACATTATGAACCAAGTAATGCCTCATCTCTTGTTTTCTACAATACCCAGTTGATGGCAATCAGAAACAAAATGGCAGAGATAATCCATCTATATCTGACTCCTGACTTGACTGAGAACCAGTCTCCTTGTTAGTTAGAATGACTGCACATACAAAATGTGTATGTACTTGATGAAGGATACAAATTTCTCTGGCACTTCATAGGCTCTTACTATTTTCAAAGTGTGTTTCTGTGAATACTGTCAAAGGCTATCTTGAAATCTATGAAATTTAGGTATAGTGGAGTAGTGTTTTTTTTGGCACGGACAAACAAATTTGTTTATATGAGCACTGGACTGGACGTGGTATTTTTTTTATTTTTGCAAAGCGTATATAATGTGGGGATCGGCGATTTAAGACTTTTTAATTGATTAAATCTTAGTCACACTTATGCTTTCCTTTAATGGTCATTAACATCTATCAAAACAAGCATTTAATTCAAGTAGAGTGTAACTTCAAGTGACATGTGAGAGTTCTTAGACATGATGTTACAGACTAATTATTATGTCAACTAGCCCTGACAAGAAAGGTAGAAGATAACAAAACAATAAAAGAAAAAAAAAGGTTTATGACATAATGAAAATGGAAAACTGATTTTTTAATGTTTTATATGAAAAATAATACCTGATTCTGAATGAAGAAAATAAACATATGTCAACTGTTTTCTCCAGGCTGGTTAAATTTTAACAGGGCTGACAATAATCTAGCTGTTCAATACCAACAAAGTTATTTTTTACAAGATAAACAATAGAATAGGATTCATGCATGATCAGATAGGATTAATGCACGATCGAACAGTATACGTGCATGATACATTAGGAGTGATACACCATTGGAAAGGATAAACAATGTTCATGATAAACCTTATTTATAATCGTGTTAAAGGTCTTACGCAAGGAAATAGCCAATCAAACTGAACTTAGTCAATTGTAGTTCCATATATATGAAGACAATTTCTTTTCTTTCTTCCTTTTTTGGCACCTTATTTTAGGCCTATAGTATTGATTTTGGACTCAGTGGCGAGGAGAATTATTGGAATTGTCACACTAATTTCAATGGAATTATTTTTTTAGATGCGCATGATGCAACTTCCTGGATGGTGCTGAGCCTGTTTGTCAACATGTGGAACCCACGTGTACTTGGGGGTAGGTATGTTTACTCTCAATTATCTCTCTTAGAAACCGCATAAGGCGTTATTTTTCTGATCTAAAATTTTTCTTGAAGCATTTAACTAAAATTTCTCGTTCATGAATTATATGCTGAGAGTATAGTTAATTACCGTAACTGAATTAAAGCTATATAGTAACATATAGTGAAATTAACTCCTTGTGTGAGACCTAAAGAGAAACATGAACTTTTATTTAAATTGCATTTTTTCGAATTTCAGGAGTTGTCTCCCTTGTTAAAGATCAACGGTGAAATTTGACACCTGTATACCCGTATTTCAATCAATCGTCTCAGTCCTCGTTGTTGTGTCCATCAGACAGGTAAGAAAATCAAGATAATTGTTTGCAATCATTTTAATCAGATAAACAAAGAAAAATATAACATATTTACATGAACTGAGAACCCCATAAAAGGACATTTCACATTTTACACACTCTCATCATTCACACATTACCATACATTCAGTGCACATTATTTAAACAGAGCAATCATTAAATGTAATACAAAATTCATATGATAGGTATAATATAACAAACATTTCAAACATGCTAACTACACCCCCCCCCCCACCCACCCACCCACCTATGATAACCCCCCCCCCCCCCCACTTAGCTACTTCCTGTTTAACTTTGGATCTGTTAGTGACTTACTATAAGTGTCTTTAGACTTTTTATCATAGAGCTGATATCTTTTAGTTCTATAAAATTTTCTTTGGAATTATATTTTAATAGTTTTTGTTTCATTTTAAAGTAATTTTGCCTATTTTGCTGTTGTTTTAGATGATGGACCACTCTACTTCCTTTTACAACAGGTGCCCCTACAGATTCACAAAGTTCCAATGTTGAATTTCCATGACCCTGATTGAGTGAGTGCACAACTTTATGTATTCTACTTTCAAAATTTCTACTACTTGTAATACATTTTGGATTTGATTTAAAATATGCCCTATTAACAGATTCAGATTTTTGTGTACAAGTGTGATATTTAATTCTATCAAGATTATTAAGTCCCAAAGTCAGATTTACACAGTCTTTTAACAAGCACATGTCTTCTGTCATGCTTAATTCAAAGTCACGAGGCAACACTGAAGAGTTCCACTTGTTGTTTTTCAGTCCGCGACAGGAGAAGGAATGAAGTTGTCCTTGGTAGCAGCTGTTGATGGAACGGACAGCAGTTTACATGGCCTGTTTCATCAAAGGTACGGTATTTTTCCGACGATTAGTCGGTATTTTTTTTCTCTGAAGCAGATCACCCGACTTATCGTCTTGTTTGACTTGTCGTAGGCTCGAGGTCAGAAAATTGTTAAAAATAGCATTTAAAATCTTGGTTTTAATAATCTTGAGTTGGCTGTGTGATTGAAAATTACGTTGTTGAATTCACTGTTCATCTTTAATAATTATCATTTCACTCATCTGTTAACACTTAAATACATAATTATAACAACAGTTATTAAAAAATGTTACATTGTCTTTAATCAATTAAAAGTTTTACCGTTCCGTTTTTATAAACACATTGTTTCATGGTTCTATGTATCACTAATAGTATAAGATAACATTGCGCAGTAAAATTGAAACCAAATTTGAATGGAAGAAAATATTGCAGTAGGTCCGGGGGATGTTTTTTAAATTTGATTATTTTATTAGTAAAGAGTTGTTAGTGGAAAGTATAAATCAGAAATATTTTATGGTCAAATTCAATCTTAAAATATGTAATCGGCAATTATCAATACTACTGTTTATACAATAGGCTGACACCGGTTGTGTTAATAATCTTGCCCTAAGGCTGAGATCTATATGGCAATTTCACTCCTTGTGTATATAAAGAGTACCGTTATAAGAGTGGTTATAGTTCATTGATTAATTATTGTCCAATTCTTTGATTATTGTTTGGTAAATTTTTTTTGGAAACGTATGTATGTCGTATATCGTCATTATCAAGTCGTACAAATGATCGATCTATTTCTAACAGTGACTATGTAAAACAATAGCGTGTAACTGCATTACTGGATACAAAGTAAACAAGTTTCATCAAATCATATAGTAATTGCTAAGCTTTCTGCACTTGAGATCCCCCTTTGAAGTCCGACACGAGACGGGGGCATGCCCATGACACCGGAAATTGTTAAACAAACATTGACCACGCGCTGAGTCAACAGGTGGCTAGTTATGTAACGGCGAATACACTGGCGATAGTCAGAGTGGATAATTATTTTAATGCTTGGGAATAAAATATTTCTGACAAAGTAAGTTTAGTTTAGCATAACATGCGATATTGGGAATTGTTTAAAATGCAAGCGACTTTGTAGATGTTGCTGGTATTTGAAAATATGATGCATAAGTATAAAGCGTAATTGTTTAACTGTTAATCATTGATAATAATTGGTAGCAATATCGGGGACATCATGGCATCATACACTGATAATGTAACTGCAGTTTTAATACGCCATTTTGAAGTGATAAGATCGACGTATGGTCTAAATCGACGTATCGTAGGATTTTGTTAAAATTTTGGCCAAAAATGAGGAATTTGACGAGTCATCCGCATCGACAGGTCATCGGGAACATACGGCAAGTCACTGAAGTAGTGTTTGTAGCAGTTTTCGTACTCGGTCCTGCATCTAAGCTTCAGGTCCAGGGTAAATCTCCTCTGCATGGATTCTCTCATAGCTTTTGTTCTTCCATAGTTAATAGTTTTTGTTTCATTTTAAAGTAATTTTGCCTATTTTGCTGTTGTTTTAGATGATGGACCACTCTACTTCCTTTTACAACAGGTGCCCCTACAGATTCACAAAGTTCCAATGTTGAATTTCCATGACCCTGATTGAGTGAGTGCACAACTTTATGTATTCTACTTTCAAAATTTCTACTACTTGTAATACATTTTGGATTTGATTTTAAATATGCCCTATTAACAGATTCAGATGTTTGTGTACAAGTGTGATATTTAATTCTATCAAGATTATTAAGTCCCAAAGTCAGATTTACACAGTCTTTTAACAAGCACATGTCTTCTGTCATGCTTAATTCAAAGTCACGAGGCAACACTGAAGAGTTCCACTTGTTGTTTTTCAGTCCGCGACAGGAGAAGGAATGAAGTTGGCAGGACTTTCCGCACTGTCCTTGGTAGCAGCTGATGATGGAACGGACAGCAGTTTACATGGCCCGTTTCATCAAAGGTAAGTCACTGGAGTAGTGTTTGTAGCAGTTTTCGTACTCGGTCCTGCATCTAAGCTTCAGGTCCAGGGCAAATCTCCTCTGCATGGATTCTCTCATAGCTTTTGTTCTTCCAGGAAACATGTGACTGCTGAATGGAGCCTTAGCAGTCTGTTTTCTCTGAGATTCAAAGAAGTGGCACAGGTCTTTGAGGTTTTCAATCATATGCCCTTGTTTTTCAGATGC
The DNA here is from genome assembly GCF_963853765.1 of Magallana gigas. Classification (NCBI taxonomy): domain Eukaryota; kingdom Metazoa; phylum Mollusca; class Bivalvia; order Ostreida; family Ostreidae; genus Magallana; species Magallana gigas. Next base: position 36,212,371 of record NC_088860.1, read on the forward strand.
ACCGGAAGCAGCAGCACTATCTCCATCACTGGTGAAATGGGAAATGATGAGTGGACAGTCATCACTTTGCAGCTCACTGATTCATTTCGCAGCCCATCTCTTTTTGTCTTTAATGGTGGTCTCTGGAGGAATGGTTGCAGTGCAGCCTTCATGTCCGGGGCAGGTAAATTCCTTTCCCTGGGCTCTAAGATGGGTGCCTTTCTTGCACAGTTTATTGCCACAAAACACTGCCACAACATTGTTCTTCTTGGTAACATTTTCACTTAATGTGTATTTAACTTGTCTGGCAGCTTGGAATGGTGTTTTCCCTATCGCACTGAAGGTGGCATTGTTATACCGGGCATCTCCTACCGCTCTTATAGGTGTATTGGCAAGTCCACATTTCTCGTTAAGCTCTTGAATGTCCTGCATTATTTTCTTCATGCTGTTTTTGCTCACATCAGTGATGATTTTGCCTACTTTGTTGCAAGTCTGATGAATGTTGGTGGCTGATGCTGTTTCGATGTTTGGGCAAAGAAGCATACCACGCATGCCCTCTGTTGTAAGGCTGGTACCCAAGTGGCCGACAGCCATGGCAACATTAAACTGTGCGGCTCTCCGTCCCCTTCCTGATCGACTGACTTCCTCGTACAGCTTTTCACGGTGACTGGTGTAATGGCACATCTTACATCAAATGTAAAGGATCCATGCCAGGCCTCTCTTTTCCTCCCCATGCTGGTTCCAGTCCAGTGAACCGTCAAAGTCCCGGAATTTCTGTGAGTGCTCTTTAAATATGGAGGGTAATCGTGTTCAAAAATCCAGACATGTAAACTTTTAAATCCGAATATGCAATCGTGTTGATGTTTGAGCCTTAGCATGAATATGTGTAATTCTGATCGTGTAACCTATAAAACTCGGGCATAAACACATGTCAGATTTGACTCAGTTCCTTCGCATGATGCACATTTTGCAACTTTATTGTTTACATTAGTTAATTAAACCTTCAACTTTGCACACTTTCAATCCGTAGTTTCTGCGTTTGTAACTTCAGGCTCGGCAATAGCACATCTGACATGATACAAATTGACAAATGTAAAGTCTACAAGTTTGTCGAATTTTGACATGACCTTATATGGAAACAGTGACGTCACTGATAGGAAAAGGCTAGCTGCAGGTAAAGGCATTCCGTAATCGCCGGAATAAATAAAAAAATAAATATTAGGTAAGCCTATAATCATACTATCTCTGGATAACAACATTTCATAGAGTATTATTTTTCGGAAAATTAAATTATGAGATTGGTGTACATTTTATCAAGAGAATGTATAAAAGATGCGAGTAAAGAATTCGATCGGCTTCAGATATCCTCTTAGAACTGAAAAAAATTACATTTAATGACTTTGTTTGAATACACGTGTATAAAGATATATACGCATTTTTATTCATAGGCGTCTGAACCGGGAGGGGGGGGGGGGGGGGGGCTAGGGGGGGGGGGGGACTTAGCCCCCCCCCCCCCACTTTTTTGCCAAGTTAGACCTATTAACCATTAGGAACATAGCAACAGGGAGGATTCAAACCCCCCTACTTTTTCCTCGCAACAAACAAAATTGTTCCTTAAAAGACCTTAAAGAGAATGAAATATTAATAGTGATATTGAAAATTAGAGTCAAAGTAGGTATACTAGCACCCCCACCCCCCCCCCCCCCCCCCACCCACCACCACCACCACCACCACCACGGATTAGAAATTTCATGATTTGGGGGGGGGGGGGGGGGGGGGAATTGGGCAGGCAAGATTGGAGTTATTGGTATACCCTCCCCCACGGAATAGAATTTTCATGATTATGGGAATTCTTGTCAATATTTTTCATGATAAGTTTAGCCCCCCCCCCCCACCTTTCAATTTGCTTTCGACGCCACTGTTATTAGAGTACATGCAACAAATTGTTAAAGTATAGGCCTCGGCTGAATTAAGAAAATATCTTCAAATGCATCCTTATCGCTACCACAAAGTTGTGACCTGATCCCCCTCCCCCACGCGAAAAATTACACGGGGTCCGTCAGCTGAGTTGCAAAGTTATCGATAAGAAAAACAAACTATTTAAAGACATTGGTTTTGAGATTGTGATTACCCGGTAATATGAGACATAAGAAGCGACACCCTCTTTAAAAAAAATGAATAAAAATTCCAAAGATAAGGTTAACTGTCGTGAAATTAAAATGTGTATAAATTATTTTAAGAAATGTTTCTTTGCATTGTCGGCAATATACAGGGAAAAAAGCCTATCATGCGGGTAAAAATTGACATTTTAAAAAAATTATTTTAAGCAATTATTACGGGATTTAGTATGACGTCCTGAATGTCGGTTCAATACAGACTCACTTTGTGAAGTTGGCTGATAAAAATTTTCTGGAGAGCTAGTATAATACAGCTTAACAGCCACTTGTGAACTAGCTGCAGGTCTGTAGCTCCCTGTCTAAAAATACAGATGGACGATCTTTGAGCTACAGTGCCTCCCATAGTAAAACTTCAATTTACGGCGCACAAAAAATATGCGCTTTTTTTTATTATTATTGAAGATTGTGTTATTATTTATCTTTCACTTACACAACAACAAAAAGTATAAATACATGTAAAGTAACATAAATTTTTCCGCGAAAAATTACCAAATCCTTGCAGGTCGTTTATTCTAACTAATTTAGAAAAATAACAAGAGTAAAAATGGGGTACTCTATTAGTATATGCAATGTTTTTGCCCAAAAATGACTAAGTTCAACAGCTGATATTTTTATAAATTATCAGAAATCAAAATCCTAGCAATTTGCATACTTCTGATATACAATGTATATGTATAAATGATCTGCAAAAGAGCAACTTCCTATCTTGAAAACTGTTCGAGGAGTTATCGGTACAATAAGGGTACCTTTTTGACAGCCACTCGCCCGTCTGCAATATTTACTATTTCAATAATCGGAAACCAGTTAAAAATTCACTCTCAAAATTCTTAAAATTCAGAAGCAATGGAGTTACATGGGACCTCACGGCGGTCTTCGAACCTCATGCCGCTCAAAATATATTTACCCCCTTAAGAAATTTCTTGATCCGTCTCATTTCTAGAAAAGAGTACGCATTTACTTATAAATATATTCCAGATTAAATTACATGTACATGTCAATTTTTTTTTAGAGATATAAGATATTAGGCATTTCCTTTTATAATACCATGAGAATTATATTACGGAAATTAGCGCATTCGTCACATCAGCAACAATTTTTTTTCTACATGAACCTCTTCCTGTTTGGTTCAGTTTCAATCATACCTCAATTTTTTTTTCTAAAAATAATACCGGTGTTTTCGATAAAAAAGTTGTCGTTCATTAAAAGCTTATTGCAACAGTTCAGCTGAATATTATGTATATTTTTCGTTCATTCCGGTCCGGCGGTTACGGCATGCCTTTTCCCGCAGCAAGGCAGTTGCCATATAAGGTCATGTCAAAACTTGTAGACTTTACATTTGCCAATTTGTATCATGTCAGATGTGCTATTGCCGAGCCTGAAGTTACAAACGCAGAAACTACGGATTGAAAGTGTGCAAAGTTGAAGGTTTAATTAACTAATGTAAACAATAAAGTTGCAAAATGTGCATCATGCGAAGGAACTGAGTCAAATCTTACACGTGTTTATGCCCGAGTTTTATAGGTTACACGATCAGAATTACACATATTCATGCTCAGGCTCACACATCAACACGATTGCATATTCGGATTTACAAGTTTACATGTCTGGATTTTTGAACACGATTACCCTCCATATTTAAATGCATGGTTCCATAGTTTAGCAGTTTTTTCTTGATGGAGCACTTTGAAAAGTCTGGAATTGGGGTTCGGTGACTCTGCATCCATGTAGGAGTCTACCAGCTGCACTTCACTTGGCCCGGGTCGCAAAATCTTCATTTGACTGCTTCTACGCTCAGCATCGCTTATTGTGAATATTCCATCCTTCTGCTGCTGTACGACATCCTGAAACTCTTCTTCACTCAGCCTTTTTATAGGACATAGACACTGTACTGGGCTGGTGCCCCCCCCCTCCCCACTTCGCTACTTCCTGTTTAACTTTGGATCTGTTAGTGACTTACTATAAGTGTCTTTAGACTTTTTATCATAGAGCTGATATCTGTTAGATCTATAAAGTTTTCTTTGGAATTTATATTTTAATAGTTTTTGTTTCATTTTAAAGTAATTTTGCCTATTTTGCTGTTGTTTTAGATGATGGACCACTCTACTTCCTTTTACAACAGGTGCCCCTAGAGATTCACAAAGTTCCAATGTTGAATTTCCATGACCCTGATTGAGTGAGTGCACAACTTTATGTATTCTACTTTCAAAATTTCTACTACTTGTAATACATTTTGGATTTGATTTTAAATATGCCCTATTAACAGATTCAGATTTTTGTGTACAAGTGTGATATTTAATTCTATCAAGATTATTAAGTCCCAAAGTCAGATTTACACAGTCTTTTAACAAGCACATGTCTTCTGTCATGCTTTATTCAAAGTCACGAGGCAACACTGAAGAGTTCCACTTGTTGTTTTTCAGTCCGCGACAGGAGAAGGAATGAAGTTGGCAGGACTTTCCGCACTGTCCTTGGTAGCAGCTGATGATGAAATGGACAGCGGTTTACATGGCCAGTTTCATCAAAGGTAAGTCACTGGAGTAGTGTTTGTAGCAGTTTTCGTACTCGGTCCTGCATCTAAGCTTCAGGTCCAGGGCAAATCTCCTCTGCATGGGTTCTCTCATAGCTTTTGTTCTTCCAGGAAACATGTGACTGCTGAATGGAGCCTTAGCAGTCTGTTTTCTCTGAGATTCAAAGAAGTGGCACAGGTCTTTGAGGTTTTCAATCATATGCCCTTGTTTTTCAGATGCACCGGAAGCAGCAGCACTATCTCCATCACTGGTGAAATGGGAAATGATGAGTGGACAGTCATCACTTTGCAGCTCACTGATGCATTTCGCAGCCCATCTCTTTTTGTCTTTAATGGTGGTCTCTGGAGGAATGGTTGCAGTGCAGCCTTCATGTCCGGGGCAGGTAAATTCCTTTCCCTTGGCTCTAAGAAGGGTGCCTTTCTTGCACAGTTTATTGCCACAAACCACTGCCACAACATTGTTCTTCTTGGTAACATTTTCACTTAATGTGTATGTAACTTGTGCGGCGGCTTGGAATGGTGTTTTCCCTATCGCACTGAAGGTGGCATTGTTATACCGGGCATCTCCTACCGCTCTTACAGTGGTAACAACGTTATTGTTGACAAGCCAATCGTGTTAAATGGTTCGTGTAACGTGGGTGATCGTTCGTGTAACGTTCGGGATCGTGCGTGTATCAGGAAAATTGGTTTGCGTTTTTTATCGTGCGTGTTCGTGCGTGATCGTGCGTTTTTTTCGTTTTGTAACTTTTTTATGGAATGCCAGGATTTATTCTCAAAACAAAGACAAGTAGTTTTTGTAAAACAATGTGAATTTAATAAAACTTTTTTATATAAGAACATTGACAGTTGTTAACATTCATTCTCTCTTTCGTCGTTAAATACATTTTTGTATTTCCATAGCTCATTCAATCCTTTGTTCGGTCGAGTTAGTTTTGCTTAATTTTATAATCAGCCTATATCAAGCATCGATTGTGTCTTGACAAATAATTTCAATCATATTAGCAAAAGCGACACGTTGAATGAAAGCGGCCAGCCTTACCCATTCCCCGTTTTAAACTAAACGATTATTCCCAACGTTTTTCTTTCAAATGAGAATATGATACACATTATTATCTAATAGATTGTATACACATTTGTTTGAAATAAAATTTATTTAGACGCTTTAAAATTTAGAATAAATAGAAATAAATCAATTATGTACTGTAAATTATGAAAATATTGGATGTGAAAAATCGAAATTCTATGGAACAAGGTAACAAATTTACCTGTATCCCGCATAATTAAATCGTACGTAAGAGAATTAAATTACATAAACAGTCAACTCGTACGTAAATAATTTTGTGTAGTTTATGCATTATCTTCATTTCTATTACAAGTAATTTTCTTTAACTTATGATAGAAGTTAATATTCGTTATGGAAACAAAAAATAATTTGCGTGTGAATCCTTTATATTTGTGTATGGATGTGTAAAAGTGTTAACTCGTAAAATACAAAACAGTGCATGACTAAAGTACATGCCGCTTTTCAATAACATGCAAACATAAAGCAATACAAATTAAAGTAATACGTTTCCTTAATTCAAATCTTAAAGATTAATTTTGATTTTGCGTGTTTAATGGTGTAGAATCGTTCAGTTGCGTGTTTAATCGTTTTTGTTCGTGTACCGTGAAGATTCAGTAAGTTAGTGATCGTTCGTGTATCGTGCGTGATCGTTCGTGTATCAGAATCGTGCGTGTTGTTTGTCAACAATAACGTTGCTACCACTGTATAGGTGTATTGGCAAGTCCACATTTCTCGTTAAGCTCTTGAATGTCCTGTCTTATTTTCTTCATGCTGTTTTTGCTCACATCAGTGATGATTTTGCCTACTTTGTTGCAAGTCTGATGAATGTTGGTGGCTGATGCTGGTTCGATGTTTGCGCAAAGAAGCATACCACGCATGCCCTCTGTTGTAAGGCTGGTACCCAAGTGGCCGACAGCCATGGCAACATTAAACTGTGCGGCTCTCCGTCCCCTTCCTGATCGACTGACTTCCTCGTACAGCTTTTCACGGTGACTGGTGTAATGGCACATCTTACATCGAATGTAAAGGATCCATGCCAGGCCTCTCTTTTCCTCCCCATGCTGGTTCCAGTCCAGTGAACCGTCAAAGTCCAGGAATTTCTGTGAGTGCTCTTTAAATGCATAGATCCATAGTTTAGCAGTTTTTAACCGGGTTTTACAAAGGAAAAATCCGGTTATTAAAATGGTGAAAAGTACGGGCGGGCGGACGGGCGGCTGCCAAAAGGGTACCCTCATTGTACGGATAACTCCTCCGACAGTTTTCAAGATAGGAAGTTGTTCTTTAGCAGATCAATTGTACATATATCAGACGTGTGCATATTGCTAGGATTTCGATTTCTGATAATTAATGAAAAAAATACCAGCTTTGGAACTTAGTCATTTTTTGGCAAAATATTGCATATAGGGTACCCTTTCACCTTATCCATTTCACTGGATACGGGTTGACATGGATTATGGATACAGTTCACATAAAAGAAAACCCGGTTTGGTGTCACATTGACAGCTTTTCACTTGTTTCTTGATGGAGCACTTTGAAAAGTCTGGAATTGGGATTCGGTGACTCTGCATCCATGTAGGAGTCTACCAGCTGCACTTTACTTGGCCCGGGTCGCAAAATCATCATTTGACTGCCTCTAGGCTCAGCATCGCTTATTGTGAATATTCCATCCTTCTGCTGCTGTACGACATCCTGAAGCTCTTCTTCACTCAGCCTTTTTATATGACATAGACACTGTACTGGGCTGGTGGTACCCCCCCCCCCCCCACTTAGCTACTTCCTGTTTAACTTTGGATCTGTTAATGACTTACTATAAGTGTCTTTAGACTTTTTATCATAGAGCTGATATCTTTTAGATCTATAAAATTTTATTTGGAATTTATATTTTAATAGTTTTTGTTTCATTTTAAAGTAATTTTGCCTATTTTGCTGTTGTTTTAGATGATGGACCACTCTACTTCCTTTTACAACAGGTGCCCCTACAGATTCACAAAGTTCCAATGTTGAATTTCCATGACCCTGATTGAGTGAGTGCACAACTTTATGTATTATACTTTCAAAATTTCTACTACTTGTAATACATTTTGGATTTGATTTTAAATATGCCCTATTAACAGATTCAGATTTTTGTGTACAAGTGTGATATTTAATTCTATCAAGATTATTAGGTCCCAAAGTCAGATTTACACAGTCTTTTAACAAGCACATGTCTTCTGTCATGCTTAATTCAAAGTCACGAGGCAACACTGAAGAGTTCCACTTGTTGTTTTTCAGTCCGCGACAGGAGAAGGAATGAAGTTGGCAGGACTTTCCGCACTGTCCTTGGTAGCAGCTGATGATGGAATGGACAGCGGTTTACATGGCCAGTTTCATCAAAGGTAAGTCACTGGAGTAGTGTTTGTAGCAGTTTTCGTACTCGGTCCTGCATCTAAGCTTCAGGTCCAGGGCAAATCTCCTCTGCATGGATTCTCTCATAGCTTTTGTTCTTCCAGGAAACATGTGACTGCTGAATGGAGCCTTAGCAGTCTGTTTTCTCTGAGATTCAAAGAAGTGGCGCAGGTCTTTGAGGTTTTCAATCATATGCCCTTGCATTTCAGATGCATTGGAAGCAGCAGCACTATCTCCATCACTGGTGAAATGGGAAATGATGAGTGGACAGTCATCACTTTGCAGCTCACTGATGCATTTTGCAGCCCATCTCTTTTTGTCTTTAATGGTGGTCTCTGGAGGAATGGTTGCAGTGCAGCCTTCATGCCCGGGGCAGGGAAATTCCTTTCCCTTGGCTCTAAAATGGGTGCCTTTCTTGCACAGTTTATTGCCACAAAACACTGCCACAACATTGTTCTTCTTGGTAACATTTTCACTTAATGTGTATGTAACTTGTGTGGCGGCTTGGAATGGTGTTTTCCCTATCGCACTGAAGGTGGCATTGTTTTACCGGGCATCTCCTTCCGCTCTTATAGGTGTATTGGCAAGTCCACATTTCTCGTTAAGCTCTTGAATGTCCTGCCTTATTTTCTTCATGCTGTTTTTGCTCACATCAGTGATGATTTTGCCTACTTTGTTGCAGGTCTGATGAATGTTGGTGGCTGATGCTGTTTCGATGTTTGCGCAAAGAAGCATACCACGCATGCCCTCTGTTGTAAGGCTGGTACCCAAGTGGCCGACAGCCATGGCAACATTAAACTGTGCGGCTCTCCGTCCCCTTCCTGATCGACTGACTTCCTCGTACAGCTTTTCACGGTGACTGGTGCAACTTCCTGGATGGTGCTGAGCCTGTTTGTCAACATGTGGAACCCACGTGTACTTAGGGGTAGGTATGTTTACTAACAATTATCTCTCTTAGAAACCGCATAAGGCGTTATTTTTCTGATCTAAAATTTTTCTTGAAGCATTTAAGGTAGCTCCATACTCGTAAAATTCTCTGAGGAAAGTTGAAAAACCGAACTGATTTCGACTTAATAGACTTAAATGTCATCAATTGTTAGAAAAAATTTACATGTCATCACACTTTTTGAGATGCCAGATAAACACAAACTAAAGTATATTTTAGCATTAGAAAAATGTATTTTTTTTCTGTTAAAAGTAAAATCTTGTAGGCAGAAATTTGTTTTTCTTGTTTAATTTTAATGTCAACTTTATCAGAAAACTAGAATTACAAAATTATTTCAAAATTAATCGTTGGAATAAGAAAAACTATAGCATTTAGACATACAACTGAGAGAAAAGTCAGAAAAAGAGTTATTTCCCCTTTGCATAGATAAAATATATAAAAATTTGGAAAGTTAGTATAAAATTAAGTGCGAAAATATCTTTAGCCTACCAATAATTTCTAATTACATCCATGTGATTATATTCACATAAAATAAATAAAACTATCTTGCACAATTTTTAAAGAATTCAAAGTTTTACAAAAAAGTGTGACGTCACAGAACACTGGATCTACTTTAACTAAAATTTCTCGTTCATGAATTAAATGCTGAGAGTATAGTTAATTAATTTACTGAATTAAAGCTATATAGTAACATATAGTGAAATTAATTCCTTGTGTGAGACATTAATGATCTTCACGTTTAACCTGATAATGGCAGAATTTGAGGAAGAACACGTACAAATCAAGATATACTTGACAGATGTTGGGTTGTAAAATCATCGCTGCATCATTTATAGAATGTATAAAAATGACCAGCTAAATTTTTTTAACAAAAATTATGTACTTAAATGATCTATAGATCCTCTGTTTTGTTAATATTGTTTTCATTACTGAACACCCTAGCCGATCGCTGTGAACATTTCAACCAGAGATCAAATCACATGGAAAATAGTTGGTTCAATTAAATATAACTCTGTTTTAAGTAAATATAAAAGCTAAAGTAAATTAATTTCTCTCTATAAAAAAATGATGCATTAAAACACAAATTATATTACATACAAGTTAAATAAATAAATACGCAGATACAAATTCGCGTACAATTTGTTAACATTGTTTTCATTACCTCACACCTTAGTCGATTGCCAAGTAAATTTCAGCCTGCAGATCAAATCACACGGAAAAAAGCAGACTCAATTAAAATACAACCCTTGTTTTAAGTAAATATAAATTATATCATAAATTCTTTTGTTTCTGTAAAAATGCATAAAAAAAGAATTATATTACAAGACTATTGGTTGCTTATGTCAAGTCAACCTTTAAGAGTTTTGCCTTAAGGTAAGGTTTGCGGTTACAGGGAGACAACTCACACATTTTCATTGTGACGTAACACCAACTACCCTTTATTTCAGTTATGACGTCAAAAATTATGTGACGTCATAATTGATTTCAGTTTTTTTTATTTCACGGGTTTTTTTAGTTTCAATGAAAAAATAAGAGGACACAAGCATTTTATCAATTTCCACGAAAACGAAATCCGCATCATATGGTTTTGAATAGTGTTTTAGAAACATCAGATTACACATATTCTAAGATACGTTTTTCCTGAAATCGGTGGACTTGGAAAAGTTTCAAATAAGATGTTTTCGTTTACATAATAGTAGACCAAAATTAAGACTTTTGTTGCATTTTATTCTATTTTTAGATAGTTCATCAGAAATTAATAAAAGTGAATCATGATATTAATAGTGATATTATTTTTGAACATTTTAAGCATAAATAACCCACATAATAGTCACATATAAAATGTACATATTTTCACGAAATTGTTTACATTTCATCAAAATGAAAATTGGAAATCATGAACTTTGACCTTTTGTAGTTATAAAACAGGACGGGCAAAATTCATTTGAATATCATGAGAAAAAAGACTTTAGTATAGTGAACCAAATGGTATGTAACTTTGGTACAACCTCTAAAAAATGCAAACCGCAAACCTTACCTTAATCCTATATATGCCTGCTGCTTTTCCTGATGTCAAGGATTTGATGGTTACTGTTATTTTTTTCTTTTGTTGGAGGATCAGTATTGAGGTCAGTCAAATAAAGTGGCTCACTCAGGCTTAGATCTAAAAGTCTTGTACAAGGAAATAGCCAATCAAACTGAACTTAGCAAACTGAACTTAGTCAATTGTAGTTTCATATATTTATAAATAGAGGCAATTTCTTTTCTTTCTTCCTTTTTTGGCACCTTATTTTAGGCCTACAATATTTAATTTGGACTCATTTGCTAGGAAAATTATTACTTAATGGAATTGTACCACTGAATTAGGCCAAAGAAAAAAAATATGTGTGTTTCTGGTTTCCCGACCGACCCTATTTTTTATGCGCCGACCCTAACACTTTTAATTCCAAATCCAAATTACCAACTGTAATTGGTTTAAACAATAGAGTATTTACAAATCAGAGTTAAAAAAAAGCTTGTAACAATTCAATAGAAATTCAATAGAAAACACCACTTATCAAAGATTTCTAAGTGCAGATTGACAGTATGGATGAAAGTTATCCTTGGTTATTTTAGCTAAATTATCAATGCAATAAATAGTTTCATAGGGCAGTGATGTGTTAAAAATTAATATAAAGATTTACAAGAAGAAAGCAGAGGCAAATTTTTTTTTTATATTTCTGGGTGTGGAGACTGCAGACATCGTAAGTCTTTAAATAGGCCCAACAATCATTCACATTATAAATATTTTAAAGTGCTGCAGTTCCATTGCAAATGAAATTTTTAAAATTAGTCTTAAACCATTAATTATGTATTCATTTTTTGGAGGGAATTAGGCCAAAAAAAAAAAATGGGCAGATTTCAACCAAATTTGTCACAAAGCACCACTAGGTGAAGGGGATTTAAGTTTGCATGTTCAAATGAAGGGCCACGCCCTCTTTAAAGGGGAGATAATTGAGAATTATTGAAAATTTGTTGGTATTTTTCAAAAATCTTCTTCTCAAAAACTATTCGGCCTGAAAAGCTTAAACTTGTGTGGAGGCATCCTCGAGTAGTGTAGATTCAAGTTTGTTCAAATCATGGTCCCCGGAGGTAGGGAGGGGCCACAAGAGGGAGATCAAGTTTTACATAGGAATATATAGAGAAAATCTTTAAAAATCTTCTTCTCAAAAACTATCAGGCCTGAAAAGCGCAAATTGAAATGGAAGCATCCTCAGGTAGTGTAGGTTTGTTCAAATCATGGTCTCCAGGGGTAGGGTGGGGCCACAATGGGGGATCAAGTTTTACATAGGAATATATAGAGAAAATCTTTAAAAATCTTCTTCTCAAAAACTATTAGGCCAGAAAAGCTCAAATTACTCTCTATCTCAGCTTTGTTCTTCGATAGTGTTCTTGGTGTTTTTGGTTAACCATTTCCTGGCTCTCTTTCTGTATTAATTTACAAGTTTTTTCAGCAGTTTGTTGGTAGGCCTGTTTGATATTCTTCCATTGATTTTCTAATGAGCTATCTTCTTCTTGCTCGAGGTTTTTTAGTACTCTAAATTTGTTTCTCAGTTCAATACAGAATTTTCTTTAAACATATATCAGGCTTGTTTAGACAGTTGGTATTGATGACCTCTCTCTTTGACTTGTTGTTTTCCTTCGGGTAAAGTCTTTCACCACTCTTGCTCCTATAGGCCTTTCTCTGGTATTCCACCCTCTACTTTTCCAGTATATATTTGGAACTCATGGCAATAGCTGTTTTGATACGGAATGTTGTGGGTTTGGCAGGTAGGTATTGCCTGAATATCATGGCCTGGAGCTCTTCGTAGGGGATTTTGAGACACATCATTGCAGCGAAAGTGCTTACTGATGTGTTCAAATCTGGATCTAGTCATAATTTCAGAGATGGATGGATTTCAAAATGGCCACATATATCCATGCTATGGAATAATTTGGAATTTTGATCACGGAAATGTACATATAAATTCCCAAGAATGCCTTCATTTCCTCAAGTTTTACATCTTTCCACTGATGGTTGGGATTGGTTTCTATGACTCTTGCGGCATATGCATTGGTTTCTCTCACCAAAATTTCAAACAATTTTTAAGGCATCGAGCTATTGCTCTGCAGCCTTCTAGCGATCGTCTGGATTGGCAATCATCCAAAAATTAATGCTCTGCACCGCCTTTAAAATGCGCACAAGAAATAAGTTCCTTTAAGTATTAAACGTATTACAAGATTTTTATTCCATTTATTCAACTAAATTGTGTACAAAGACCCATCTTTGCCTCCCTGGTTATTAACAACTCATTGCATAAGTATTTGCTGAAACTAAAAAATGGCGGGTGAATACAATAAGGTAACATTTACTAAAAAGTCATTAAGTTTATCGCTTACATTTTACCGTAATCCGGTGAATATAATACGCAGTAGTGTACAATACGCACCCCCCACTTTGGGCCTGAAAATGGTGAAAAAAAGCTTGTTGGGATGTATAATACGCATCAAAAAAATTGACCAAACGGTAATCCTGAGTATCAACAAAGCAGTTTTACTTTGTATGCACGCTCAACTTCATCGCGGGAATACGCTACCGGAAATAAGATTCTTAGATACGGATTCATTGTAACTAATACATCGCAGTTATATCTTTATTTCGTATTCAATGTTTTTAATAGACCTAGTATTAAATATTCTACCGTAAATAAAATCAACTACTTCTAACAAGCGTGATATAATTGTTTAGTCATTACAATCCCTGTGAAGTGAAAAACGGACGATGTACAGGTATGGAGATAACGGACCTACATGTAATTAAATTCTTAAATGACTCCGATCAAAGTGATCAATTAGAGGCCTGGAACATAATAAAATATATGCACAAATAGTTGTGTTGTGTATAGTACACATAGCCTAAGGGGGTGTCTGAGATACCCAAGGTGTCAAGCGTTAGCGGTGGGGAACCACAACTGATTCAATGGCTTCAATTAACGGAATAGGTTATAGAATCATTTATATTCATAATTATTTGCAATAAATTAATTAGCATTAAATGAAAATGGTTAAAAATGAGCCAAATGATGTGTAAGCTGTTTTCAAAGATCGGCGTCAAATAGCACGTGGCCATCAAAGTCCGCATTCTATTAATAACAGCTGTAATGGCGGCGTACACGGAGATAAAGAATAGGCAGTTCAAATTAATTTTTAAAGGCCATTTTGAAACAGTTTATTTATTAACAGACTTAAAGTGTACATTTTCTTTAATTACATGCTATAACAATGATTTCCTAAAGGGGTTACATAGTAATATATATGTGATAATGAAGGAATATTACGATGTATAGCGGGGTATCGGTTCTGTCTGTGAACAGCATAGGTAATACGGCAGTATGATACCCCGTGCTTCAGCTAGGAAAAAATATGCCCAAATCCTATAGGGATGTATTATACGCACCCCTTTCTGAAGGTAAAAAATGCTGGGAAAAAAGTGCGTATTATATTCACCGGATTACGGTAATTGGAGACCGTGCCCGATAGAAATAAAATTTGATATGTAAAATTTACTTTTTATCTGGAACGGACTCCAAAATAAATGTAAGTGATAAACTTATCCAGTGATTTTGTTGCAATAGGAAAACACGATAATGCAGTTGGTTTGGTCGAGCATTTTAGATAGCACATGTTGTGGATTTGTTTGTAAACAATCATACCATAGGTAATCTTGTTTCAAACGGGAATTGATATAAATAAAAGTATGTTTTATCATTATAATTAGGGACACACTGTAAATTATTCAAATTATGAACCTGTGAAAATTGTTTAAAGACTGTTTAAAGCAGAAAGAAAATATTTTTTTGAACTTTTGAAAGGACTATGTGCGGTATGGTCAAATATCTGCCCCCGATTTCAACCAATTTTTAAATAGTATCGTATAAAAATAAAATCTTCACAAATCATTGTAAAGAGGATGCCTATAACTTTAATAATGATTTTAGTCATCATTGCTCACTCCCTGTTTATCTATGATGTCCCCTAAATGACCTTATTCCCGCAAATTTGCAAACAAATGAAGATATTCTCATTTTTGCTCTATATTTTGCATTTGGAAGTATAGAGCGCAGGTCTCCTCAAGTGCGATTTTAACATATGTTTTTCTTCAGATAGTTATACATATTATACTAAAAAATGGTACTTGAGCAAGCCTGCTCTCGATGTTTCCGAGTCGAAAAACCATCGGAAAACACCCATATTTTGCTACAAAACATCAATTTATCAAAATAATGCAATATTCATGACGTCATTTCTACATTATGACGTCACTGTGGCGATAACCTTTTACACCTCTATTTCCAATATGATTTTAACTACCTTTCACCTTATTTAAAAGCTCTTTCTAAAACTTTGATTTTGGGGGGCAAAAATTGCATAAAACCGCACTTAGTCCTTTCTTTGATATTTGTATCCATGATGAGTTATTGTATTATAAACGCATCACTACCTATTTTATAAGGAAATATACTGATTTTTGTTTTTAAAGCAGCACAAAACATAATTCATTTACTTTTTTATTCTAGTACTATTTGATATACGACTATTAGTAGAGAACTGGAGAAATTCAAATTATTGATATCATATATATTCTATATAAAAGAAAATGTCAGCTCGACGCCTTTGTGGCCGTTCCGGCCTTTGATTTCAGTAAAGAATTTAACAAAGAAATCAAGTTTGATTTTCCACGGTCCGAGCTCAAAAGTTGCACCTACTGGCTCCATAAATAACGATTTGTTTGGTTTTAAACCAGGTTTTCCAACAGAAAACTCCAGTAACTGTTATTGAAATGCATTGTGAAAATGGCAGGCGGGTGGGTGGGCAGCTGGTTAAAGGGTATCCTCATTGTATGGATAACTCCTCCTACAGTTTTCAAGATAAGAAGTTGTTCTTATGCAGATCAATTGTACAATCATTAAAGGTGTGCATATTGCTAGGATTTTGATTTCTGATAATTTCTGAAAAAAATACCAGCTTTTGAACTTTGTCATTTTTGGGCAAAATATTGATTTGGGGTTCTCGAATTCTCTGGATATGCTAGGTAATGTTTATCAATTAAGGGTTGACATGGATTATGGATACAGTTCACATAAAAGAAAAACTGGTTTGCTGACAGCTTTTCACTTGTCTCAAGTAAGGCTGCCATGCTAGATCTTCGTCTGCACTGTCTGATTTTGAGCTCAAATTTACGAGTGAAAGATCTTGTGTAGATACAGGAGAAACAGATGTATCACTTCCAATTTGGGGAACATCAAAAGTATCGCTAGTATTCTCAAAAAATCCCCAAGAAAACTCTGAATTATTCTTGCTGTCTTTGTCCGCCATCTTCACTATGTGTTGTTTTCTCAAAATATCTATCACACTTCTAAGCTTGGATTTAGGGGATTTCCAATGCTATATATGGGAAATAATGCTATAAATAGGTTGAGTTAACATTTCTCTCTGTCCCTCTCATTAGTTTTTCTGATTAGGTGACAAATTCATTTCTGACCAATCACGACTTACTTAACAAAGATAAATTGTACGCAGTTTAAGAGTTAATATTCAAGGGTATCAATTTTTGTGGATAAAGTAAAAATCACAGTTTCAAGGATATGCAAATTTGTGGCCAATGACCCTATTAATTCAAAATGTTATTAGAAATTGCACTTCAAGTAACACTCATTCATGGAAGAACATAATAACGAAATCCCCTGAAAATTGGTATTCAACAAATATTGATGAAACCACAGTACCTTTTTTTTTTCAATCTTAACTTTTGGGTTAAATAGGGTTGTCTGTGCAAAGTTCAACAAGGTAATTAAACATCTATAAATAAACAAATCACAACACCCTTTAAAACAATTCAAAATGAAATGAAAATAAATTATCAATTTAAATTCCATAAATGCCTTTACGTACAGTAAATTGATCCTAATAAATGAATTACTTTTGATGTTTATAAACCAGCAGTACTAGGATGTCATCTATCTGCTACCTTCTTTTTATTACTTGTGCACTGTCTCCAAAGCAGTTAAAAATGAAGCTATCGAACCAAGTGTATTTCCTTTACTTTCAACTGAGGTGAATCCTGTGAATCTACTGGGTATGGTGAATAGTTGAAGTAGTAGAAGAGACTTGTGAGCAATTCCTGATATTCCGTCATTGCGGGGATGTTCTCTGCTGCTGGTACAAAGAGCTATCCTACATAATTTACAGCTGGTGAAATTGACACTTTCAGCATTTCTAGGTCTTTAACTCCATTACTTTAAAAAAGTTTAAAGGAGATCTGAATTTTGTCAAAGCTGAACCTTCTTTCACCATCCAATACATTGTTTTTAATGCAATTGTAACTGCACTGTGTTTTCCAGACAGTTGTTTGTCTTGTGATTTTTTCAAGTTTTCTGGTAGACTAGGAACAATCATAGCTGTTTGATGGTCTTATGATTAAATGTGATCTTTTAAGGAACTTGTCTTGGTACATGTCATAGTATTGGTGTTCTCATTATAGCATAGCCAACGATATAGACTGAGCCATGCCATTTGAAATTTGTGTGTCATACGTGTGATTGTCTCAGACTCTTGATGTATTTTTAGCTCACCTCTGATCTCTGGTCTGTCTATCCATAATTAGCTCACCTGAGCTGAAAGCTCAAGTGAGCTATTCTGATCACATTTTGTCCGTCGTCCGTCTGTCCGTCTGTCCGTCTGTCTGTCTGTCCGTCTGTAAACTTTTTACATTTTGAACTTCTTCTCTAAAACTGCTTATCCAATTTCAACCAAATTTGGCACAAAGCATCCTTATGGGAGGGCAAATATAAATTGCAAAAATAAAAGTCCGATCTGTATTCAAAGCGGAGAAAACCTTGAAACTGTAGAAAAAGGGGGGTGCATTTTTAAAAATCTTCTTCTCAAGAACTACCGAGGCAAATTCAACGTAGTTTAGCATAAATTATCCTTATGGGAAGGAAAATATAAATTGCAAAAATTAAGGGGTAATTTTGTTTCAAATCTGAGTTATTACGAAAATAATAATAAAGGAAAGGCGTGTTTCAATCAGTTTAATAGCATCGGGCTCGGCATCCGATAAAATGGGTAGGCAAGACTTGGCCTGGGCAAAACAAAAGATTGGCAGTTATTAATCTGCCAATCTCATTAAAATTTCAGGATATTTGATGGACTAGTATATTTGTATTCGCTGTAGATATTGCTGCAAAATAATGCGTATTTGGAATTGACGATTGCCGATCGGCCCCGGCATTTATTTTGCCACGGCCCGGGTTTGCATACCCATTTTACCAAGACTCGTATTCCATACTTCTAAAACGAGGTTCTTTGTTTAAAGCAGCCATGACATTATACGAAAAAGGGTCGATCTGACTATGATGAATTTGCTTGTTGTGCAACAGTTCGCGTATGAAGGGGAATTTTGAAACATGAAAAATATATTGGTGCCGATTTTGTGAAGTAAATTGAGGCTAAATATTTCAATGCGTTGACAGTTTTCACACATGACGTTGGTGTTAGCTTGTTCTGATTTTCGTTTCGTTTTCATTATTTATGCTTTGTAACCTGGAAACTATCGTCTGTATTTCGTGATTTTTACGTATCAAATCAAACAGAGACTTCGGTAAATCAAACAGTTACGTTAACTGTTTACCTGCGCAAATTAAGCAAAATCTGATGTAGGGGTACTGAAATACAATTCATTCTATCGGTAATTCGGCATTATCTTTTGCGTAATGGTAGATTAATGCAATAGGTTTTGTTGAGATGCTCGACATTTTCTCTAGTTTATTCAGTTTAAATAGAGTTTGATGTCGCTTACGGAAATATGAAGGTATATACATGTATATATATAATTCATTATACATGTAGTGCATGTTTCTTGTGTTTAATTGTTTACAATTTCTATTTACTAACCATATTTGTGTGTTAAGCTTCGAATTATAAGCAAGATACAGATATTTGCTCACAATTCTATGTTTGTACACAGATCTTAAAAGCTAAAGATTAAAAAAGTAAAAAAAAAATTGTCAATATTTATTACGAAAATTTTCAAAATCTGTTCTTCCAGAAACCAACTTATTGAATTGTAAACTTAACCTTTTTAGCTCACCTGAGGATGGGGCCACAATGGGGGGGGGGGGGGTCGAAGTTTAACAAGTGAATATATAGATTAAATCTTTAGAAATCTTCTTCTCATAAACTAATCGGCCAGGAAAGCTGAAACTTGTGTGGAAGCATCCTCAGGTAGTGTAGATTCAAAGATGTGAAAAACATGACCCCCAGGGGTAGGGTGGAGCCACAATGGGGGATCGACGTTTTACATAGGAATCCACAGTAAATCTTTAAAAATCTTCTTCTCAGAAACTATTCAGCCAGGAAAACTGACACTTGTGTGGATGCATCCTCAGGTAGTGTAAATTCAAAGTTGTGAAAATCATGACCCCCGGAGGTAGGGTTGGGCCACAATGGGGGATCGAAGTTTAACATATGATTATATACAGTAAATCTTTAAAAATCTTCTTCTCAGAAACTAATTAGCCAGGAAAGCTAAAACTTGTGTGGAAGCATCCTCAGGTAGTGTTGATTCAAATTTGTGAAAATCATGACCCCTGGGGGTAAGTTTGGGCCACAATGGGAGGTCGATGTTTTACATAGGAATAAACAGAGTTATTCTTTAAAAATCTTCTTCTCAGAAACTAATCAGCCAGGAAAGCTGAAACTTGTGTGACAGCATCCTCAGGTAGTGTAGATTCAAAGTTGTGAAAATAATGATCCCCAGGGATAGGGTGGGGCCACAATGGGGGGGGGGGTGTCAAAGTTTAACAAAGGAATAATAGGGTAAAACTTTAAAAACTAATCAGCCAGATGATTCTTTATAATTGTTAAGACTTTGGCCCCAGGACAATTCTTTGGCCTCACGAGAAGGTTCAGAGTTTGATGTACGTTTATATCCCATATATAAACTATTGTTACGGATCTTTTTTAGAACTGCAATACTCAACATATGATATGGCTATAAAATCATCCTGTTAGAAAAGGGACTAATGATTATAAACATAAGAATATCCAGGGGAAAATGGATTTTATTTATACAGGATTTACATGAATTATTGTACATTGTCCAGATAGTTTGTATTATGACTCCATTGAGCTGATTTTATCATACCTATTGTTCCTCAGGTGAGCGATGTGGCCCATGGGCCTCTTGTTTTTTTTACATTTTCGACTTCTTCTCCTGAACCACTGGGCCAATTTCAACCAAACTTGGCACAAAGCATCATTGGGTTATAGGGAGTTTGTTAAATTAAAGGGCCAAGCCATATTTTAAGGGGAAATAATGAGGATTTATCGAAAATTTTGTGATTTTTAAAAAAATCTTCTTCTCAAAAACCAATTGGCCAGAAAAGTTGAAACTTGTGTGGAAACATCCTTAGATAGTGTAGATTAAAATTTGTCAAAATCATGGTCCTCGGGGGTGAGGTCAGGCCTTAATAATAAGGGGGGGGGGGGGTTCGAATTTTCAGATTGGTGTATATAGAGTTTATCTTAAAAAATCTTCTTCTGAAAAGCTGAAACTTGTGTGGAAGCATCCTCAGATAGTGTAGATTTAAGTTTGATATAATCATGATCACCATGGGTAAGGTGGGGCCGCAATTGGGGGTGGGGGGAGAGGGTCGAAGTTTTATATCTGAGTATATAGAGGTAATCTTTATAAATCTTCATCTCATACACCATTTGACAAGAAAAGATGAAACATGTGGAAGCATCCTTGGATAGTGCAGATTCAAGTTTTTTCAAATCATGGTCCCCAGGGGTAAGGTGGGGCCACAATCTTTTAAAATCTTCTACTCAAAAACCATTAGGTCAGAAAAGCTGAAACTTGTGTGGAAGCATCCTAAAAAATTGCAGATCTAAGTTTGTTCAAATCATGGTCCATGGGGATAAGGTGGGGCCACAATGGGGGTCAAATGTTTACATAGGAATATAAAGAGAAACTTTATTTTATATCTTCTACTTAGAACACAACTCGCCAGAAAAGCTGTATATTGTGTGAGGTACATGTATCATCAGGTAGGGTAGATTCAAGTTTGATCAAATTATTATCCCCGGGGGAAGGGTATGGGCACAACGGGGAGGGGTTAAATCTTTACAAAGGAATATATTGAGAAAAATCTTTTTCTAAAAAAAATCATTTTCTTAGAAAAGGTGCAACATTAGTGAAAGCAACCTTAGATAGTGTAGATTCAAATTTGTCAAATTATATTTTTTAGTAGTAGGGTGGAGTCACATGGGGGGTCCAATTTTACAAAAGTAAACATTTTAAATTCACCAAAACTCAAATGTTATAATTTATGGTTTTAATGATGTGCAATCACTTCAACATATTGTTGATTCTTTAAAATTGTTAAGAATTTGGCCCCTGGACAATTCTTGGGCTTCACAAGTTTGATGTACGTTTATATCCCATTTGATTTAGATCTTCTTGAGAACCGTAAAGCTCAATATGTGGAATGACAATACTTTGACAAAAAAGGGATCAATGATAAACAGAATATCCAGGGGAAAAAATTGATTTTTTTTAATACAGGATCTGTTAGCCTACATTGTCCATATTTATTTTGTATATAACTCAATGAAGCCGATTTTATAATGTCTAATGTTGCTCAGGTGAGCAATGTGACCCATGGGCCTCTTATTCCAGCATCCTCCTCACTGTCACACTTGGTAATAGACACGCTTTTTAATTTTGAATTGAAAAAAATTTAAAAGCATTTGCTGGCTACTGCCAGCTTTGATCACTATCTTTTTCTTTGAGGACATTATTCTAAGTTATCATTTGGTATATCATACTAGTATTTGATTTAAATAAGCGCTCAAAAGATTAATAATAAATGCGCAACTTTCATCGACTGGCGAATCTGTAGATGCGGAATGTAACAAAAATATTACATAGTACATAGTCCTAGCATAGCTGGCTATTAGAAGATGAATTTGATCAGCCATTATTTCTAATCAGTATCTAAAATACAGGCCTTTTTGGCTGCTTTATTATATTTTTTCTGCCATTTTCAATTTTTATCAGCAAATGGCAGACAGCCAACGGCAATCTGAAACCCTGCCCCCTTCCCCTTCAAGTCAAGAAGACTAGCCAGCAGCGACAGTAGGTCTATAGGTCGATCCATGTCTCTAGATACTTTTCACTACCCAGTGGTACCACTACCAACAATTGCAGGTAAGTATTATATAGATTATTATCTTTTAAGGTGACTCTATACACCCACAGTTTATTCCAATTTTCAATAGAAGATCACAAAACATATACTTATCAAATATTAAAATGATGATAGGGATGCTATAGGTATTTTAAAAGAATTTTCAAATGTTTTTTCGTGTTTTTGTAAAATAATTTTTAAAAAGTTAGCTATTAACAAATTGAGAGAAATGTTTTTGTCATATGATGGATATTTCCTTCGGACACCTAAAAATTAATATAAAACTTCTTTTATTATTGCAATTTTTTTAGTATTTCCCTAAAACATAAATTTTCATATTTTCTTACTCTGTTGACAAATCATCTGAAAAAGCTGCTTGATAAGAGAATGTATTTTAATAACTGTGACATAAAAAATTTGAATAAAAATCATTGCAAATAAACCCAAAAAATATTTTAAATTTTATTTGGTATGAAAGTTCCTCAGGTAAGAGTAATCGTTCCTAAGTCCCAAGGCCCATTTCATTTCTGAGTTAAAGAAAATTTCCAAAAGTCAAATAAATAAAGGGGAAAATTAACTAATAGGATTCATGTATCCCAACCAGAGAGAAATTCAAAGCCACCCTCTCATCCCCTTATGATGGTTAGGAACATCTGTTAATATTAATGTGAATTAAAGTATATTTATTTAGTATAATTAAAATACTTTCACCAGTTTAGAACTTTCTTTTAGAGTATTCAACCAAAAAATACGTTTAAAAATGTTCTTGTCCTGAACGGGATTCGAGCTCATGACCAGATTTGATTTGTAGATGATTTCAGATTTGTAGTGAACCCACTAACCCACTGAGCTATGCTGTAATATACCGAAAATCAGAAAGAAACTATTTAAAAAATTATACTTGATTTTATTGTTTTTTACGATAAATAATGCGACAAAACGTGAAGGTGTCTCATTACTTGTAAGTAATGATTTTTCCAATTAACAAATTAAATCGAAGACTATTCATTTAACATTTTTTTTTTTAAAGAGTGGTCCCCATACAATTTGCCTCAGTTTAAATCAGCTAGTGCCGGAACTGCATGCTTCCAGATTTACTTTTTTGCGTAAGTGGTGTATAGAGCCACCTTAAACGGGTTTTATCTGAAGAAAATCTTCTGTTCCTCTCAGTAGACTGTATCATTAGCCTAGGGAACTAATGTTAACTTGTTGTTATCATCTAAAGGAACTGTATCACCAGCTCTAGGTACTTATATGTTGTAACTGTTATGATATTCTCAGGCGACTGTATCAGTAGTGTGTGAATTTAAACCTTTGATCATCTCAGGCCAAGGAAGACTGGTGAAAGTTGACGTTTGCGGTTTACATGTGTAGTGTAGTACCAAAAACTATGTAACTGTTATGATGCTATAGATGGACTGATAGTGTATAAATAGCTGAGGGTATTTATGTGATATTCTCTGTTGACTGTATAATTAGCATATGATACTATGGCTACCTGTTTTGACCCTCTCATCAGAGGACTATCATTTGATTAGGGTATTATGTGATGCAACTGCTGTGATTTTCTTAGTGGATTGTACCAATAGCATAGGATACCAAAGTTAAACTGTTGTGATCCTTGTAGTAAAATGTATAATTAGCCTAGGGAACTAATGGAACTTCTTGTTTGCATGTTCCAATCTTAAAAGGGTGATTTGTGTTTTAGAAATTGACATTGTGTAACTTTCGGAGTCTAGTGTTTTGTTGTGTAATTTGTGCAAAAAATCTTGACTCTTAAAGCTTTTTATACAAATGTCAAATTGCAGCAAACACATTTATCTTGAACAATCATCATTTCCCATGCTGTTTTAGTTTTTTTTTATACACCCTGGAAATGAAGTTTGATGGGTTATATAGGAATCACCTTGTCCATCTGTCTGTGAAAAATTTGTGTCTGGTCCATATTTTTTTTTTGGGGGGGGGGGGGGGGGGAGAGAAAAATTGGAAGTTCTTACTTCACACAAAGATTGCTGAAGACCAAAGAGTGTGTCATGACCTTCACTCAGGGTCATTTTGGCAAGGTCAAAGTCACTGGCAGGAAAAGTCCAAAATTTGTGTCCTGTATGTATCTTACTTATAGAGAAAAATTTGAAGTTCTTACTTGACACAAAAATTACTTATAACCTTAGGGTGACCTTGACGCAAGGTCATTAGGGCAAGGTCAGAGATAGGAAAAGTACAACATTTGTGTTTCTTTTTATGGAGAAACATTAGAAGTTATTACTTCACACAAATATTGCTTATTGTGTAATGGCATTGACCCAAGGCATTTAGGCAAGTTAAAGATCATGTTTTTAAAAATGCATAATTCCAGCTGTCTGTGTTTTGTTTTGTAATAATGGAAATGATAAGAAGCTAAAATTTGACACAAAGCTTGCATATGTTTTGCCTCATTAAATTAAATTTTAGTTTTTCACTCCTGCCCACTTCTCTGAAAATGCTTTTTTTTTGGAGAAAAAATATGGCTCGGTATTCCAAAATTTCAAAAGATTTAATGGCTGCTTGACATGTGGATTAACGTTTGATTCCAGTCATATTTATTTTCAAGAGGATGCAGATGTCTTCATGCATTAACAATTAAGTTGACATAAAAGTGAATTTAAAGAAAAAAAATTAATTTGTGTACTCATATTATTAGCATTAACAATTTTTAAAAATAAAGCAGTTGTTATATATGGAATATGGACGGTGAAATAGAGAGAATCCATTATTTTCTATAATAGTAAAAAACTTCGAGTGTTGATTTTTCTTAGCGGAGGGTATCATTTGTGAGCTTACTCACATTACCTGAAGTTGTTTTTGTCTAGAGCTCAAATCAAAGAATCTCACCATTCTTCATTTGTTAGAGTTTTGAATCTCTGTGTCTGTCATTGTCGTAAATTTTTCTCATTTTTATTTTCTCCAGAACCACGGGGTCGATTTCAACCAAACTTGGTACAAAGTATCACTTGGGGAAAGGGATTCAAGTTTGTTAAATTTTTACATAGGAAAATATAGAAATATTTTGTTTAAATTGTCTGGAAAAGCATTCAACCAGAAAAGCTCAAACTTGTGTGTAAATACAGGTTGTTCATATTAAATTTAAGTTTAATCAAGCCATGATTACCTGAAGAAAAGTGTAGCCAGAAACGCAGGATTTTTTTTCAAAGGAATAGAGACGAATTTTCTCACAATTACTAAAGCAACAAAAGGGTATCAACGATAAAGAATATGTCAATAAAATTGGCACATTTTTAACTTTCTGTGCAAGATCTATTTTAGTTCTTAGTTTTCAAGAGATATTGGTTTTGATACTGCTTGATTTAGGCACTTACTCACTGTAATGCTGATTTGATCAGAGTTCTTAGTATTGTTGCTCAAGTGAGTGATGTGGCCCTTAGTCTCTTGTTAAAAATTTGGTGTAATATTTCATTATTCTTTTCTATTTTGTGGAAAGGAATAATAAATGTTTAAATGTATTATTTATTTAATCATTTTTTGCCTAATTTATCCCTATTTTCTACATTTTATTTTCTTTATATAGTATATTACTATGATGTATTATGTTTCTCATAATGAAACATTTTAACATGTTTAATAAATAGCAAGTTTCATTAATACCTTTGCATGTGACTGTTCACAAGATTCAGATTGTTCTGGTTTTTGGTTAAATAGGTATAGCACACTTAATATAAGATTTGGCCTCAAATATAGCCTTTTGCATACATCAAACATTTTCAATATTATACAATATTTAGTTTAAATATGTTCAAAGAAACGCAAATAACACAATCACTATGCTCTAAGAGTCTTAATTATCTTACACGACATCATTAAAATATTCCTGTTTTGTTGGGGATATAGAGGAAAGTAGTTAGTATACGATAAAAAATTGGATATTTGAATATTTGAATCACTCTAAACCAAAGACATCTGATTAAAATTACATGTATGTTTTACAGGTTTTATAGTACACGTTTAGATTGAATTAGTTTTGGTTTAATGTGGTCTTTGTACTGAAAATTAGACAAATATTTCAATTAGTGTCTTTTCTATTCCAATCATGTATATAGCCATATATATTGAAAATGCATCTGCTGAAAATGTTAGATGCGTGGCCTGGTGGTAACGCAGAGGTCTTTTTAATTTTATGGTCGCTGGATTGAATCCACTAAGTAGTAATCTTTTTTCACTTAAATTGAAACATGAACAGAATAGAGAGGTTAAGTTACATGTATCTATTCTTCTGGGTTCTTTTTTTAATTATCATGTTTAATTCAGACTGAGTATGAGCACACCCAATATATATATAAAAAAATATAGATCTCTTCATTAACCCTATACATGTTCTCTATTTACACTTAGATCCATTGCATTTGGCTTGAACCTATCACTGTTCAGAATACTAAAACTACTGTTATATACAGAGTTTCCCGAATTTATGACAAATCAGTTGTTACAGAGGTGTCCTCCCACTTAGCTAACATTCTGACACCATTATAAAATCAGTACAGTGTATCCCAGTTTCTGAAAATTATATTACGACAGCTAGGTACCTGAAGCTATTTTTAGTAACAGGTACTTTATGTCCAAACACAGGTGTAGGCGAAATAATGAGAAAAAGGTGCAATACCTCTTTTTGTTGAAGCCAAGGTTTTGGTTCTCAATTATTTTAAGGAGCAGTGAATCTTACAGTTATTTGAGCCATACATTTATAGAATGCCCTTATCATCAAAGTTGATATCAAAATCTGCTTTTGAATAATCACCCATTTTCTCTTCACTTAAATTCCTCATTAATATTTGTAGCAGACTTCATGTATTTTGTTTAAGAGTTTCTATTTTTTACATTAAATCTACAGTATAATTAGAGGTGTTCCAAATAAATAGAAAGAAGATGGGGGAATAAGATGGCGCAAATGCCCATTCGGTTTAGTAGTAAAATACAATTTTGAATTTATTTTTCCCCAATTAAATCTATTCAAATATATTATAATACAAGTTTACAAAAGCAAAGTTTCTA
Organism: Magallana gigas; assembly: GCF_963853765.1. Classification (NCBI taxonomy): domain Eukaryota; kingdom Metazoa; phylum Mollusca; class Bivalvia; order Ostreida; family Ostreidae; genus Magallana; species Magallana gigas. The sequence continues at coordinate 36,239,762 of NC_088860.1, forward strand.
ACTATTGTCAGTTTTAATACATTTAACAAAATATAAGGGGAAAAAAAATTATCGAACATAAAAACCCTAGGAATATAAGGATAGCTTATGTCAGGTACTCTAACCACTGAGCCATTTCAGACACAACAAAGTGGGCTTTTTAAATATTATGTGTGACTTTGGACATGAACTACCGGACTTGTATTATTTTTTCAAAACATTCAATTGTGATACAAAATGATATTTTTAATGTATAGTGGGTCATCTCTCCACATTTTTGTTCATTGAAATCGGTTTCCTTTCAAATAGACCTTTAGTTAATTAGACTTTGAAAAAAATATGGAGCACAGACCCACTCTATAAAAGAAAATGCCTTAAAGTTCTAAAAAATGACAGTATTTGCAGGTTTTGATACGTATACGCCTGTTTGAGTCAACATATTCCAAGTATTGAACATACCTACAGGTTAAAAACCAATGATTCGTTAAATATATACTGTTTTTAATGATTTAAAAAATAACCCATCAAATTTATTGACCCTTTAATTTTTTAGTAGCCTGTCCCACCGTGTATGGGCATTTTACACGCCTTATCCACCCATCTTCGTGTATGTAGGCCCTAGCATGTATTTGCGTTTACCTAATAGGGTGTGTCTTACATGAGATTGAACATTGCAAATTTTCTTTGCAAACATGAAGGGAAATATACTCTTAATGTAAATATTAATGTGTAAATGTTGTGAATGTTGTGATCCTCTCTGTTTACAATGTTAATAGCCAAGAGAACTAACATGTAACTTTTTTTATCCTCTAAGTGGATTGTAGAAATAGCTTCACATATTTTTTATGTGTCACTGTTATGATCCTCTAAGTGGATAGTACCAATAATGTAAGATATTAAGTAAATTAATAGTTTAGGTTACTAATGTAAAGTTCTTGTTATCCTCTCAATAGCTTAGGATATTAATATGTTAATTATTGTTAAACTCTGAGGGAACAGTTTAAAAAGCCAAGGAAACTTACAATGTGTATAAAATGTGGTGATTCTTCAGTTATTGCAGCAAAAGCAAAGGATACTATTGTGTAACTTTTGTCAACCTCCATGTGGACTTTATTAAAAGCTAAGGTTCTAATGTAGTGATGTGATCTTTTCAGTAGACAGCATTTTAAAAAGACCTTGGAAAACTTATTATACCCCCGCAAACAAAGTTTAGGGAGGTATATTGGTTTCACCCTTTCCGTCTGTCTGTAGACGCAACTTTGTCCCCCCTATAGAATTTTTTACTACTGCATGGAACAGTCTGGAAATTTGTACAAATGTTGATCACCATCTGAAGATGTGCACCTGCAATTTTTTTAAGATCAGACAAGATCTAATGATTTTATGTCTTTATGTCTTAAATAAATTGATTTTTTATAAGTACTCTATCAACTGACAATGCAACATTTTTGTTTGTCAATGATAAATTCTTAGGAGCTAATAAGCACATCAAAGACAAGTGTGGCTGAATTCATTTGTCCCAAGGGGGCCATTATCTGAGCCATGGTTTAGATGGAGCATATGTTTAGGGAAATTTCTGATATGAAGTTCCATTGTACCACAGGAGAAAGTGTCAAGACTTTTATTAGAAAGATATTCAAAATTTTATCAACAGAAGAGCATTGCTTGGCTACCGGTATTTCCATTTACTGCAAAGGGAGGGGTTATTGTCATTTTGTTCATTTTTCGTTAAAACAATTAAATTAAAAAAAATATCACCAGACACATAAATTTGTAAAAGTATTACTGTTATATGTAATTAAAGTGAAATTCTGACAATTTTGATTTTAATTTTTCTTTGTTAACTTTTTTTTTACAGTTTTAGAATTTTTTTTATTTTAATGTGTTCCAAACCTTTATTATTCAATTCAATTATTTGTCCCCATTTGAAATTAGCCTTGCGGGCGTATTAGTCCCATTAGGACAGTTCTAGTGTGTAACTGTTGTGATTCTCCTAGTAGTATTGTCACCCAAGTGTACTAATGTAGTGACTGTTGTGATCCTCTTTTTGGGCTTTGCATATTTAAATACCCGGTAGCTTAGATTACTTATGTATAACTGATGTGATCCTCACAGTAAACTGTATATAGCCTTTGGTACTTATGTACTGGTATATCTGTTGTAATCCTCTCAGTAGATTGTATCAAGATCATAAGGTACTAATGTTAAACTGTTGTGATCTCATCAGTAGATTTTATCAATTGTCTAGATTACTAAGGTGTAACTGTTTTGATTCTCTCAGTGGACTCTATCAGCAGCCTAGGGTACTAATGTTTAACTGTTCTAGTCCTGTCAGTATGTATCAATATGCATGTATTTTGTGTATGTCCTATCAATGAACCCTTTTAATAGCTGACGTTTTCTTGAATAGAGTCTATAGATAGCCTTTGGTAAGAACATATAATAAATATGTATAACTGTTGTGATCCTCCCAGTAATTTTTGTATCAATACCCTAAGGTGCTTGTGTGTGCTGTGATCCCCTCAGTGGACTCTGAATCTTTAAGACGACTAATGTATTACTATTGTGATCCTCTCCTTAGACTCTATCAATCCCTTAGGGTACTAATGAATTCATGTACTGATCCCCTAAGTGGAATCTCTCAATAGTTTAGGGTAATTCTGAGCCCCTACTCCAATATCAATGAAAATCAGAGGGGAGGGGGAGGTTTCGATATATCGTGGCCATACTATTTTGAGCCCCCTCTCAAAGGGAATTGGAAATAGGAGAAGGTTACAATATATCACAACCATTATATTTCAAACCCCCTCTCCAATAGAAATGAAAATTAGAGGGTGGTTTAATATATCGTGACCATTATATATTGAAACCCCTCTCTTACAGCAATGAAAATCAAAGGCGGATTCAATATATCGCGGCCATACTATTTTGAATCCGCTCTTAACTGAAGGAATTTGAATTAGGATGGAGATTCAATATTTCGCAGCCATAGTATTTTAAACACCTCCCCACTGGCAATTTGAAATGGGTGGAAGAGGGGTGTCAATATATCACAGTCATAACCTTTTGAACCCCCTATCCAAAAGGAAATGTGAACCAGAGGCGTGTTCAGTATACTGAGGCATGTATTGAACCAGGGGTTTAGTATCTAGAATGGGAGTTCAATATTTCGAAAAGTTGGATTCAATATTTCTCGGTATCAAAATATTATATGACACTGGCTCTCGTGCTTTTTCCCCTATTAATGTATAGAATTTGTGAAGGAAAAAATTTCTGTATCTGTTTTCAGCTAGATAATAACAATTGTTACAAAAGCGACACACTTTTAGTGAACACCCATATTTTAAATAACTTTCATTCCAGAGTAGACTTAAATCTGAAAAGTCTCACATAGCAACCAGGCAGGACGGTTGTTCATAGAAGTAACCAGAAAAATATATCCTCTATGGTCTACTGTGTCTGAAATTGTGTGCTCAGCATTTTCATTGCGAGACAGCCACAACAAATGAAGCAGTCTGTACGACAGTAAAATAACATAAAGCATTGTTTAAAACGTGTCCCATCAGTTTTATCCTGCTGTCAGCTAACATGTTCTTTCAATTATATTCATATTCTTTGGTGCAATAATGAATTTCCACAAATAGACTAAATCAGTAACGAAAATTTTTACAAACACAGAAGTTATAACAGTTCGAGCTATAATTTCTCTGCCCTCAGGTTCTAACTATTATTTTTTCATATTATTATCTCCAAAATTGTTTGATAGATATCAGTGTTTGTCAGAGGAATATGTAGTCCAAAACATTGCAAAACATCTTTTTAGAGCTGGTTATCAAGTCAGCAGTCACATCATCAAATATTTAAAATATGAGCTTTTATTCAGCATACAGCATACTTCCGTTGAAATATATTTGCTTTTGATTTGACTTATTTTGTGAGCAGTCGGTTTTTTTTAGCGCAGTTTGGGATTTTACCGATCAAGCTCGGAAACATCAAGGACCCCTTCCATGGGTTTCGAAATTTATAGGATTATCTACTAGTTCTATACCACTACCACTGTGAAAATATGATGATGTACTCATCAAGTTTTTAAGATTTGATTCACTACCTTTAGAACATTTTTTATTTTCTTGTTATTTCTATTCGAGAAAATCTAATGGAAGTCCTGGGTCTGGTATTTTCAGGATCATCTACTTGTTGTATATCACTACCACTGTGAAAATAAATAGTGCTATAGAATTAAACAAAGAAATGGTAACTCTTGTTCTGGTGAGCGGTGTGGCCCATAGGTCTTTTGTTAGGGTCATCTACCAGTGACTTAGTACTACCACTTTGAATATTTGGTTGTGCGGTCATCTCTATTTTTTTTAATTCAGACTCATACTCATAAAACAAAATTCATTATAATTGGATTTTATACAAAAAGATCGGAAACATCGAGGTCCTCTTCCTTAGGGCCTGAAATATTAGGGTCATCTACTAGTGGTATACCACTACCATTGTGAAAATATTGTGATACATGTACATGTATGGTCATATCTAGTATTTTAGACTAGAGCCTCTACATTTAGACCACTATTCAATTTTATGAGATTTTACAGATCAAGCTCGGAAACATCGAGGACCCCTTTAATGGGAACTGAGGTTTTCAAAATCACCCACAAGCTGTATACCACTAACACTGTTAATATATGATGTTGTGTTCATCTAGTTTTCGAGATAACTTTCCCTACTTATAGCACATTTTCATTTTCTCGTTATTTTACACATAAAAATATTATAACAAATTAAAAATATCCCGGGGGCTATCCAGGGGTCTGATATTTTCAGGGGCATCTATTATTTGTATACCACTACTACTGTGACTATATGATGATGAAGTTATATCTAGTATTAAATTCATTTTATACTTTTAGAACAATATTTTATTTACAGGATTGTACACAATGGGACATACGTTGCCTTATCTCATATTTTGAACTGTACAAATGCTCGATAAATATTAGTGTATTCGATAAGAATTCGAAGTCCAAAGCAATGCAAAGCATTTTTAAGAGTTAATTATCAAGTCAACAGTCACATCTTTGAATGTTTATAATTTCACGTTTGTTTAACATACTTCCGTTGAAACATCTATGCTTATAATTAACTTGATCTGTGAGTGACTTAAAAAGGGCACTTGAATCTGTCTTAAACTAGATCGAAAAATATCATAGGGATGCGTCTACCTATTAGATAACAGTCTTATTTGAAAGTAAAACTCTCTATGAAATGCGTGTAATGAAACAATGACAATAACAAACTGTCAACCATCTCAAAAATCCATAAAACGACATATAAATTCAAAGCAGAGCAACGCGGACTTAAAAAAAGATAGAGGTAGGATCAGGTGCCATGAAGGAGTGAGCATCCTCTGCTGACCAGTCATACCCGACGTGTACTTTTTGTCGTAATCGGGGAAAAAACAGAAATTTCCGTAGACAATTAGGTGATGAATGTCTAACAATTCGTATGAAAAACTTCAGTCAGCAAGCGACCCAGTGTAAGATTGTATCTGCTGACAAAGCCGTTGTATCGACCATAGAACTTACGAAAAGATGACTTCAAACGAGACTGTTGATAGTCCTACTTTATCAACTTGTTCGTCAGTAGCTTCCCTCACCTTAGAAACTGTTCATACGAAGAGCATGCCCTTGCGTATCGAATTAACTGAGAGGCAAAACACCATATGCAGGTGATGATGTTATATTGCTACATAAGTAAGGAAAGTTGACCATAGAAAAATTGAAGTCATCCCGTTTATCATAAAGTTTTGTTGATAGGTTACCACCAATGTCCATTTCCAGTAAAATATCCTAATATGAAACAGATGACGCAGACTCAGTGGTATCTTTTATTTCAAGTTCGCTGGGATATATCGAGTCGACGTAAGTATGGAAATAACAATTGTTAATTGATAATGCGTCGTCAATTTACCTGAATGTTGAGTTGAAGACCACAACGAGTTCTTTATTTTTTCACGTGCAAGTTTTTGAATAAATTCTGCTTCATATGAATACGAAAATAGGTCTGCTAACAATAGGGCACAATTAGTATCCATGTAAATTCCAGCAGACTTTTGGAAGACTTGAATTCAAAAAAACACAAATGTTGTCTATCAGAAACTTGGGCATCTTTTTAATGTCAACTTCAGAGTACATGTACTTGTGTGTGCAATCAGAATGGTTTTTAACAAAATAAGTTTTTAGATTTATAATGACAAGGTACAATGTATTTTTACGAATTCCACTTTTATTGAAGAAACAATTGTCGATGATATCAAAAAGCCTAGAATTTAATTTGTCATGGGGAATGGTTGTATAAAGCCTTGAAAAATATGGATGCTATTGATTTTGGTAAGATTTTGTGACCTCAAAGTTTCTAATAATTCTGTAGAGTTTTTTACTTTTCACATTTGATTCACACCATCTCTAGAGTATATTGTTGTACAGTACTTAAATGAGTGTTTCTGCCCTTGCGCTTGTAATGCTTGTTAATGCTATGGAACCTGTAAAGGGAACAGATTAAAAATTATTCTGATCTGGTTTCAGCTAAAAACAACAATTGTTACCAAAGCGCCGCGCTTCGAATTTACACTCTTATTTCAAATACAAATGTAGCTTATATTTTAGTAGAGGCTTAAACTAAAAATTGTCATGTATTGCATCAAATCTGGGCTATTGTTCATAGAACCAACATAAAGTATATCATTAAGGTACTACTGTGTGGGAATTTTGTTTGCCTGTGGCATTGTCATAGCGATGTTGCCTCAACAAGTAAAACAGCCTGCAAGTCCGGGATTCTACATATAATTGACGTCTGCAAAACAGTGAAAAAAACACACTTTACAATATGTTAAAATTTTATCCTTCTGTCAGCTGTCATGTTCTTTCTTAAAATTATTAATAAATTATGAAAACGATTTATAGAAATTAGTGTCGCCTTGACAGTTAGGAAGTTAAAGACTTTTGAAATCATATTTGAAGAGCTGGTTATCAAGTCAACGGTCACAAATATTTAAAATTTGAGGTTGTATTCAACATACAACATACTTCCGTAGAAATTTATCTGTTCTTATGATTGACTTGAGTTGTGAGTGACATAAAAAGGGCAAATGAATTTAACTTTACTAAGATTGAAAAATATTGTAAGGATGCGCTTAGCCATTGTATAACAGTTTTATTTGACGGTAAGACACTCAATGAAATGCTTCTTATAAGTGTTCCACCTCGTGCATGTTTTCCCCGTTAAAGCATAGAATCTGTAAAGGGAACACATTAAATGTTCTGATCTGGTTTCAGCTAGATAACAACAATTGTTACGAAAGCACCGCGCTTCCAGTGTACACCGTTATTTCGAATTATTTATATTTTAGTGTAGGATTAATTTTATATTTGTTTTGTATTGCATCAAATCTGACCTCAACGAGAAAAACAGCCTGCAAGACCGGGATTGTACATACTACAGACGCCTGCAAGACGGTCAATAAACACACTTTACAACATGATATGAAATATTGTAAAAAAACATGTTGCATTAATTTTATCCTACTGTCAGCTGACGTGGTTGTTAAACTATGTTCATAATTCGTGGTTTAATTGTATAATATCCACATATAGACTCAACTAGTACCAAAAACATCTTAGAGACTCGGAAGCTTCAACAGTGTGAGTTATGATGATTCTCCGCTCATGCAGGTTCAAACTTTTTTTTTTTTAGTTGGAATTATAAAAATGATTGATAAAAATTAGTGCCTCCTTTACGTTTGGAAAATTAAAAGGCTTTTGAAAAAAAGTCAACGGTCACATCATCAAATATTTAAAATTTGAGGTTGTATTCAACATACAACATACATCCGTTGAATATTAATGTGTTCACATCATTTACATGATTTGTAAGTGACTTAAAAAGGACACATGAATTTGACTTTATTAAGATTGGAAACTATTGTAAGGATGCGCTTGGCCATTGGATAACAGTATTAGTTAAAGGTTGAGACACTTAATGAAATGCGTCTAATAAGTGTTTTCGCTTTTGAGCATGATTTGGCCTTTTAATGCATGGAATCTGTAAACGGAACAAATTAAAAGTTCTGATCTGGTTTCAGCTAGATAACAACAATTGTTACAAAAACGCTGAACCTCGATTGTACACCGTTATTCCGAATTCCTTATATTTTTGTGTAGGATTAAACTAATAATTGTCTTGTATTGCATCAAATGTGGGCTATTGTTTATGAAACCAACATAAAGTATTAATACCATAACAGCGCTACTGTGTTGGAAATTTGTTTGCATGGGCATTTTAGAGCGATTTGGTCTCAACGAGAAAAACAGCCTGCAAGTCCGGGATTGTACATACTACAGACGCCTGCAAGACGGTGAAAAAACACACTTTACAACATGATATGAAATATTGTGGAAAACACGTTGCATTAATTGTATCCTACTGTCAGCTGCCTTGTTTGTTAAACTATGTTCATAAGTCGTGGTTCAATCGTATAATATCCACAAATAGACTCAACCAGTATCAAAAACATCTCTGATCTGGTTTCAACTAGATAACAACAATTGTTACAAAAACGCTGAACCTCGATTGTACACCGTGATTCCGAATTACTTATATTTTTGTGTAGGATTAAACTAATAATTGTCCTGTATTGCATCAAATGTGGGCTATTGTTTATGGAACCAATTTAAAGTATACCATAGGAGCGGTACTTTTTTTTGAAATGTGTTTGCATGTCGCATTTTATAGCGATTTGGCCTCAACGAGAAAAACAGCCTGCAAGTCCGGGATTGTACATACTACAGACGGTGAATAAACACACTTTACAACATGATATAAAATATTGTGAAAAACATGTTGCATTAGTTTTATCCAACTATTAGCTGAAGTGTTTGTTAAAGTATGTTTGTGGTTCAGTTGTATAATATCCACAAATAGACTCAACCAGTATCAAAACATCTTATAGACTTGGAAGCTTCAACAGTTTGAGTTATGATGACTCTCCGCTGATGCAGGTTCAAACTATTTTTTATTTTTTTTAGTTGGAATGATAAAAATGATTGATGAAAATTAGTGCCTCCTTTACAGTTGGGAAGTTAAAAGGCTTTTGAGAACAAGTCAACTGTCACATCATCCAATATTTAAAATTTGAGGTTGTATTCAACATACAACATGCGTCCGTTGAAAATTAATGTGTTCACATAATTAACATGATTTGTAAGTAACTTAAAAAGGGCACACGCATTTGACTTTACTATGAGTGGAAAATATTGCAAGGATGCGCTTGGCCACTGCATAACAGTATTAGTTGAAGGTAAGACGCTTAATGAAATGCGTCTAATAAGTGTTTTTGCTTTTGAGCATGATTTGGCCTTTAATGCATGGAATCTGTAAACGGAACACACAAAAAGTTTTGATCTGGTTTCAGCTAGATAGCAACAATTGTTACAAAAATGCAGAACCTCGATTGTACACCGTTAATCCAAATTCCTTATATTTTTGTGTAGGATTAAATTATTAATTGTCCTGTGTTGCACCAAATGTGGGCTATTGTTTATGGAACCAGTCTAAAGTATACCATAGGAGCGCTTCTGTGTTTGAAATTTGTTTGCATGTGGCATTTTATAGCGATTTGGCCTCAACGAGAAAAACAGCCTGCAAGTCCGGGATTGTACATACTACAGACGCCTGCAAGACGGCGAATAAACACACTTTACAAGATGATATGAAATATTGTGAAAAACATGTTTTATTAATTTTTTCCTACTGTTAGCTAACGTGTTTGTTAAACTATGTTAGTAGTTCAATTGTATAATATCCACAAATAGACTCAACCAGTATCAAAACATCTTATAGACTCGGAATCTTCAACAGTTTGAGTTATGATGACTCTCCGCTCACGCAGGCTCAAACATTTTTATTTTTTTAGTTGAAATGATAAAAATGATTGATTAAAATTAGTGCCTCTTTTACAGTTTTTTGAGAAGGCTTTTGAGAACAAGTCAACTGTCACATAATCAAATATTTAAAATTTGAGGTTGTATTCAATATACAACATGCGTCCGTTGAATATTAATGTGTTCACATAATTAACATGGTTTGTAAGTGACCTAAAAAGGGCACATTAATTTGACTTTAATAAGATTGGAAAATATTGTAAGGATGCGCTTGGCCATTGGATAACAGTATTAGTTGAAGGTAAGACACTTAAGAGCATGTCTACGAGAGAACCATGCAAATATGGAAAAAAGCTGTGGCAGCAAGTCTCAAGAATGAACAGAATTTTAGCATAGATTTAAAGGATACCCATCTAGAGTCAGGTATATGATGTTTGTTTTTGCACTGGATGTTTTTATTTATAGTAACGGCCTGTATTGCATTCTGGTTGATTTGCCTCTAATACCAGAAAAGTTAAGAGAAAAAGTGTCAAATTCAGTAATTAATTACAACATGAATAAACAATGTTTGAAAAAAATAAAATATATTCTTAAAGAGGAAGTTCAAACCTTTAACCTTTGCATATTTATTTTCATATATCTAATTACACCATGAAGTCCCAAGGGTGTAAATGTTGGCAGGATGACAAGAAATGATAATTATACATTTTTGTTAATTTTTCAGAAAGAATTTCTCAGAAAATGGCGCATTATTTTTAGAAATTTTGAGTTAATAAGAAACTGTCTGATGTATTGTTAAAAATATATAAAATCCATCCTTGGACTCTCAAGGACTAAAAAGTAATAAATTAACAAAACCATCCCAATTTCAAATAAAATAAAAATTTGTTGGTTTTTAAAATTTTATTTTACAAGCGATTTTAATCCACTGAAGTCAAAATTTGTAATTTAACATGAAAGAGACACCTTATTTTGCTTTTAATTAAAAAAAAATAGTTATTATCATTGTTTCTAATAGAATTGTTATTCATTACATGACTTGTGCATTTCATTACTACTGTTAGAATTGTCTCCCCTGTTGCGCTCTTCTGTAGAGAAGGTAAACTATTTAGAATGTTGACAAAACTATACAAGTTCAAGTTCAGGCAAAGTATTGAGAAATGCTGTGAGTGTAACTGTTGTTAATATATATTATGATATTGAATGATTTTAATTGCACAAAAATTGCCCCATCTTGTTAGTGTTAATTACTATATCACATATTGAAGTTTGATGGCAACTTGTATCTATAGACTGTAGCAGTTTTTCTCCTCTTGGAAAAAATTAAAGTGTGTACTTTTTCTTAAAATTGAAATATAGTTGTAAAGGAAAAAAAAGAGGTGTTAGATTACCCCGGGGATCTCAACATGCGAAAACCCAATAAATATTAACATAAACTATAAAAAAAGTTATCCCAAATATTAATAAAGACATCATAACTTGTTTTTGAGGGATTGTTATTTGGGATGTTATTTAATCATAACCCATCATAAGAGGACCTGGTCCCAGAATTATGAAGCAGTCTTAGAAAAAAGTCAAAATTTTTACACTCTTATTGTCTTGTGATTAAAAAAATTGAAAAAATGAAATGCTAATAAAATAAGTCTCTATATTATATTATGCTGATATTTACAAATTTTAAGCGTAATTTTTGATGTATTATATTTTTATTAACGATTTTTTTAGGTTTTATATTGGGTCCATCCACCCCTCAAACAATAAAAGTTCAATCCTTTATACTGTCGGACCAAAATAATTACCCAATCTACCTTATTCTATAATTATTTGATGTGATAGACATTCATTGGCAATGGGTTCCACACCACTTCCACATTTTAAAATCGTCTGTTAATTTCAACAAATATATGTGTCACAGGTGGTGAAAATTCAAGTCTCAACCGGGACTCGAACCTGGGTTCGAGTCCCGGTTGAGACTTGACTGTTCACCACCTGTGACATTTGGCGGCCAACTTACAAAACCTACGGTCACTCCCTAGGAACATGTTTCACAACATTTCAGTCACTCGTTGAGTTCTCGTAAATTCGAGGACGAATTTCTACCAAGAGGGGGAGTATGTCACCAGGTTCACAGGTGTGTTAATGTCAGTCAATGCATCGGGTCTCAATAGCTCAGTGGTTAGAGAGCTGGCACGGTACGCCAGAGGCCCTGGGTTCGAGTCCCGTTTGAGACATGACTTTTCACCACCTGTGACATAGTTTAATTATTTTTTTTCCATTTAGGTGATCTTTTTGGTTTTTGTTTTTGTTGTTTGCTTGTTTTGGGATTTTTTTTTGGGGGGGGGGGCTTTGAAATTTGGTCCTATTTCCTGAATTAAAAGATCACTAGTTCAAGTATAAAAAAAATGAAAAGATCAATACGTGTATCACTATGTTTATCGAATTAGAGAGAGAGAGAGAGAGAGAGAGAGAGAGAGAGAGAGAGAGAGAGAGATGTTAAAGTCAAGGGAGTCCTATAAGGCTTTGATAAAACATAACGATGGCGTCAGTTCCATGCTTGTTTAATTGTGTGTGCCTTCACATAAACTGATGACATCATACACATGAATATAATAGGGGTCGTTTCAAAACATACAAATGATACATATTCCCTCTTGAGAAATTGAGTCAAATTAGCTATAATATGATATTGAAACATGTGAAACCTTGCATTGACTATTCTTAGGCTAAGACATTAAATTCTGTTGTAGATTATGATTTGGGATGTTACAATGTAATGGAGCATAGTACATTAACAGTTTTGTTTTGTTTTCCCAACATAAACAAAATACAACACTGAAACTATAATATAACAATGCACTATAAATTGCCTGTGCAATGTAACCAACTAGCATTAAAAAAAACCCAAAACCCCCCCAAAAACAAACCTAAACAAAACAGTACAGCTTATCAAAAATTTACCACAAATGACATAGATATTCATGTCCTTCCTCTCATACCCCATTTTCATGATACTGATCTTACCCACAAACAGCAAATTAAATCTCTTCAATTAATCTCTGTGGCCATGGTTTCTTAACTGACCTACCAGACCTTGTGGTCCCTGACATATTTTGGGTTGGTACATGATTAGTACTAATAGACATATCATGACTAAGTGATGGAGTATTTCCATCATCACATGGATTATGACTAGAATGATCAACGTAATTATTGTTATGACAATCATATTGTTCATATGGTGTAAACTGTTCATTTGATTGCAAAATATGTCTACGATTTTTGCGGTACATATGTCCATTTTCAGTTTGAACCAAGTATGATCTCGGAGCCACTTGGTCTAGCACCTTGCCACAGTTACCCCAATTACTGTCATTATGATTCCGAAGTCGGACAGTCTGTCCTGGACTCAACGGCGATAGTTCTTTCGTGTTTCTGTCATGATACTGTTTTTGTTTGAGTTTCTGTTGTATCTTTGCTCGTTCATAAGACTCGGTGAAATGGTTACCCCGGCAACTATCAGCCATTGGTAAGTTCAACGCAGTTTACGTCCATTGCTCAGTATTTCGGCTGGTGATTGTCCATCGAGTATAGGAGTTGCACGGTAAATGAGTAGACTCATGTGGAAATCTGATCCATCATCCGCATATTTTTCCAATACGCCTTTTACAATACCTACGGTTTTCTCGACTAACCCATTCGATTTTGGGTATAATGAACTGGATGTATGATGCTGAAAATCATACGACTTTGCAAATTCACTGAATTCAGCTGATTTGAATTGTGGCCCGTTATCACTGAACACTATTTTAGGTATGCCTTGGTCTGAAAACACATATTTCATTGCATTAATGACTGATTGACTTGACACATTGTGCAAACGACACACCTCTGAATAATTGGAGTAGTAATCACATAACACAAGATAATTTTTTCCATTGAATACACACAAATCTGCTCCCACTTTTTCCCATGGATAATTGCATAGATCATGTGGTTTAAGTGGTTCAGACGGTTGTTTTGGACGGAATTTGATACATGTTGAACATGAATTCACCATTTCCTCCATTTGTGCATATATTCCCGGCCAATACACCACTTGTTTGGCTCGATTTCGACATTTTTCGATACCACGGTGACCTGTGTGGATTTTGGTAAGCATCTCCTTTCGCAATGTGACAGGAATGACAATGCGGTCTGTTTTCATGATGATTCCATCGCATAAACTCAACTCTGTCCGTATATTCCAGTATTCTGATATTTCCTAAGGGCATTCAGTGCGTGTTTCTGGAAATCCTGTTACAATTACTTCTGCTAGTAACTGCAATTTCGGGTCATTTTGAGTTTCCTCACGAATCATCTGTAACTTACGATCTTTTATGGGTAGGCTCTTAATGACAGAGTCTACATACACTTTGAGATCCTCCTCCTGTGCTGATTTGGTCAGTTTCGTGGACATATCCGTTCCTCTGGACAACGCATCAGCGGTATGCATACATTTTCCTGGCGTGTAGCCAATACGCAGATCGTATTTCTGTACCCTCAGCAGCAGTCTTTGTAATCGTAGTGGACAGTCATTCAGAGACTTCTTAAAGATGCTCACAAGGGGTTTATGATCGGTCTCCACTTCTACAACCTGTCCAAATATGTATTGGTGGAAGTGTTCGCATGCAAATGATATGGCTAGCATTTTTTTTTCGATTTGAGCATATCTTGTTTCAGCGTCTGACATAACTCGCGAAGCATAAGCCACTGGCATCCACTCGTTGTCATGCCTCTGTAAAAGCACTGCTCCAAGTCCAAAACTAGAGGCATCTGAAGAGATTTTAATCTCTTTGTTCGGGTCAAAGAATTTAAGTATTGGTGTACTTGTTAATATGGCCTTTAGCTCCTCAAATGATTTTTGTTCAACTGCAGCCCACTGAAATTGGTTTTTTTCCATTGTAACATTTCGCAAAACTTGTGTTTTCGACGACAAGTCTGGAACATATCTTGCCTGGTAATTTGACATGCCTAAAAAGCGTTGTACATCTTTCTTACTTTTTGGAGTCTCAAAGTTAGTTATGGCCTTGACCTTGGCCTCGTCTGGCTTGATTCCTTCTGCAGATATAGTGTCACCGACGAATGTAAGTTCTTTAACTCCAAATACGCATTTTTCACGATTCAGTTTGAGATTGGATTTGCGCGATGCATCAAACACCTGCTGTAGTCGTTGGTTGTGTTCTTGTAGCGTTGAACCCCATACTATAATGTCATTCATCATTGTCGTGCATCCTGGTATGTGCTCATATATCATGTGAATCGTCCTGTGATATATCTCGGGAGCTGATGTGATACCGAATGGTAGACGTAGAAATCGATACCTTCCGAATGGCGTATTGAAACAGGTAAGTTTTGAGGAGTTCTGATCCAGTTTCATTTGCCAGAATCAAGTACGAGCATCAAGTTTACTGAAATAATGAGCAGCCTTGAACTTCGCATGAATCTCATCTCTCGTTGGAAGCTGGTAATGTTCTCTCTGTATCGCTTTGTTCAACTGAATTGGATACAGACACACACGGATCTTTCCGTCTTTTTTCGGCACTATTACAACCGGACTCACCCAATCGGTATGCTCGGTTTCTTTACATATGACGCCCATATTCTCCATGCGTTTAAGTTCATCTTGGAGTTTTTCATGTAAAGCGAAAGGTATATTACGACATGGACTCGCTACTGGTGTAACGGCTGAATCTATGGATATTCTATCTTCCCCCGGTAGACATCCTAATCAATCGAACAAGTCATTATTTTGATCCACAATCTGTGCAGTGGTGTCTTTAATCTTTGTACAGTTTTCTATTGTATATGTGCGTTTTACTAGTCCTAACTTGTCGCAAGCTTTTACGCCCAAGATTGCTGTCGATGCGTCCTGAACTATCACAAAGTACACCTTAGCTGCTTTGCCCAGATGGGTCACTTCCAGAACACATGCACCTAGGACTGGAATACTATGCTTGCTGTATGACATGAGCTGTATATTCGTCTGGTGGAGTTTTGGCTTCCATCGTAGACTGTAATACTGTTTCTCCAGTAAGATGTTGACTTGGCTACCTGTATCCAATTTGTAATTAATTCCTTTGCCATTGGTGCATAGAGTTACACGCCAATCCTCTGGTTTATCCGAATGAACTGTCTCCAGAGCATCAATGAAGAACGCTTGTTCATCCTGAATATCATGAATATGTTTCTTTTTCGGCATCTTCTTTTTCATGCTATTTTGTTTGCCTTTTGATTTGCAGACTTTTGCAAAGTGATTTGCACCATTACACTTAATGCAGATTTGACCCATGGCGGGACAAGTTTTATGCGAGTCATCATATCCACAACGCCCACACAACTGTGCACAACTTTTACCTTTTTTAGGTACCCATACTTTTTTGTCTTTGGGTTTGGTACCGACCGCATGTACTTCTGATGAAGGGACGATACTTTTTATTTGTTCCTTTGTAGACTCTGCTGCTCTACATGTTGCAAGTGCTTTGTCCAATGTGAGGTCGACTGTACGTAGAAGCCTCTCTTTAAGTGTGTTGTCTGGTACCCCACAAATAATTCTGTCACGAATGAGCGAATCTACTAAGTCCCCAAACTCACAATTCTTTGCCATAGTTCGTAATTCCGTCACATATTGATCTATGGTCTCATCGGACCTCTGCACCCTCGTGAAGAATTTATGTCTCTCATACGTGGTATTGCGTTTTGGTGTGCAATATGCTTCAAACTTCTCGAGTATTTTTTTTAATTTATACTCATCACCATCATCAAATACAAAGGTGTTATAAACTTGAACTGCCTCTTCTCCTACTACGTGTAAGAAAATGCATGCTTTTTGCTTGTCACCTTTTTCGGACGCACCTGTAGCAGTCATATAAACATCAAACCTTTGTTTAAACTTCTTCCAATTTTCTGCCACGTTCCCCGTGAGCGAAAGTACTCCTGGTGGTTTCAGTTTATCCATTGCACACTTCTGACACTTCTGACACCATGTGTTAAAGTCAAGGGAGTCCTATACGGCTTTGATAAAACATAACGATGGCGTCGGTTCCATGTTTGTTTAATTGTGTGTCCCTTCACATAAATTGATGACATCATACACATGAATATAATAGGGGTCGTTTCAAAACATACAAATGATACAAGAGAGAGAGAGATATTGCCAATCTGTAGTAAACAATATGTAAAATTACACACCAAAAGAGCCCGGCTTTAAGTACTTCAGTACTTTGAGTTTCGTAGTTTTGCCCCTGTAATTATTCATTCGTGTATCTAATGGGTACTCTGTCTGTCTTAATGTGTAGCACTGGCAAATAATGGGGTGTGGGAAGTATGTAAGCTTGCTTACTTTTTCTTTTATTAATAATGAGATATATAAGATTTTTTAAAAATAGTTAAGTTCACTTCAGCCTACATGTATATTCAAATTTCCATTTTCCCATGATTTCTCGTGTTTTAATTTATGGCATTGATTTAAAAAAAACCCTGAAATATGTTAAAACAACCCTTCAGTTCAATAAAATATTGTTTGGCTCGCGAATATATCGGTTTTTTCCCCATAATATACTTGTGACAATGTAAAAGTAACGCTAAACTACAGATTCTTAAAAGTTTTTAAAAGTAGAAAAATGTCCAACTTTAAACAATATATTTGCAAAATTATTGCGAGTCCAAAGACAGATTTTTGATATATTGTAAAGATAAATGCCCTTTTATAACTAGAAACAGATTTAGTGAATTTAAAGTGCCATTTTCTGACTTTTAAGCATTTAAAAAATGTATATTTTTAAAATTTTACAAAAGGTTGGAAACATGCCAAATTCGTGACCTATCTGCACTTAACAGAAAGAATATTTAGGAATTCTCACAAAATGATTTACACAAGTGTATCTTCTTAGTGTTAACTCTAAATGACTTTTTGAATTTATTTTTAAACTAAACTCAGAATTCTTAACAATAATTTGGTGAATTATGCAAAATTTTATTCTTAAAAGGGTCAAAATGCTATTTTTAGTAACAGTGCTACAGAACCAAGTTTAGACTGACCACATCAAAAAAAATTGTGGCAAATTATTTCATATCGATGCACACTGTTACACAAAATATGAAGTTGATCAGAGAACCTTGCTCTCACCACCTTTTGCATGGTTTTCTCGTAGACATTCTCTTAATAAAATGCTTCTAAGAAGTGTTTTTGCTTTTGAGCATGTTTTGCCCTTTAATGCATGGAATCTGTAAACGGAACACATAAAAAGTTTTGATCTGGTTTCAGCTAAATAACAACAATTGTTACAAAAACGCTGAACCTCGACTGTACACCGTTATTCCGAATTCCTTATATTTTAGTGTAGGAGTAAACTATTAATTGTCCTTTATTGCATCTAAAGTGGACTATTGTTTATGGAACCAGTATAAAGTATACCATAAAATCCTATATTTTAGTATAGGATTTAACTAATAATTGACCTGTATTGCATCAAATGTGGGCGATTGTTTATGGAACCAACAAAAAGTATATCATAAGTGCACTACTGTGTTGGAAATCTGTTTGCATGTGGCATTCTATAGCGATTTGGCCTCAACGAGAAAAACAGCCTGCAAGTCCGGGATTGTACATACTACAGACGCGTGCAAGACGGTGAAAAGCACACTTTACAACAAGATATTCAATATTGTTAAAAACATGTTGCATTAATTTTATCCTACTGTCAGCTGACTTGTTTGTTAAACTAGGTTCATAAGTCGTGGTTCAATTGTATAACATTCACAAATAGACTCAACAAGTTTCAAAACAAAAACGCTGAACCTCGATTGTACACCGTTATTCAGAATTACTAGTACTTATATTTTAGCGTGGGATTAAACTAATAAATGTCCTGTTTTGCATAAAATCTGAGCTATTGTTTATGGAACCAACATAAAGTATACTGTAAGAGCGCTACTGTGTTGGAAATTTGTTTGCATGTGGCATTTTATAGCGATTTGGCCTCAACGAGAAAAACAGCCTGCAAGTCCGGGATTGTACATACTACAGACGCCTGCAAGACGGTGAAAAAACACACTTAAAAACATGATATGAAATATTGCTAAAACATGTTGCATTAAATTTATCCTACTGTCAGCTGACGTGTTTGTTAAACTATGTTCGTGGTTCAGTTGTATAATATCCACAAATAGACTCAACTAGTATCAAAAACATCTTAGAGACTCGGAAGCTTCAACAGTTTGAGTTGATGATTCTCCGCTCATGCAGGTTCTAACTGTTTTATTTTTTTAGTTGGAATGATAAAAATGATTGATAAAAATTATTGCCTCCTTTACAGTTGGGAAGTTAAAAGGCTTTTGAGAACAAGTCAACTGTCACGTCATCAAATATTTAAAATTTGAGGTTGTATTCAACATACAACATGCGCCCTTTGAATATTAATGTGTTCAAATAATTAACATGATTTGTAAGTGACTTAAAAAGGGCATATTAATTTGACTTTAATAAGATTGGAAAATATTGTTATGATGCGCTTGGCCATTGGATAACAGTATTAGTTGAAGGTAAGACACTTAATAAAAAGCTTCTAATAAGTGTTTTTGCTTTTGAGTATGTTTTGCCCTTTTATGCAAGGAATCTGTGAACAGAACACACAAAAAGTTTTGATCTGGTTTCAGCTAGATAACAACAATTGTTACAAAAACGCTGAACCTCGATTGTACACCGTTATTCCGAATTCCTTATATTTTTGTGTAGGATTAAACTATTAATTGTCCTTTATTGCATCTAAAGTGGGCTATTGTTTATGGAACCAGTATAAAGTATACCATAAAATCCTATACTTTAGTGTGGGATACAACTAATAATTGACCTGTATTGCATCAAATGTGGGCTATTGTTTAGGGAACCAATATAAAGTATACCATAGGAGCGCTACTGTGTTTGAAATTTATTTGCATGTGGCATTCTATAGCGATTTGGCCTCAACGAGAAAAACAGCCTGCAAGTCCGGGATTGTACATACTACAGACGCCTGCATGAAAGTGAATAAACACTCTTTAAAACATGGTATTAAATATTGTTTCAACAAGTTGCATTTATTGTATCCTACTGTCAGCTGACTTGTTTGTTAAACTATGTTCATAAGTCGTGGTTCTGTTGTATAATATCCACAAATAGACTCAACCAGTATCAAAAACATCTCTAATCTGGTTTCAGCTAGATAACAACAATTGTTACAAAAACGCCGAACCTCGATTGTACACCATTATTCCGAATTCCTTATAGTTAAGTGTAGGATTAAACTATTAATTGTCCTTTATTGCATCTAAAGTGGGCTATTGTTTATAGAACCAGTATAAAGTATACCATAAAATCCTATACTTTAGTGTAGGATACAACTAATAATTGACCTGTATTGCATCAAATGTGGGCTATTGTTTATGAAACCAATATAAAGTATACCATAGGAGCGCTACTGTGTTTGAAATTTGTTTGCATGTGGCATTCTATAGCGATTTTGCCTCAACGAGAAAAACAGCCTGCAAGTCCGGGATTGTACATACTACAGACGCCTGCAAGACGGTAAATAAACACACTTTTCAACATAATATGAAATATTGTGAAAAACATGTTGCATTAAATTTATCCTACTGTCAGCTGACGTGTTTGTTAAACTATGTTCGTGGTTCAGTTGTATAATATCCACAAATAGACTCAACTAGTATCAAAAACATCTTAGAGACTCGGAAGCTTCAACAGTTTGAGTTATGATGATTCTCCGCTCATGCAGGTTTGTTAATAAGTCGTGGTTCAATGGTATAATATCCACAAATAGACTCAACCTGTATCAAAAACATCTCTGATCTGGTTTCAACAAGATAACAACAATCGTTACAAAATCGCTGAAACTCGATTGTACAGCGTTATTTTGAATTACTTATATTTTTTTGAAGGATTAAACTAATAATTGTCCTGTATTGCATCATTGCATCAAACGTGGGCTATTTTTTATGGAACCAATATAAAGTATACCATAAGAGCGCTACTGTGTTGGAAATTTGTTTGCATGTGGCATTTTATAGCGATTTAGCCTCAACGAGAAAAACAGCCTGCAAGTCCGGGATTGTACATACTACAAACGCCTGCATGAAGGTGAATAAACACTCTTTAAAACATGGTATTAAATATTGTTACAACATGTTGCATTTATTGTATCCTACTGTCAGCTGACTTGTTTGTTAAACTATGTCTATAAGTCGTGGTTCAGTTGTATAATATCCACAAATAGACTCAACCAGTATCAAAAACATCTCTGATCTGGTGTCAGCTAGATAACAACAATTGTTACAAAAACGCCGAACCTCGATTGTACACCATTATTCCGAATTCCTTATAGTTATGTGTAGGATTAAACTATTAATTGTCCTTTATTTCATCAAATGTGGGCTATTGTTGATGGAAAAATATACAGCATACCATAGGTGCGCTACTTTGTTTGAAATTTGTTTGCATGTGGCATTTTATAGCGATTTGGCCTCAACGAGAAAAACAGCCTGCAAGTCCGGGATTGTACATACTACAGACGCCTGCAAAACGGGGAAAAACACACTTTTCAACATAATATGAAATATTGTGAAAAACATGTTGCATTAATTGTATCCTACTGTCAGCTGAGTTGTTTGTTTAACTATGTTAATAAGTCGTGGTTCAATTGTATAATATCCACAAATAGACTCAACCAGTATCAAAAACATCTCTGATCTGGTTTCAGCTAGATAACAACATGTGTTCACATAATTAACATGATTTGTAAGTGACTTAAAAAGGGCACTTTAATTTGACTTTACTATGGTTGAAAAATATTGTAAGGAAGCGCTTAAACATTAGGTAACAGTACTAGTTGAAGGTAAGACACTTATTGAAATGCTTCTAATAAGTGTTTTTGCTTTTGAGCATGTTTGCCCTTTAATGCATGAAATCTGTAAACGGAACACCTAAAAAGTTTTGATCTGGTTTCAGCTAGATAACAACAATTGTTACAAAAACGCTAAAACCTCGATTGTACACCGTTATTCCAATTTCTTAATATTTTAGTGTAGAATCTAATAATTGTCCTGTATTGCATCAAATGTGGGCTATTGTTTATGGAACCAATATAAAGTACACCATAAGAGCGCTACTGTGTTGAAAATTTGTTCGCATGTGGCATTTTATAGCGATTTGGCCTCAACGAGAAAAACAGCCTGCAAGTCCGGCATTGTACATACTACTGATGCCTGCAAGATGTTGAATAAGACTCTTTACAACATGATATGAAATATTGTTAAAAACATGTTGCATTAATTTTATCCTACTGTCAGCTGACTTGTTTGTTATACTATGTTCACAAGTCGTGGTTCAATTGTATAATATCCACAAATAAACTCAACCAGAATCAAAAACATCTCTGATCTGGTTTCAGCTAGATAACAACAATTGTTACAAAAACGCTGAACCTCGATTGTACACCGTTATTCCAAATTCCTTATATTTTTGTGAAGGATTAAACTAATAAATGTCCTGTATTGCATCAAATGTGGGCTATTGTTTATGGAACCAATATACAGTATACCATAGGAGCGCTACTGTGTTGGAAATTTGTTTGCATGTGGCATATTACAGCGATTTGGTCTTAACAAGAAAAGCAGCCTGCAAGTCCGGGATTGTACATACTACAGACGCCTGCAAGACGGTGAAAAAACACACTTAAAAACATGATATGAAATATTGCTAAGACATGTTGCATTAAATTTATCCTACTGTCAGCTGACGTGGTTGTTAAATTATGTTCGTGGTTCAGTTGTATAATATCCACAAATAGACTCAACTAGTATCAAAAACATCTTAGAGACTCGGAAGCTTCAACAGTTTGAGTTATGATGATTCTCCGCTCATGCAGGTTCAAACTGTTTTATTTTTTAAGTTGGAATGATAAAAATGATTGATAAAAATTAGTGCCTCCTTTACAGTTGGGAAGTTAAAAGGCTTTTGAGAACAAGTCAACTGTCACATCATCAAATATTCAAAATTTGAGGTTGTATTCAACATACAACAAGCGTCCTTTGAATATTAATGTGTTCACATAATTAACATGATTTGTAAGTGACTTAAAAAGGGCACATTAATTTGACTTTAATACGATTGGAAAATATTGTAAGGATGCGCTTGGCCATTGGATAATAGTATTAGTTGAAGGTAAGACACTTAATAAAAAGCTTCTAATAAGTGCTTTTGCTTTTGAGCATGTTTTGCCCTTTTATGCATGGAATCTGTGAACAGAACACACAAAAAGTTTTGATCTGGTTTCAGCTAGATAACAACAATTGTTACAAAAACGCTGAACCTCGATTGTACACCGTTATTCCGAATTCCTTATATTTTTGTGTAGGATTAAACTATTAATTGTCCTTTATTGCATCTAAAGTGGGCTATTGTTTATGGAACCAGTATAAATTATACCATAAAATCCTATACTTTAGTGTAGGATACAACTAATAATTGACCTGTATTGCATCAAATGTGGGCTATTGTTTAGGGAACCAATATAAAGTATACCATAGGAGCGCTACTGTGTTTGAAATTTGTTTGCATGTGGCATTCCATAGCGATTTGGCCTCAACGAGAAAAACAGCCTGCAAGTCCGAGATTGTACATACTACAGACGCCTGCAAGACGGTAAATAAACACACTTTTCAACATAATATGAAATATTGTGAAAAACATGTTGCATTAAATTTATCCTACTGTCAGCTGACTTGTTTGTTAAACTATGTTAATAAGTCGTGGATCAATGGTATAATATCCACAAATAGACTCAACCTGTATCAAAAACATCTCTGATCTGATTTCAACAAGATAACAACAATCGTTACAAAATCTCTGAAACTCGATTGTACAGCGTTATTTTAAATTACTTATATTTTTTTGAAGGATTAAACTAATAATTGTCCTGTATTGCATCAAACTTGGGCTATTTTTTATGGAACCAATATAAAGTATACCATAAGAGCGCTACTGTGTTGGAAATTTGTTTGCATGTGGCATTTTATAGCGATTTGGCCTCAACGAGAAAAACAGCCTGCAAGTCCGGGATTGTACATACTACACACGCCTGCATGAAGGTGAATAAACACTCTTTAAAACATGGTATTAAATATTGTTACAACATGTTGCATTAATTGTATCCTACTGTCAGCTGAGTTGTTTGTTAAACAATGTTCATAAGTCGTGGTTCAGTTGTATAATATCCACAAATAGACTCAACCAGTTTCAAAAACATCTCTGATCTGGTTTCAGCTAGATAACAACAATTGTTACAAAAACGCCGAAACTCGATTGTACACCATTATTCCGAATTCCTTATACTTAAGTGTAGGATTAAACTATTAATTGTCCTTTATTTCATCAAATGTGGGCTATCGTTTATGGAACTAATATACAGCTTACCATAGGAGCGCTACTTTGTTTGAAATGTGTTAGCATGTGGCATTTTATAGCGATTTGGCCTCAACGAGAAAAACAGCCTGCAAGTCCGGGATTGTACATACTACAGACGCCTGCAAGACGGTAAATAAACACACTTTTTAACATAATATGAAATATTGTGAAAAGCATGTTGCATTAAAATTATCCTACTGTTGGCTGAGTTGTTTGTTAAACTATGTTAATAAGTCGTGGTTCAGTTGTATAATATCCACAAATAGACTCAACCAGTATCAAAGACATCTCTGATCTGGTTTCAGCTAGATAAGATGTGTTCACATAATTAACATGATTTGTAAGTGACATAAAAAGGGCACATGCATTTGACTTTACTAATATTGGAAAATGCTGTAAGGATACGCTTGGCCACTGCATAACAGTATTGGTTGAAGGTAGGACACTTAATGAAATGCGTCTAATAAGTGTTTTTGCTTTTGAGCATGTTTTGCCCTTTAATGCATGGAATCTGTAAACGGAACACCTAAAAAGTTTTGATCTGGTTTCAGCTAGATAACAACAATTGTTACAAAAACGCTGAACCTCGATTGTACACCGTTTATCAGAATTCTTTTTATGTTGGTGTAGGATACAACTAATAATTGTCCTGTATTGCATCAAATGTGGGCTATTGTTTATGGAACCAATATAAAGTATACCATAGGAGCGCTACTGTGTTTGAAATTTGTTTGCATGTGGCATTTTATAGCGATTTGGCCTCAACGAGAAAAACAGCCTGCAAGTCCGGGATTTTACATTCTACAGACGCCTGCAAGACGGTGAAAAAACACACTTTACAAAATGATATTAAATAATGCTAAAACATGTTGCATTTATTTTATCCTACTGTCAGCAGACGTGTTTGTTAAACTTTGTTCGTAGTTCAATTGTATAATATCCACAAATAGACTCAACCAGTAGCAAAACAGCTTAGAGACTCGGAAGCTTCAACAGTTTGAGTTATGATGACTCTCCGCTCACGCAGATTCAAACTGTTTTATTTTTTTTTAGATGGAATGATAAAAATGATTGATAAAAATTAGTGCCTCCTTTACAGTTGGGAAGATAAAAGCTTATGAGAACAAATCAACTGTCACATCATCAAATATTTAAAATTTGAGGTTGTATTCAACATACAACATGCGTCCTTTGAATATTAATGTGTTCACATAATTAAAATGATTTGTAAGTGACTTAAAAAGGGCACATTTATTTGACTTTACTAAGGTTGGAAAATATTGTAAGGAAGCGCTTAAACATTGGATAACAGTATTAGTTGAAGGTGAGACACTTACTGAAATGCATCAAATAAGTGTGTTTGCTTTTGAGCAGGTTTTGCCCTTTAAACAGTTGGGAAAATAAAGGCTTATGAGAACAAGTCAACTGTCACATCATCAAATATTTAAAATTTGAGGTTGTATTCAACATACAATATGCGTCCTTTGAATATTATTGTGTTCACATAATTAACATGATTTGTAAGTGACTTAAAAAGGGCACATTAATTTGACTTTAATACGATTGGAAAATATTGTAAGGATGCGCTTGGCCATTGGATAACAGTATTAGTTGAAGGTAAGACACTTAATAAAAAGCTTCTAATAAGTGCTTTTGCTTTTGAGCATGTTTTGCCCTTTTATGCATGGAATCTGTGAACAGAACACACAAAAAGTTTTGATCTGGTTTCAGCTAGATAACAACAATTGTTACAAAAACGCTGAACCTCGATTGTACACCGTTATTCCGAATTCCTTATATTTTTGTGTAGGATTAAACTATTAATTGTCCTTAATTGCATCTAAAGTGGGCTATTGTTTATGGAACCAGTATAAATTATACCATAAAATCCTATACTTTAGTGTAGGATACAACTAATAATTGACCTGTATTGCATCAAATGTGGGCTATTGTTTATGGAACCAATATAAAGTATACCATAGGAGCGCTACTGTGTTTGAAATTTGTTTGCATGAGGCATTCTATAGCGATTTGGCCTCAACGAGAAAAACAGCCTGCAAGTCCGAGATTGTACATACTACAGACGCCTGCAAGACGGTAAATAAACACACTTTTCAACATAATATGAAATATTGTGAAAAACATGTTGCATTAAATTTATCCTACTGTCAGCTGACTTGTTTGTTAAACTATGTTAATAAGTCGTGGATCAATGGTATAATATCCACAAATAGACTCAATATGTATCAAAAACATCTCTGATCTGATTTCAACAAGATAACAACAATCATTACAAAATCGCTGAACCTCGATTGTACACCGTTATTTTGAATTACTTATATTTTTTTAAAGGATTAAACTAATAATTGTCCTGTATTGCATCAAACGTGGGCTATTTTTTATGGAACCAATATAAAGTATACCATAAGAGCGCTGCTGTGTTGGAAATTTGTTTGCATGTGACATTTTATAGCGATTTGGCCTCAACGAGAAAAACAGCCTGCAAGTCCGGGATTGTACATACTACACACGCCTGCATGAAGGTGAATAAACACTCTTTAAAACATGGTATTAAATATTGTTACAACATGTTGCATTAATTGTATCGTACTGTCAGCTGAGTTGTTTGTTAAACAATGTTCATAAGTCGTGGTTCAGTTGTATAATATCCACAAATAGACTCAACCAGTTTCAAAAACATCTCTGATCTGGTTTCAGCTAGATAACAACAATTGTTACAAAAACGCCGAAACTCGATTGTACACCATTATTCCGAATTCCTTATAGTTAAATGTAGGATTAAACTATTAAATGTCCTTTATTTCATCAAATGTGGGCTATCGTTTATGGAACCAATATACAGCTTACCATAGGAGCGCTACTTTGTTTGAAATGTGTTTGCATGTGGCATTTTATAGCGATTTGGCCTCAACGAGAAAAACAGCCTGCAAGTCCGGGATTGTACATACTACAGACGCCTGCAAGACGGGGAATAAACACACTTTTTAACATAATATGAAATATTGTGAAAAGCATGTTGCATTAAAATTATCCTACTGTTGGCTGAGTTGTTTGTTAAACTATGTTAATAAGTCGTGGTTCAGTTGTATAATATCCACAAATAGACTCAACCAGTATCAAAGACATCTCTGATCTGGTTTCAGCTAGATAAGATGTGTTCACATAATTAACATGATTTGTAAGTGACATAAAAAGGGCACATGCATTTGACTTTACTAATATTGGAAAATGCTGTAAGGATACGCTTGGCCACTGCATAACAGTATTGGTTGAAGGTAGGACACTTAAGGAAATGCGTCTAATAAGTGTTTTTGCTTTTGAGCATGTTTTGCCCTTTAATGCATGGAATCTGTAAACGGAACACCTAAAAAGTTTTGATCTGGTTTCAGCTAGATAACAACAATTGTTACAAAAACGCTGAACCTCGATTGTACACCGTTTATCAGAATTCTTTTTATGCTGGTGTAGGATACAACTAATAATTGTCCTGTATTGCATCAAATGTGGGCTATTGTTTATGGAACCAATATAAAGTATACCATAGGAGCGCTACTGTGTTTGAAATTTGTTTGCATGTGGCATTTTATAGCGATTTGGCCTCAACGAGAAAAACAGCCTGCAAGTCCGGGATTTTACATTCTACAGACGCCTGCAAGACGGTGAAAAAACACACTTTACAAAATGATATTAAATAATGCTAAAACATGTTGCATTTATTTTATCCTACTGTCAGCAGACGTGTTTGTTAAACTATGTTCGTAGTTCAATTGTATAATATCCACAAATAGACTCAACCAGTAGCAAAACAGCTTAGAGACTCGGAAGCTTCAACAGTTTGAGTTATGATGACTCTCCGCTCACGCAGATTCAAACTGTTTTATTTTTTTTAGATGGAATGATAAAAATGATTGATAAAAATTAGTGCCTCCTTTACAGTTGGGAAGATAAAAGCTTATGAGAACAAATCAACTGTCACATCATCAAATATTTAAAATTTGAGGTTGTATTCAACATACAACATGCGTCCTTTGAATATTATTGTGTTCACATAATTAAAATGATTTGTAAGTGACTTAAAAAGGGCACATTAATTTGACTTTACTAAGGTTAGAAATTATTGTAAGGAAGCGCTTAAACATTGGATAACAGTATTAGTTGAAGGTGAGACACTTATTGAAATGCATCAAATAAGTGTGTTTGCTTTTGAGCAGGTTTTGCCCTTTAAACAGTTGGGAAGATAAAGGCTTATGAGAACAAGTCAACTGTCACATCATCAAATATTTAAAATTTGAGGTTGTATTCAACATACAATATGCGTCCTTTGAATATTATTGTGTTCACATAATTAACATGATTTGTAAGTGACATAAAAAGGGCACATTAATTTGACTTTACTAAGGTTGGAAAATATTGTAAGGAAGCGCTTAAACATTGGATAACAGTATTAGTTGAAGGTAATACACTTATTGAAATGCTTCTAATAAGTGTTTTTGCTTTTGAGCATGTTTGCCCTTTAATGCATGAAATCTGTAAACGGAACACATAAAAAGTTTTGATCTGGTTTAAGCTACATAACAACAATTGTTACAAAAACGCTAAAACCTCGATTGTACAGTCATTCCAATTTCTTAATATTTTAGTGTAGAATCTCATAATTGTCCTGTATTGAATCAAATGTGGGCTATTGTTTATGGAACCAATATAAAGTACACCATAAGAGCGCTACTGTGTTGAAAATTTGTTCGCATGTGGCATTTAATAGCGATTTGGCCTCAACGAGAAAAACAGCCTGCAAGTCCGGGATTGTACATACTACTGTTGCCTGCAAGATGTTGAATAACACTCTTTACAACATGATATAAAATATTGTTAAAAACATGTTGCATTAATTTTATCCTACTGTCAGCTGACTTGTTTGTTATACTATGTTCACAAGTCGTGGTTCAATTGTATAATATCCACAAATAAACTCAACCAGTATCAAAAACATCTCTGATCTGGTTTCAGCTAGATAACAACAATTGTTACAAAAACGCTGAACCTCGATTGTACACCGTTATTCCAAATTCCTTATATTTTTGTGAAGGATTAAACTAATAAATGTCCTGTATTGCATTAAATGTGGGCTATTGTTTATGGAACCAATATACAGTATACCATAGGAGCGCTACTGTCTTTAGAATTTGTTTGCATGTGGCATATTACACCGATTTGGTCTTAACGAGAAAAGCAGCCTGCAAGTCCGGGATTGTACATACTACAGACGCCTGCAAGACGATGAAAAAACACACTTTAGAACATGATATGAAATATTGTGAAAAACATGTTTCCTTAATTTAATCCTACTGTCAGCTGACGTGTTTGTTAAACTATGTTCGTGGTTCAGTTGTATAATATCCACAAATAGACTCAACTAGTATCAAAAACATCTTAAAGACTCGGAAGCTTCAACAGTTTGAGTTGATGATTCTCTGCTCATGCAGGTTCAAACTGTTATATTTTTTTAGTTGGAATGATAAAAATGATTGATAAAAATTATTGCCTCCTTTACAGTTGGGAAGTTAAAAGGCTTTTGAGAACAAGTCAACTTTCACGTCATCAAATATTTAAAATTTGAGGTTGTATTCAACATACAACATGCGTCCTTTGAATATTAATGTGTTCAAATAATTAACATGGTTTGAAAGTGACTTAAAAAGGGCATATTAATTTGACTTTAATAAGATTGGAAAATATTGTTATGATGCGCTTGGCCATTGGATAACAGTATTAGTTGAAGGTAAGACACTTAATCAAAAGCTTCTAATAAGTGTTTTTGCTTTTGAGTATGTTTTGCCCTTTTATGCAAGGAATCTGTGAACAGAACACACAAAAAGTTTTGATTTGGTTTCAGCTAGATAACAACAATTGTTACAAAAACGCTGAACCTCGATTGTACACCGTTATTCCGAATTCCTTATATTTTTGTGTAGGATTAAACTATTAATTGTCCTTTATTGCATCTAAAGTGGGCTATTGTTTATAGAACCAGTATAAAGTATACCATAAAATCCTATACTTTAGTGTGGGATACAACTAATAATTGACCTGTATTGCATCAAATGTGGGCTATTGTTTATGGAACCAATATAAAGTATACCATAGGAGCGCTACTGTGTTTGAAATTTGTTTGCATGTGGCATTCTATAGCGATTTGGCCTCAACGAGAAAAACAGCCTGCAAGTCCGGGATTGTACATACTACAGACGCCTGCAAGACGGTAAATAAACACACTTTTCAACATAATATGAAATATTGTGAAAAACATGTTGCATTAAATTTATCCTACTGTCAGCTGACTTGTTTGTTAAACTATGTTAATAAGTCGTGGTTCAATGGTATAATATCCACAAATAGACTCAACCTGTATCAAAACCATCTCTGATCTGGTTTCAGCTAGATAACAGCAATCTTTACAAAATCGCTGAAACTCGATTGTACAGCGTTATTTTGAATTACTTATATTTTTTTGAAGGATTAAACTAATAATTGTCCTGTATTGCATC
The DNA here is from genome assembly GCF_963853765.1 of Magallana gigas. Classification (NCBI taxonomy): domain Eukaryota; kingdom Metazoa; phylum Mollusca; class Bivalvia; order Ostreida; family Ostreidae; genus Magallana; species Magallana gigas. The sequence goes on from NC_088860.1 coordinate 36,270,745, forward strand.
AAACGTGGGCTATCTTTAAGGAACCAATATAAAGTATACCATAAGAGCGCTACTGTGTTGGAAATTTGTTTGCATGTGGCATTCTATAGCGATTTGGCCTCAACGAGAAAAACAGCCTGCAATTCCGGGATTGTACATACTACAAACGCCTGCATGAAAGTGAATAAACACTCTTTAAAACATGGTATTAAATATTGTTACAACATGTTGCATTTATTGTATCCTACTGTCAGCTGACTTGTTTGTTAAACTATGTTCATAAGTCGTGGTTCTGTTGTATAATATCCACAAATAGACTCAACCAGTATCAAAAACATCTCTGATCTGGTTTCAGCTAGATAACAACAATTGTTACAAAAACGCCGAACCTCGATTGTACACCATTATTCCGAATTCCTTATAGTTAAGTGTAGGATTAAACTATTAATTGTCCTTTATTGCATCTAAAGTGGGCTATTGCTTATAGAACCAGTATAAAGTATACCATAAAATCCTATACTTTAGTGTAGGATACAACTAATAATTTACCTGTATTGCATCAAATGTGGGCTATTGTTTATGAAACCAATATAAAGTATACCATAGGAGCGCTACTGTGTTTGAAATTTGTTTGCATGTGGCATTCTATAGCGATTTGGCCTCAACGAGAAAAACAGCCTGCAATTCCGGGATTGTACATACTACAGACGCCTGCAAGACGGTAAATAAACACACTTTTCAACATAATATGAAATATTGTGAAAAACATGTTGCATTAAATTTATCCTACTGTCAGTTGACTTGTTTGTTAAACTATGTTAATAAGTCGTGGTTCAATGGTATAATATCCACAAATAAACTCAACCAGTATCAAAAACATCTCTGATCTGGTTTCAGCTAGATAACAACAATTGTTACAAAAACGCTGAACCTCGATTGTACACCGTTATTCCAAATTCCTTATATTTTTGTGAAGGATTAAACTAATAAATGTCCTGTATTGCATTAAATGTGGGCTATTGTTTATGGAACCAATATACAGTATACCATAGGAGCGCTTCTGTCTTTAGAATTTGTTTGCATGTGGCATATTACACCGATTTGGTCTTAACGAGAAAAGCAGCCTGCAAGTCCGGGATTGTACATACTACAGACGCCTGCAAGACGATGAAAAAACACACTTTAGAACATGATATGAAATATTGTGAAAAACATGTTTCCTTAATTTAATCCTACTGTCAGCTGACGTGTTTGTTAAACTATGTTCGTGGTTCAGTTGTATAATATCCACAAATAGACTCAACTAGTATCAAAAACATCTTAAAGACTCGGAAGCTTCAACAGTTTGAGTTGATGATTCTCCGCTCATGCAGGTTCAAACTGTTATATTTTTTTAGTTGGAATGATAGAAATGATTGATAAAAATTATTGCCTCCTTTACAGTTGGGAAGTTAAAAGGCTTTTGAGAACAAGTCAACTTTCACGTCATCAAATATTTAAAATTTGAGGTTGTATTCAACATACAACATGCGTCCTTTGAATATTAATGTGTTCAAATAATTAACATGGTTTGAAAGTGACTTAAAAAGGGCATATTAATTTGACTTTAATAAGATTGGAAAATATTGTTATGATGCGCTTGGCCATTGGATAACAGTATTAGTTGAAGGTAAGACACTTAATCAAAAGCTTCTAATAAGTGTTTTTGCTTTTGAGTATGTTTTGCCCTTTTATGCAAGGAATCTGTGAACAGAACACACAAAAAGTTTTGATTTGGTTTCAGCTAGATAACAACAATTGTTACAAAAACGCTGAACCTCGATTGTACACCGTTATTCCGAATTCCTTATATTTTTGTGTAGGATTAAACTATTAATTGTCCTTTATTGCATCTAAAGTGGGCTATTGTTTATAGAACCAGTATAAAGTATACCATAAAATCCTATACTTTAGTGTGGGATACAACTAATAATTGACCTGTATTGCATCAAATGTGGGCTATTGTTTATGGAACCAATATAAAGTATACCATAGGAGCGCTACTGTGTTTGAAATTTGTTTGCATGTGGCATTCTATAGCGATTTGGCCTCAACGAGAAAAACAGCCTGCAAGTCCGAGATTGTACATACTACAGACGCCTGCAAGACGGTAAATAAACACACTTTTCAACATTATATGAAATATTGTGAAAAACATGTTGCATTAAATTTATCCTACTGTCAGCTGACTTGTTTGTTAAACTATGTTAATAAGTCGTGGTTCAATGGTATAATATCCACAAATAGACTCAACCTGTATCAAAACCATCTCTGATCTGGTTTCAGCTAGATAACAGCAATCTTTACAAAATCGCTGAAACTCGATTGTACAGCGTTATTTTGAATTACTTATATTTTTTTGAAGGATTAAACTAATAATTGTCCTGTATTGCATCAAACGTGGGCTATCTTTAAGGAACCAATATAAAGTATACCATAAGAGCGCTACTGTGTTGGAAATTTGTTTGCATGTGGCATTCTATAGCGATTTGGCCTCAATGAGAAAAACAGCCTGCAATTCCGGGATTGTACATACTACAAACGCCTGCATGAAAGTGAATAAACACTCTTTAAAACATGGTATTAAATATTGTTACAACATGTTGCATTTCTTGTATCCTACTGTCAGCTGACTTGTTTGTTAAACTATGTTCATAAGTCGTGGTTCAGTTGTATAATATCCACAAATAGACTCAACCAGTATCAAAAACATCTCTGATCTGGTTTCAGCTAGATAACAACAATTGTTACAAAAACGCCGAACCTCGATTGTACACCATTATTCCGAATTCCTTATAGTTAAGTGTAGGATTAAACTATTAATTGTCCTTTATTGCATCTAAAGTGGGCTATTGCTTATAGAACCAGTATAAAGTATACCATAAAATCCTATACTTTAGTGTAGGATACAACTAATAATTTACCTGTATTGCATCAAATGTGGGCTATTGTTTATGAAACCAATATAAAGTATACCATAGGAGCGCTACTGTGTTTGAAATTTGTTTGCATGTGGCATTCTATAGCGATTTGGCCTCAACGAGAAAAACAGCCTGCAAGTCCGGGATTGTACATACTACAGACGCCTGCAAGACGGTAAATAAACACACTTTTCAACATAATATGAAATATTGTGAAAAACATGTTGCATTAAATTTATCCTACTGTCAGCTGACTTGTTTGTTAAACTATGTTAATAAGTCGTGGTTCAATGGTATAATATCCACAAATAGACTCAACCTGTATCAAAAACATCTCTGATCTGGTTTCAGCTAGATAACAGCAATCGTTACAAAATCGCTGAAACTCGATTGTACAGCGTTATTTTGAATTACTTATATTTTTTTGAAGGATTAAACTAATAATTGTCCTGTATTGCATCAAACGTGGGCTATCTTTAAGGAACCAATATAAAGTATACCATAAGAGCGCTACTGTGTTTGAAATTTGTTTGCATGTGGCATTTTATAGCGATTTGGCCTCAATGAGAAAAACAGCCTGCAATTCCGGGATTGTACATACTACAAACGCCTGAATGAAAGTGAATAAACACTCTTTAAAACATGGTATTAAATATTGTTTCAACATGTTGCATTTATTGTATCCTACTGTCAGCTGACTTGTTTGTTAAACTATGTTCATAAGTCGTGGTTCTGTTGTATAATATCCACAAATAGACTCAACCAGTATCAAAAACATCTCTAAACTGGTTTCAGCTAGATAACAACAATTGTTACAAAAACGCCTAACCTCGATTGTACACCATTATTCCGAATTCCTTATAGTTAAGTGTAGGATTAAACTATTAATTGTCCTTTATTGCATCTAAAGTGGGCTATTGTTTATAGAACCAGTATAAAGTATACCATAAAATCCTATACTTTAGTGTAGGATACAACTAATAATTGACCTGTATTGCATCAAATGTGGGCTATTGTTTATGAAACCAATATAAAGTATACCATAGGAGAGCTACTGTGTTTGAAATTTGTTTGCATGTGGCATTCTATAGCGATTTGGCCTCAACGAGAAAAACAGCCTGCAAGTCCAGGATTGTACATACTACAGACGCCTGCAAGACGGTAAATAAACACACTTTTCAACATAATATGAAATATTGTGAAAAACATGTTGCATTAAATTTATCCTACTGTCAGCTGACTTGTTTGTTAAACTATGTTAATAAGTCGTGGTTCAATGGTATAATATCCACAAATAGACTCAACCTGTATCAAAAACATCTCTGATCTGGTTTCAGCTAGATAACAGCAATCGTTACAAAATCGCTGAAACTCGATTGTACAGCGTTATTTTGAATTACTTATATTTTTTTGAAGGATTAAACTAATAATTGTCCTGTATTGCATCAAACGTGGGCTATCTTTAAGGAACCAATATAAAGTATACCATAAGAGCGCTACTGTGTTGGAAATTTGTTTGCATGTGGCATTTTATAGCGATTTGGCCTCAATGAGAAAAACAGCCTGCAATTCCGGGATTGTACATACTACAAACGCCTGCATGAAAGTGAATAAACACTCTTTAAAACATGGTATTAAATATTGTTTCAACATGTTGCATTTATTGTATCCTACTGTCAGCTGACTTGTTTGTTAAACTATGTTCATAAGTCGTGGTTCTGTTGTATAATATCCACAAATAGACTCAACCAGTATCAAAAACATCTCTGATCTGGTGTCAGCTAGATAACAACAATTGATACAAAAACGCCGAACCTCGATTGTACACCATTATTCCGAATTCCTTATAGTTAAGTGTAGGATTAAACTATTAATTGTCCTGTATTGCATCAAATGTGGGCTATTGTTGATGGAACCAATATACAGCATACCATAGGAGCGCTACTTTGTTTGAAATTTGTTTGCATGTGGCATTTTATAGCGATTTGGCCTCAACGAGAAAAACAGCCTGCAAGTCCGGGATTGTACATACTACAGACGCCTGCAAGACGAGGAAAAAACACACTTTTCAACATAATATGAAATATTGTGAAAAACATGTTGCATTAAATTTATCCTACTGTCAGCTGAGTTGTTTGTTTAACTATGTTAATAAGTCGTGGTTCAATTGTATAATATCCACAAATAGACTCAACCAGTATCAAAAACATCTCTGATCTGGTTTCAGCTAGATAAAAACATGTGTTCACATAATTAACATGATTTGTAAGTGACTTAAAAAGGGCACTTTAATTTGACTTTACTATGGTTGAAAAATATTGTAAGGAAGCGCTTAAAAATTAGGTAACAGTATTAGTTGAAGGTAAGACACTTATTGAAATGCTTCTAATAAATGTTTTTGCTTTTGAGCATGTTTGCCCTTTAATGCATGAAATCTGTAAACGGAACACCTAAAAAGTTTTGATCTGGTTTCAGCTAGATAACAACAATTGTTTCAAAAACGCTAAAACCTCGATTGTACACCGTTATTCCAATTTTTTAATATTTTAGTGTAGAATCTAATAATTGTCCTGTATTGCATCAAATGTGGGCTATTGTTTATGGAACCAATATAAAGTACACCATAATAGCGCTACTGTGTTGAAAATTTGTTCGCATGTGGCATTTTATAGCGATTTGGCCTCAACGAGAAAAACAGCCTGCAAGTCCGGGATTGTACATACTACTGATGCCTGCAAGATGTTGAATAAGACTCTTTACAACATGATATGAAATATTGTTAAAAACATGTTGCATTAATTTTATCCTACTGTCAGCTGACGTGGTTGTTAAACTATCTTCGTTATTCAGTTGTATAATATCCACAAATAGACTCAACTAGTATCAAAAAATTGCATTGAACATGTTTTGCTCTTTAATGCATGGAATCTGTAAACGGAACACACAAAAAGTTTTGATCTGGTTTCAGCTAGATAACAACAATTGTTACAAAAACGCTAAAACTTGATTGTACACCGTTATTCCGAATTCCTTATATTTCAGTGTAGGATTAAACTTTTAATTGTCCTTTATTGCATCTAAAGTGGACTATTGTTTAGGGAACCAATATAAAGTATACCATAAATGCACTACTGTGTTGAAAATTTGTTTGCATGTGGCATTTTATAGCGATTTGGCCTCAACGAGAAAAACAGCCTGCAAGTCCGGGATTGTACATACTACAGACGCCTGCAAGACGGTGAAAAAAAGACACTTTACAACATGATATGAAATATTGCTAAAACATGTTGCATCAATTTTATCCTACTGTCAGCTGACGTGGTTCTTAAACTATGTTCGTGGTTCAGTTGTATAATATCCACAAATAGACTCAACCAGTAGCAAAAACATCTTAAAGACTCGGAAGCTTCAACAGTTTGAGTTATGATGACTCTCCGCTCACGCAGGTTCAAACGTTTTTATGTTTTTAGTTGGAATAAAAATGATTGATAAAAATTATTGCCTCCTTTACAGTTGGAAAGTTTAAGGCTTTTTAGAACAAGTCAACTGTCACATCATCATATATTTAAAATTTGAGGTTATATTCAACATACAACATGCGTCCGTTGAATATTAATGTGTTCACATAATTAACATGATTTGTAAGTGACTTAAAATGAGCACATAAATTTGACTTTAATAAGATTGCAAAATATTGTAATGATGCGCTTGGTCATTGGATAACAGTATTAGTTGAAGGTAAGACACTTAATAAAAAGCGTCTAATAAGTGTTTTTGCTTTTGAGCATGTTTTGCCCTTTTATGCAAGGAATCTGTGAACAGAACACACAAAAAGGTTTGATCTGGTTTCAACTAGACCACAACAATTGTTACAAAAACGCTAAAACTTGATTGCACACCGTTATTCCGAATTCCTTATATTTTTGTGTAGGATTAAACTATTAATTGTCCTTTATTGCATCTAAAGTGGGATATTGTTTATGGAACCAGTATAAAGTATAACTTAAAATCCTATACTTTAGTGTAGGATACAACTAATAATTGACCTATGTTGCATCAAATGTGGGCTATTGTTTAGGGAACCAATATAAAGTATACCATTGGAGCGCTACTGTGTTTGAAATTTGTTTGCATGTGGCATTTCATAGCGATTTGGCCTCAACGAGAAAAGCAGCCTGCAAGTCCGGGATTGTACATACTACAGACGCCTGCAAGACGGTAAATAAACACACTTTTCAACATAATATGAAATAATGTGAAAAACATGTTGCAATAAATTTATCCTACTGTCAGCTGAGTTGTCTGTTAAACTATGTTAATAAGTCGTGGTTCAATGGTATAATATTCACAAATAGACTCAACCAGTATCAAAAACATCTCTGATCTGGTTTCAGGTAGATAACAACAATCGTTACAAAATCGCTGAAACTCGATTGTACACCGTTATTCCGAATTCCTTATATTTCAGTGTAGGATTAAACTTTTAATTGTCCTTTATTGCATCTAAAGTGGACTATTGTTTAGGGAACCAATATAAAGTATACCATAAATGCACTACTGTGTTGGAAATTTGTTTGCATGTGGCATTTTATAGCGATTTGGCCTCAACGAGAAAAACAGCCTGCAATTCCGGGATTGTACATACTACAAACGCCTGCATGAAAGTGAATAAACACTCTTTAAAACATGGTATTAAATATTGTTTCAACATGTTGCATTTATTGTATCCTACTGTCAGCTGACTTGTTTGTTAAACTATGTTCATAAGTCGTGGTTCTGTTGTATAATATCCACAAATAGACTCAACCAGTATCAAAAACATCTCTGATCTGGTGTCAGCTAGATAACAACAATTGTTACAAAAACGCCGAACCTCGATTGTACACCATTATTCCGAATTCCTTATAGTTATGTGTAGGATTAAACTATTAATTGTCCTTTATTGCATCTAAAGTGGGCTATTGTTTATAGAACCAGTATAAAGTATACCATAAAATCCTATACTTTAGTGTAGGATACAACTAATAATTGACCTGTATTGCATCAAATGTGGGCTATTGTTTATGAAACCAATATAAAGTATACCATAGGAGCGCTACTGTGTTTGAAATTTGTTTGCATGTGGCATTCTATAGCGATTTGGCCTCAACGAGAAAAACAGCCTGCAAGTCCGGGATTGTACATACTACAGACGCCTGCAAGACGGTAAATAAACACACTTTTCAACATAATATGAAATATTGTGAAAAACATGTTGCATTAAATTTATCCTACTGTCAGCTGAGTTGTCTGTTAAACTATGTTAATAAGTCGTGGTTCAATGGTATAATATTCACAAATAGACTCAACCAGTATCAAAAACATCTCTGATCTGGTTTCAGGTAGATAACAACAATCGTTACAAAATCGCTGAAACTCGATTGTACAGCGTTATTTTGAATTACTTATATTTTTTTGAAGGATTAAACTAATAATTGTCCTGTATTGCATCAAACGTGGGCTATCTTTAAGGAACCAATATAAAGTATACCATAAGAGCGCTACTGTGTTGGAAATTTGTTTGCATGTGGCATTTTATAGCGATTTGGCCTCAATGAGAAAAACAGCCTGCAAGTCCGGGATTGTACATACTACAAACGCCTGCATGAAAGTGAATAAACACTCTTTAAAACATGGTATTAAATATTGTTTCAACATGTTGCATTTATTGTATCCTACTGTCAGCTGACTTGTTTGTTAAACTATGTTCATAAGTCGTGGTTCTGTTGTATAATATCCACAAATAGACTCAACCAGTATCAAAAACATCTCTGATCTGGTTTCAGCTAGATAACAACAATTGTTACAAAAACGCTGAACCTCGATTGTACACCATTGTGCCGAATTCCTTATAGTTTGGTGTAGGATTAAACTATTAATTGTCTTTTATTTCATCAAATGTGGGCTATTGTTTATGGAACCAATATACAGCATACCATAGGAGCGCTACTTTGTTTGAAATTTGTTTGCATGTGGCATTTTATAGCGATTTAGCCTCAACGAGAAAAACAGCCTGCAAGTCCGGGATTGTACATACTACAGACGCCTGCAAGACGGGGAATAAACACACTTTTCAACATAATATGAAATATTGTGAAAAACATGTTGCATTAAATTTATCTTACTGTCAGCTGACTTGTTTGTTAAACTATGTTAATAAGTCGTGGTTCAGTTGTATAATATCCACAAATAAATTCAACCAGTATCAAAGACATCTCTGATCTGGTTTCAGCTAGATAACAACATGTGTTCACATAATTAATATGATTTGTAAGTGACATAAGAAGGGCACATGCATTTGACTTTACTAATATTGGAAAATGCTGTAAGGATGCGCTTGGCCACTGCATAACAGTATAAGTTGAAGGTAGGACACTTAATGAAATGCGTCTAATAAGTGTTTTTGCTTTTGAGCATGTTTTGCCCTTTAATGCATGGAATCTGTAAACAAAACACCTAAACAGTTTTGATCTGGTTTCAGCTAGATAACAACAATTGTTACAAAAATGCTGAACCTCGATTGTACACCGTTTATCCGAATTCTTTATATTTTTGTGTAGGATACAACTAATAATTGTCCTGTATTGCATCAAATGTGGGCTATTGTTTATGGAACCAATATAAAGTATACCATAGGAGCGCTACTGTGTTTGAAATTTGTTTGCATGTGGCATTTTATAGCGATTTGGCCTCAACGAGAAAAACAGCCTGCAAATCCGGGATTGTACATACTACAGACGCCTGCAGGACGGTGAAAAAACACACTTTACAACATGATATGAAATAATGCTAAAACATGTTGCATTTATTTTATCCTACTGTCAGCAGACGTGGTTGTTAAACTATGTTCGTAGTTCAATTGTATACTATCCACAAATATACTCAACCAGTATCAAAACATCTTAGAAACTCGGAAGCTTCAACAGTTTGAGTTATGATGACTCTCCGCTCACGCAGATTCAATCTGTTTTATTTTTTTAGTTGTAATGATAAAAATGATTGATAAAAATTAGTGCCTCCTTTACAGTTGGGAAGATAAAGGCTTATGAGAACAAGTCAACGGTCACATCATCGAATATTTAAATTTTGAGGTTGTATTCAACATACAACATGCGTTCTTTGAATATTAATGTGTTCACATAATTAACATGATTTGTAAGTGACTTAAAAAGGGCACATTAATTTGACTTTACTAAGGTTGGAAAATATTGTAAGGACGCTTAAACATTGGATAACAGTATTAGTTGACGGTAAGACATTTATTGAAATGCATCAAATAAGTGTGTTTGCTTTTGAGCATGTTTTGCCCTTTAATGCATGGAATCTGTAACGATACACACAAAAAGTTTTGATTTGGTTTCAGCTAGATAACAACAATTGTTCGAAAAACGCTGAACTTCGATCGACACCGTTTAACGGAATTTTTTATATTTTAGTGTAGGATTAAACTATTAATTGTCTTTTATTGCACCGAATGTGGGCTATTGTTTATGGAACCAATATAAAGTATACCACAGGAGCGCTACTGTGTTTGAAATTAGTTTGCATGTGGCATTTTATAGCGATTTGGCCTCAACGAGAAAAACAGCCTGCAAGTCCGGGATTGTACATACTACAGACGCCTGCAAGACGGGGAATAACACACTTTTCAATATAATATGAAATATTGTGAAAAACATGTTGCATTAAATTTATCCTACTGTCAGCTGAGTTGTCTGTTAAACTATGTTAATAAGTCGTGGTTCAATTGTATAATATCCACAAATAGACTCAACCTGTATCAAAGACATCTCTGATCTGGTTTCAGCTAGATAACAACATGTGTTCACATAATTAACATGATTTGTAAGTGACATAAAAAGTGCACATGCATTTGACTTTACTAAGGTTAGAAAATATTGTAAAGAAGCGCTTAAACATTGGATAACAGTATTAGTTGAAGGTAAGAAACTTATTGAAATGCATCTAATAAGTGTTTTTGCTTTTGAGCATGTTTTGCCCTTTAATGCATGGAATCTGTAAACGATACACACAAAAAGTTTTGATCTGGTTTCAGCTAGATAACAACAATTGTTACAAAAACGCTAAAACCTCGATTGTACACCGTTATTCCAATTTCTTAATATTTTAGTGTAGAGTCTAATAATTGTCTTTTATTTCATCAAATGTGGGATATTGTTTATGGAACCAATATAAAGTACACCATAAGAGCGCTACTGTGTTGAAAATTTGTTTGCATGTGGCATTTTCTAGCGATTTGGCCTCAACGAGAAAAACAGCCTGCAAGTCCGGGATTGTACATACTACTGATGCCTGCAAGATGTTGAATAACACTCTTTACAACATGATATGAAATATTGTTAAAAACAAGTTGCATTAATTTTATCCTACTGTCAGCTGATTTGTTTGTTATACTATGTTCACAAGTCGTGGTTCAATTGTATAATATCCACAAATTAACTCAACCAGTATCAAAAACATCTCTGATCTGGTTTCAGCTAGATAACAACAATTGTTACAAAAACGCTGAACCTCGATTGTACGCCGTTATTCCAAATTCCTTGTATTTTTGTGAAGGATTAAACTAATAAATGTTCTGTATTGCATTAAATGTGGGCTATTGTTTATGGAACCAATATACAGTATACCATAGGAGCGCTACTGTGTTGGAAATTTGTTTGCATGTGGCATATTACAGCGATTTGGTCTTAACGAGAAAAGCAGCCTGCAAATCCGGGATTGTACATACTACAGACGCCTGCAGGACGGTGAATATCCACACTTTACAACATGATATGAAATATTGTGAAAAACATGTTTCATTAATTTTATCCTACTGTCAGATGACTTGTTTGTTAAACTATGTTTATAAGTCGTGGTTCAATTGTATAATATCCACATATAGACTCAACCAGTATCAAAAACATCTCTGATCTGGTTTCAGCTAGATAACAACAATCGTAACAAAAACGCTGAACCTCGATTGTACACCGTTATTTCGTATTACTTAAAATTTTTGTGTAGGATTAAAATAATAGTTGTCCTGTATTGCATCAAATGTGGGCTATTGTTAATGGAACCAACATAAAGTATATCATAAGAGCGCTACTGTATTGGAAATTTGCTTGCATGTGGCATTTTATAGCGATTTGGCCTCAACGAGAAAAACAGCCTGCAAGTCCGGGATTGTACTTTTATACTACAGACGCCTGCAAGACGGTGAATATCCACACTTTACAACATGATATGAAATATTGTTACAAACATGTTGCATTAATTTTATCCTACTGTTAGCTGACTTGTTTGTTAAACTATGTTCATAAGTCGTGATTCAATCGTATAATATCCACATATAGACTCAACCAGTATCAAAAACATATCTTATCTGGTTTTAGCTAGATAACAACAATTGTAATAGAAATGCTTAATATCGATTGTACACCATTATTCCGAATTCCTTATATTTTAGTATAGGATTAAACTAACAATTGTCCTGTATTGGATCAAATCTGGGACATTGTTCACGGAACCAACATAAAGTATACCATAAAAGAGCTTCTGTGTTGGAAATATTTGATTGCATGTGGCATTTTATAGCGATTTGGCCTCAACGAGAAAAACAGCCTGCAAGTCCAGGATTGTACATACTACAGACGCCTGCAAGACGGTGAAAAAACACACTTTACAACATGATATGAAATATTGCTAAAACATGTTGCAATAATTTTATCCTGCTGTCAGCTGATGTACATGTATTTGTTTAACTTTGTTCGTAATTCGTGGTTCAATTGTATAATATCAACATGTAGACTTAACTAGTATAACAAACATCTCTGATCTGGTTTCAGCTAGATAACAACAATTGTTATCAAAATGCTGAACCTCGATTGTACACCGTTATCCTAAATTACTTATATTCTAGTTTAGGATTAAAGAAATTATTGTCCAGTATTGCATCAAATCAGGAACCAACATAAAGAATACCATAAAAGCGCCACTATGTTTGAAATTTGTTTACATGTGGCATTTTGTAGCGATTGGCCTCAACGAGAAAAACAACATACAACATACCTCCGTTGAATATTAATGTGTTCACATAATTGACATGATTTGTAAGTGACTTAAAAAGGGCACATGGATTTGACTTTACTAAGATTCAGAAATATTGTAAGGATGCGCTTGGCCATTGGATAACAGTATTAGTTGAAGGTAAGACAGTTAATGAAATGCGTCTAATAAGTGTTTTAGCTTTCCAGTTATTGTGCATGTTTTGCCTTTTTATGCATGGAATCTGTGAAGAGAATACATTAAAAGTTCTGATCTGGTTTCAGCTAGATAACAACAATATTTACAATTGGTGGTTCAATTGTATAATATCCACATATGGACTCAACCAGTATCAAAAACATCTCTGATCTGGTTTCAGCTAGATAACATTTTTATAGGGATGTGGCCTCAATGAGAAAAACAGCCTGCAAGTCCGGGATTCTAGATACTACAGACACGGCAAGAGAGTGAAAAAACACATTTTTAGTATGGTTTAAAATATTGTTAAAAACAAGTTGCATTTATTTTTTCTCCTACCTTCAGCTGACGTGTTTTTTTTGTTCATAATCCGTGGTTCATTTGTTATTATCCACATATAAATCCAAACAGTATCAACCAAATCTTTGAGATTCGGAAGAAATATCAGTTTGAGTTATGATGATTTCCGCCCATGCAGGTGCAAACAATCTTATTTTCTTGGTTGAAGCTATAAAAATGATTAATTGAAATTAGTGTCTCATTTACAGTTGGGAAGTGAAAAACTTTTTAAAACATTTTTGTAGAGCTTGTTATGAAGCCAACGGTCAGATCATAAAATTCATGTATTTAAATTTGTTGGTTGTATTCAACATACAATATTTACATTTACTTTCTTTCCCCCTTTCAAATTGCATTTATTTATTTGAGTGATATTTACGCATAACACAGAAGACCCAATCAGCAAATCTGGTGCGTATGAATACAGCCTTCCTTTAGAATTTCACGAAAAACAATACTGACTCTCCACGAGACTTCACGCCAGATCACGACCCGATATTAACCTACGCTGAATAATATTTCATTGATGTAAATACATCTTAGTAGTAAGATGAATTCAATTAATTAATTTCTTAGTAAACCAAAAGTATATTCATCAAACTACAGAATGAAAAATAAAATTCTTTTATAAATTATCAAATTCTTTGTGCATTATTTTTGTCAGCATGATTCGGCTGTTCCAATGGCTCTTCCGTTAATTGCACACCACTCTTTGAATAAGGCAGAGATTTTAAAAAATAAATTATGTTTTCGGAAAGAGAATAAATGTTAAAAAACGTAATCCGTGGTTTAATTGTATAATTTCCACATAGAGACTCAACCTATATCAACAAAAGTTTAGAGACTTAGAAGTCATAACAGTTTGAGTTACTTTGCCTCTACAGTCAGGTTCAAACTATCTTGTTTTCTTAGTTCGAACCGTAAAGATGATGTTTAGAAAATAATGTCTCGTATACGGATACGAAGTCAAAGACTTTTGAAAACATATTTGTAGAGCTTGTTATCAAGTCTACGGTCACATTAACAAATATTTAAATTTGAGGTTGTATTCAACATACATACTTCGGTTAAGTGTTACATCTGTCCCATGATTGACTTCATTTTTGAGTGACTTAAGAAGGGCACCTGAATCTAACTTAATTATAACCTGGATGGAAAAATATCATGGAGATGCGCTTGGCCTTTGGTTAACAGTTATATTTGAAAGTGAGTCTCTTTATGAAATGCTTGTAATAAGTGTTCTTGCTATCGTGCTTTTTTGTCTATTAATGCTATGAATTAATTCAAGGAAACACATTAAAACTCTGATCTGGGGTCAGCCAGGTAACACCAATTGTTACAAAAGCGCCGCCTTTCCACTGTACACCCTTATTCCCAATTTCTTTTATTTCAGTGTAGGCTTAAACCGATAATTGTCATTTATTGCATCAAATCTGGGCTATTGTTTATAGAAGCTACATAAGGTATATCATTAGGTCTATACTGTGCCTTTGCCATTTTCATAGACATGCAGCCTCAACAAGTAAAACAGCTTGCAAGTCTGGGATTGTACATACTACAAAAAACCAGCAAGACTGTGAAATAAAAACACACTTTACAACATTGAATAAAATATTGTTAAAAACATGTTGAATTAATTTTATCCTACTGTCAGCTGACAATGTCATGCTTTTTAACTATGTCAATAATCCGTAGTTCAATGGTATAATTTCCACAAACAAACTCAACCAGTATCAACAAAATCTTAGAGACTCGGAAGGGTTAACAGTTTGAGTTATGAAGACCATTGTTGTGGAGGCACTGTACCCGAGTTTTCAAAATGAAATCCACTTCGCTCCCCATAAACCCTTGGCTAGCGAAGATGTCAGCTGACATGCTATTTTAAATACGTTAATTATGTTTATAATAGTGTGGGATTCTACCTACTTCGGACGCCTGTAAAACAGTAAAAACATTTTACATCATGGTATAAAATATTCTTTAAAAAGTGTTAAAATGCTGAATTGTATTTGAATGCGCTTGATCCTTGGTTAGCAGTCTTTTTCAAAATAAGATTCTTAAAAAAATGCGTCTAATTTGTATTCTGAATCTCGCGCCCTTGGCAGGAGGAATGTTAATACAAGTTATCGAAAAATTATATCATTTATGGGAACCATGAGTACTAATTGCGCCCCATCATTGACGGGCCTATATTTGTATAATATGAAGCAGAATTTATTAAACGCTTGTACCAGAAAAAATATAAATCACTCGCTGTGGCCTTCAATACTTACATTCAGTATATCGACGACATATTACTAATTAACAATTGTTACTTACGTACTTATGTTGACTCGATATATACGGGTGAACTTAAAATAAAAGATACTATAGAGTCTGTTTTATCTGTTTCATATTTGGATTCTTCACTGCAAAGGGACATGGGTGGTAACCTAAGAACAAAATTTTATGATAAACGTGATGACTTCATGATCAATCTTTCTATAGTCAACTGTCCTTACTTATGTAGCAGTATATCTTCATCAAATGCGTATGATAGAGTTTTAGTCTCTCGATCAATTTGATACACAAGGGCATGCTCTTCGTATAAACAATTTTAAGGCGAGGTAAGTTAAAGACACAAAAGTTCATAAAACTTTTATGGTCGATACTATGAACCTGTCCGCAAATACAATCTTCCACTGGGTCGCATGCTGATCGACTCTTTTTACTTATTGTTAGACCATAATTAATCATCTAATTAGGTAGGTTTTCTTTCAGTTTTCCGATGACTACAAAGAATACACGGTGGGTGTGACCTGTCACAAGAGGATACTTGCAAATACATGGTAGCTGATCCCTCCTCTAATTTTGTTTGCTCTGCTCCTTTTTTGTAATTTTTTTTTTAATTTGGTTTTGATTACAGTTTGTATTCGCCACGTCATTTTTATGCCTTTATTGTGTATGAATTTTGTGTGTGCCTATGGCCTGATAATAGCAAAACGCTTCAACAAATAAAACAGTCTGCAAGTCAGGGAAGTTAAATACTTCCGATGACTGCAGAACAGTGAAAAAAACATAGGTTACAACCTAGAATAGAACATTGTTGAAAACTTATCGCATTAACTTTATCCTTTTGTCAGCTAACATTTTTTTTCTTCCAATGACCATGTTATTTTCTCAAAAGACTGAATAAATAAGTTGAAAAACAATGTGTAACTGTTTTGACCCTCTAAGTGAAAAGTATAATTTGTAAAATATACTTATGTTCAACTGTTGTGATCTCCTCAGTAATCTTTAAAAATGGCTAAGGGTTCCATAATATATGAGTTGTGATTTGCCAATGAACTCTATCATTATTGTTCGCTAATTTGGGATTCTCTTAGATGACTGTTTCAATGGAACAGCGTACATGTAATAAAGTGTCACTGCTGTGATTACTTAAGAGGAATCTGTACCCTAATAATACAAAACAATGTGATCCTATGTAGAGGCCTTATCAGTGCATAAGATTCAAATGTTAAGATTCTCTCATTGAAAAATATATATGAGTACTATTGTTGTTGTTAACTTCTCAGGTGGTTGAATCAATAGCTTAGGGTACCAATGAATAACTGTTGTAATCTTCTAAGTAGACTATCAAAAGGTCGATGATTTAAAGTTCCAAAGTACAAGTGTTGTAATCAGCTATGTTGATTGTATCAAAAGTGTAGTTATTTCTTCATTGAAGTGTATCAGTAGCCTCGTATACTTAAATGTTTGATCCTCATAGTAAACTGTGTCAAAAGAGCCAGGTACTAATTTGTTACTGCTGTTATCTTCTTAGTGGACTGTAGTGATGATACATCAATGCATAAGTGTTTTGACCCTTTCCTGTACTTTATCATTAGATTATGATATGTATGCGTACAGTCAATTCAAGCATATCTTTTACAACATACACCATAGCATAACATAACATTGAAATCGCATTGCATAACATTAGAAACTCATACCATAGTATCAAAATCATAACATAGCATGCAATCTCATACATTCTCATTCGTCATATCATACCATAGCATACTATAGCATAGTATACAACATGCTTTTAACTCGATTTCAAATGCTTTTATAAAAAAGAATTAATGTTCACATTGCAGATTAGTGGTATACTTTGGCTTCTAATCATTTAACATTGATATGTTTAGAGCTCCCCTGTGTATGGAGGCGTTTTTGTTTAAATCGCCTAACATACCATAGCATAGCCTAACATACCATATCATTAACCATTCATTTCAATTCCTCATAGAATAGCATAAAATCTCCTAGCATTACATTTAAATCTGATAGCATATCATTTGAATTGCATATCATAGCAAAGCTAAGGTTGTAAAAGATATTAATGTACATAAAATGACTGTAACAGTTGTAGTTTTCTTAGCAATCTGTACAAATAGCATATATATTGAACAAATGTGTATGATTTGTGATCCTGTCAACGTACTTTTTCATTACACTGTGGCACTTACCTCTAACTGTTGTTAGTAGATAACATTAACTTTCTTACTACATTTATCAAATATCTACGTACTGATGTAATTAATACTGTATAAGTACAAACTGAGACGTACCTGAAATAATATGGTATTTGTTGTTTAACATGTAGGGAGAGGGCGAATTAAGTTTTTATAACATGTGCCTAATCCCATTGCAATATATAATGCAATAAAAAATGTTCAAATTAACTATTGTTATTCCCTAAGTAATACAGTATTGATAGCATATGATAGTATTTAGATATCCTCTGATCCTCTAAATGAACTCTAACAATTGCATAACTTCGTAATGTATAATCGTTTTATCCCTTTTAGTGGAATAATATTGTTACAATGACACAGAGAACCAATATATAACTGTTGTCATCCTTTCAGTAGACTCTGTCAATTGTCTTTATTAACAATGTGTAACTGTTGTGATCTTCTCCGTCGACTATATCAATAACCTACGTTACTGATGCATAACTGTTGTAATATTCTCAGTAGATTTTTTCAATGGCCTAGAGTATTAATGCATAAGGTTTGTGAATCATGCAGTTAAATCAGTGAATAGCCTAAGATACAAATGTGTGATTATGTTGATCCTCTAAGTATTCGGTATTAGAAGCATACCGTACTTATATAAAACTTAATGAAAAGTATCAATAGCTTTGGTTTTCCTCTCAGTTGATTAAATCAATAGCAAAAGGTATCCATGTTGAATAATTGTGATTCTCTAAACACACAATAACAATATATAGAGTTCTAATGTAAAAGTGTTGTAAACCTCTCAGTTCACTTTATCAATATGCAAATAGCATTCAGTACTTCCTTAACTGCTGTAATCCCCTCAGTGGACTGTATCAGATGCCTTAGGTCCTGAATTGTAAGTGCTTGACCCTCCTTGTGAACCGTATCAAACACTTTGGGAAATAGTGTATAACTGTTGTGATACTCTTTGTGGACAGTATTAAAGCTTCAAGTTCAAGTGTAACTGTTGCTATCTTCTTAGTTGACTGTATCAATAGCTTAGGACACAATTGTGTTTTGTGAAGCTCTCAGCGAACAGTATCATATATTTTAGATACTTATTCGTACTGTAGTTAATTTTTTTCAATTATATGTATCAAAAGCTTAAGGCATTGCGACAGTGGTTGTGTTGTGATCCTGTCAGTAGACTGTATCATTATTTCAAAGTACGAATGTTCTAATTTAGAAATGATGTGATTTTTTAGTGTGTTGGCAATGTTAATAAATAAGGAATAAGGAATCATTCTTTGAGTATTATGCGGTGATAATTTCGGTCGGGGTGCGATCAAATCCAATAAAGCCCGAAGGGCTTTATGATAGATTTGAACACCCTGACCGAAATTATCATCTCATAATATTCAAAGAATCATTCCTTATTACTTAATATATTTATATAATTTTAAGCCATCGTACCATTATATATATTTAAATGATAGATAAGCAAACCCCGCTGGCGCCTCGATTTGGCGTCATTTGTATTATGGGTTATATAGTACAAAATCGATACGTAGTGTTATCACAGGCGAAGACACTGGAAAATGTAAATATAACTAAATAAAAGCTGCTGTGATTTTTTTATTTGACTGCGCATATATCAATAAATTACGGTACATAAATATTTGTTGAGATCACCTTGGATAACTATATCATTAAACTTAGATACTCATGTGTAAATAGTGTGATTTCCTCAGTAGTCTGTATCAACAGCTTAGGGCACCAAGGTGTATATGTTTTAATCCTCTCAATGGACGTTATCATTATTCTAGGGTACTAGTTTTTGTAAGTGTAACTAATGTGATCCTCTCTTTGGAATGCACTGAATGCAAAGAGTCCTAATTAAAATGCTGTGATTTTCCCAGTGGATTCTATCAATATCTAAAGGAACTTACCCGATGTGATCCTCCCTGGCTGTGATCATTATTCTAAAAAACTAATCTGTAACTGTTGTGATTTTTGTAAGTGGAATGTGCCAATAGCTAAAGTTATTATGTATAAACTCTTATGATCCTATATCAAAAGTCAAGGATACTTACATGTATATATTACTATAATTGTGATCACCAGGTAAATGATTCCGTGTCAAAGAGTCAATGCTTCAACTGTTGGGAAACTGGACATCGAAAACAGCAGTGTAAAAATGAAAGGGTCTGCGGGGTCTGTAGAAAACTGGGACACGCTCCTGGGTCAACCGAATGTAAGCATTACGTGGATCCTCCGACAACCGGGGAAGTGGTAGTGTTTCAGGGCATGTCCATTCCACTATCCAACTTTTATCCGTGTTCTATCAATGTGTTTGGTGAGAAGCACAACTCCGCTCCGCAGAATATGCTTATCAGCTGACTAAAGCAATTCGCGCAGATGCAGCAAAAAAAAGTGAGAAAAGCGGAAAAGGCTTTAGACGCCAAAAGAATTGGACATAACATCAGGGACCCGCAGGACTGGCAGAGTGAAAAAGAGGCAGTGATGGAAGAAATAGTCAACGCCAAGGTTGACCAAGTCCCCGAGATCAATACCAAATTGGAAACGTTTAACAACGACACCATGTATTCTGAAGGTACGTTTGACATGGAGTGGGGTATAGGACTGGACGTCGATGCCACCTTACATACCGATCCGAAAAAGTGGCCCTATGAAAACAAACTAGGGAAAATCTATCAAAAGATTGCTTATAAATTCGGCAGAAAACTCTGCAGTGCTTCCGTCCCGCGTACGAAAGGAGCGACAAATGAGAGACAGCCCAACATTGAGGAACTGCTGAAAGATGTGCGGAATGACAAGAAGGGCAAGAAAAACGACAAGTGCGGTGCCCGTAAGTAAGTAAAACGCCCACTAACTGTTACCAACACATAAACAATTCCTCTATAAAACTTTACTCTCTGAATGTTAGAGATTTAAATACTTACAAAAAGAGAACAACACTTTTTGATTGGTTAAAATATGTTAAATATGATATTTTTTTCTGCAAGAAACTCATTTTGTAAAACAGCAAGAACTCACGATGGTTTGGGGGAAATAGTGCATTGTTTTTCAGAATCTGTACATAGTAGGGGTGTATCAGTTTTGTTTAAAAAGAATAGTAAAATAGAGATTATAAACCATTATAAATCTGTAGACGGCAGACGATTTCTAATTAATATAAAGTATAATGATCAACAATTGACTGTAGTAAATGTTTATGCGCCTAATAATGAGAAATATAGAATTGATTTTTTCAAAAGAGTAATTACATGGATTAATTAAAATGCGATAAATTTAGATAATGTGATACTTTGTGGAGACTTTAACTGTCAAATAGATACAAATAATAAAGATAAAAGCGTTAGTGTACTAAAGAAAATCTTGAAAACATTTTTTTTTAAAGATTGCTGGTTATCAGGTGGGAAAACTTACGAACAAGGCTTAACATGGTGTAATGGGGATATAATGTCCCTCAAAGTAGGATCGATTATGTATTTACTTCAGAACAGTTATCATTTCCAATGACTAATATTTTTCTAAGAAAGGTGCCAAACATAGACAATAACAGGTTAACAGATCACTTGGGTATATTTCTTGAACTCTATACTTGTGAAAATCCCCGAGGGGCTGGACATTGGAAGCAAAACAACTCCCTCCTCTTTGTAGACTGTTACAATTACCCGGAGTAGGAATGTGCAACTGTTGTGATCATTTCAGTAGACTCTATGTATGGTTTAGGTAGCAATGCATAGCTTATGTGACCTCTTAGTGGACTGTGTCAACATCTTAGGGAGCTAGTATTATATGTTATGCCCCTGTCACTAAATTGCAAAGAGTACCTATGAAAATGTTGTGATTCTTTCAGAAGACTACACAAATAGCTTATGGTACTAAGTTGTGATTATCTCAGTGGAATGCATCAATACCCAAGTGAACTTTATAAATAACTGTAAGGAACTAATGTGTAACGTTTGTGTTCCTTAAAGTAAAATCTAACAACATATTTGGTACTTACATGTAACTGTTATACTCCTCTTAATGGACTCTATCAGTAGTCTAGGTCACTTAGATGTAACAGTTATCTGGCTCTTACTATGCAATATCAGTTAGTGATCCCTTAAATAGGTTGGATACTTAAGTTTAAATCTTATCTTGGAGAACAGTATGAATAGCATGGTTTATATGTATAGCTTTTTAGGGAACTGATGAATAACTGTTGTGATCCTCTCAGTTGACGGTACCCTTAGTGTAAGAAAATAATGTTTAAGTGTTGTGATCTGCTCTGTAGTCTGTATCACTAGTCTAGGTCATATTGTAATCTTGTCAATGGACTGTACGATTATCCTAGGGTACTTTTCTTTAACCATTGTGTCCTCTGAGTGGATTGTATCAATAGTATAGGATACTGATGCATAATTATATCATGGTACAATTTCAGTTGATTGTATCAAAAACGTAAGATACTATTGTATAAGTATTTTAATCGTCTCATTGGAGTTTGTTAATAGCTTTAATTATATACTATGGTTTCATTAATATTAAAGGGTATCAATTTTCGTGGATAAAGTGAAAATCACAGTTTCAAGAATACTTTAATTCGTGGCCAATAACCCTATTAATACACCATATTAGTGGAAATTGCAGTTTAATGAATATTTAATTTCAAGAATAAACTTAACAACGAAATAAAAAAAATTGGTATTCAACGAATATTTATGAAACCACAGTATTGAATATACTTAGAGGATATCAACAGTAATTAACATTACACAGTTTGAACAGTGTTCAACCAGAGCTATCACCACATGTCATCTTTACTACCCTAGATTTGTGATAAAATTAACTGAGAGGATCAGAACAGGTATACTTACATGTAAGTACCATTAGGTTTTAATTCAGTCCACTGAAAGGATCACATTATTTATCATAATGTACCCTTGGCTATTGGTAAAATCTACTGAAAGGATCACCAGTGTTACTAAGTTGAACACTAGGCTATATAAACGCAAAGAGCTAAATAACCATATAACAGAATACACACTCTTTCTTTGTTTTACACGATTAATAATAGAAGAAATAGTAAACAGTATCTCCTAAAAAAAACAACAACAAAACAAACAAAAACAAAAACAAAACAAACAAACATCGATCATCTCCAAAAGAATGAAATCAACGGGCTATTATTGGGGTTGCCAAATTTTTCTGTATGTGCTCAAAATGGATTGATAATGGACTAACATCGATGTACTATTGTATATACATTTTTTCAGATTGTATTGATACAAGTTTATACGGTAATTCTTGTCATTTGTATATTTATATCTGCTTTCAGTGTCTACGTACACGTCCTCATTCATAGTAATTGACAACTTTGGTTTGAGATCTATATACAAAATATATTCATGCATGCTCTCGTATATTTGGATTAGAACACTTTTTATACCGCTTATAAACAGAGAGTCATGTATAAATTTTAGAACCAGGTACATATTATGCATACATTGGCAGGATAACAAAATTGTATATGTTTATATGAAAGCTATAATTAAGAAATAAACTTAATGTCTACTCAAGTTATACGAGAATAACCTTGGTTGGGGCAGTTTACACTTTTAAATCTGCGAAGCGAGTTATAAAAAAGCGTAAATTGCTTCAACTTAAGTAATACGAGCATATCGAAGGTAGATATTGAGTTCATTCCTTATAATTTATTTTTCTTGAATTTACTGTACAAATTAGATGCCTTTAACTTTTTAAAATCTAATTAAACTGTTCAAAATTTAAACATTACGTCAAGCGGATTAGTACGTTTTTGACGTTGATGCATTGTGACGTGTCTGGAAACATGCAAATAAGATTTTACGTGTAATTTCTGTTCAAATTCTTCTGTCGACGATTAAAAAACACATCTTATCAGGCTGTCAAGTTTAAGTTATTATAAGGAAAAATGTTTTGATAAATTATATAATGATCACCCGAATAATAATAATACGGGTTATATGTTCAAAGCGTTAAATCAAAATTGCCATAGAAAATTAGACAAATTTGTACACACAACCTTTAATCACAGGAAATTAAAACGACTTATATAATTTAATGCTAAAGTGACCTATAGGTCAAATGGGCCGGGTGCAGTTTAGTTTATTTCGTTTACAGTATAAATTACAGTGTTTATAAAGCAGAATGTCACTTTAATAAACGATTTACTTATATTTTCTATTGTAAAAATGGATAAACATACGTTCTTAAACTAAAACATTCATTCATTGTTAAATACAATGGTATAAGATTAACTTACTGATTAACCGTATTGACTCCGTAAGAATAGGTAGATGGTTAGTCAAAACATTGTAAATGAAACAAACTGTCTTTATATATGAAAGAATAGATGCATTTATTTATTTTTTTAATTGATAAACTTAAGGGATTAAATTCTAAATCAGTTATATTATTTGTGATATTTTTTCATAATGAAATTTGATGTGTTTTTATAAATAATAAATCTGATTGTAAAAGAAATAGTAAATGAATTGCATTGGGTTTTTTTAATCTTAGATGAAAGAGATAGACTAAAAGATATTTCTTTTAAAAGTATTTTGTAAACATTAACCGATCAGATCTATTAATGTTTTTATTTATATATGCTATTTCTTTTCTTTGGGTGGATAATGTGTGTAAAATGCCTACACATGGATAAAATAGAAGGCTGAACCCTGTAACAGGTTGCAATGTAGATAATATACTAATTGTTATTATAGTTATTAGTAATTAATAATTTTAATGAATTAATTAGATTTATTCATTTAGAATTTTTTTTAAAGTTCACATTTATGAACAGTAAAAAAATACCGAACCAATTCGGAAATTGTTTTATGCGTTTTGTTTATATAAGATGCATAGTACTGTCTCCTTAAACATTGCTTTTTTTAGTTTAAAAAATGATTGATAGCTCCATTTTTTGTTATGCTTAAAAACCCATAATTAAAATAGAAACTTTCATTCATTTCTAATGAACTCACAATATTTTCTCTTAATATAGTAATCAAGGCAAACACAGGTAAATTCTACTTGTATCCTTTAAGAGGATCCCATAATTGCCTAGTTTAACATGTATCATAAGGTGTTTGTTTTGGCAAAAATTCGTTTGGGGAATAAACTAACATGCGCTTGAGGGTGACATTAGACATAAAGCAATTTTTCAAAACGAGAAAATATCTTAACTGTACCAATAAACTGCATACGAAACAAACAATCAAAAACCGAAAATAATTTGTATTGTTTTTAATCAGCTGCAGGAGTTTAGACTTCGTTCCTGTCCACTTCTCAATATATTCAACCAGTTTTACTCAGTGGTTTTACTTTTTAAGACACAAGGGCAGGTTAAGAATAACAATAAAAAAGTGAACACAATATCTGCAACAAAATGTGAACAAAAAGAATAAGGTGGCAGGGTATTTACAAACCATAATGTTCGGGTATTTAAAACATTTTATCGCAAGCTTAAATAACTTATTTACTTTGAAAAATAAAAGCTCCTAAAATCATTTAGAAAAAAAAATCTAAATACAATTTTTTTCAAAACAGATTATTTATCTTTCAACGATATATTAGCTACTTTGAACACCGCAAAAAAATTTTACCTATAAAAATCATTTGTATTTTTAGAAAAATATTTTAACAAACAAATAGAAATAACCTATTTTCTAATCTTAAAAATATTGAAGACAAAAAAAATTGACGAGAATTTTTGTTGTAAAAATGGTAGAAAAAAAATGATAAATCAATGTTACAATTCCAAAACCAATTATTCATCAAGGTTTTAAATAAATCAATTAATTACTTATCAAATTAAAAACCATTAATCAACAGATTAATTTATTAGACAATTGGAAAAGTTTATAACAATACCAAGTTCAACAGTTTAAAGGAATAACACTTAAGAAATGTGCTTAGATGTCCTCTATGCATTAAAGCACACTTGATCCGCTCCCGACGCAGCGTTTTAGATCTGACCCACATTCGAGTCGGATATGACGTGTTTTGTTTTGAAGTATATTTAGCAAACAACGATGAGCACAAATCTATCGATTAAGTCTTAGAGTCGGATAAAAAGATTCATTTTTTTTTTACAGAAAATTAATAAGAATGATTAGAATACATGACATATGAACATAATAATTATTACATTTTCCTATGTATTCTGTTAATGATTTTTCGATGTTGTTAATTGCAAGAGTCACAATTAAATCACTCATAATAAGATATTTATGTTTATGTTGAGCGTTCGGCGTAGGTATGAAATTAAACACTTAATTAAATAATGTCAATGTGTTTATTCAACACACAGTTAAAAAGGCCCACAGTGGTTACTAGTTGACCACACATATTATGATTTTAATAATTCATTGCTGATGATAATAAACATTTAAGGATTAAATGAAAATTTATCGTTTAGAAAATAGTTTAATGTTTTCATAGTGAAAATGTGTACTTAAAATAGACTTATCCTAACACCCCCCCCCCCCCAACATGTTAATAAAGAATTAATAAATGGTCAGTCAAGAATAAGGCCGGAGTGGTTTTCTCCCTTCGTTTGCACCTATGTGATAGTTAAACTTAGGTGCAAAAATTCAGTAATAACTTCTAAGGACTTAGGTGCAAAGAAAATTGTATAAGCTAAATCATTTTTTTGTTAATTTTCTTTTTGTCCGAAATTCAGATGTTTTTTTCTTAAAATCTTCTTTTCTCCCGATGTCATCATGAATAATGTCTTAAAAGATACATTTTCCCTATGAAAACAACCATTGGCACCTATGTGACAACTCAGACGGTTTACACCTAAGTGACAAGATTCGGTTATATATATATATATATATATATATATATATATATATATATATATATATATATATATATATATATATATATATATATATATATATACTGTAAACCAACTTTTAAGGTGGTATGGGACACCTCAATATTGTGACGTACTTACTATCGAAACAATAAAATCAAGTATAATTTTATGAATATTTCCTTTTCCGAAATTTTTATCTAACAGCTTAGCGCAATTGGTTATAGCGTTAACTACAAATCTGTAAGTCATAAGTTCGATTACCGCTGGGGTTTTATAATTTTTAACTTTCTAAAAAATTTTGAAAAGTTATTTATTGGTCAAAATTGTGAAATTTGAAAATTCTATAACTATGAAAGTATATTGATATTTCTTTCCTTTTGTCCACATTAATATTGACAGGTGTCCCATATGACCTTAAACGCGTGCAAGAATTTTACGCGACGTTCTCGAGTATTTCGTCATTGCAAAATAATTCTCACCGCGACAGTGATATTTGTTTAATGGAACGATGTGGAATAGAATGGAAGCTTTTTTTAATAAGGTTTTATAAGTTTTGGTATGGAATGGTTAGGGTGATACTGTATGGTTTTATGACACGCTCTGGTATAGAATTGTGACAATGAGTACAATTTGTTTACAGATGCTGGGATCGTATTCGCGGCACCTGGCGGGGGACAAGAACCAGTCAAGTCAAATACACGGTTATCGATCTTAACAACGATGATTATATTGATTTCACTTCGATTAATTTTCTAAATATGAATGTATTTTTTTTACGTTTGTACATATCATGTTATGTTTTTGTGCCAGATATTTTTGTATGAAATATCAACTGATACAGTTTTTTAAGGGGAGGGGGTCACTATAAATATCTCTGGACGACACTTGTCAAGATTCATCGGTAAAAGAAGCAATGGGATAACACTGAAGAATAAATAATAATAATAATATCCCAACAGATTCTTACCCTTACACCATAAATCCTGATTCTATTTGGGGGGGGGGGGGGGTTATCTCACAATTTTATAGAGGCCCCCCTGTTCACCAAAACTATGTGCATATATGTACGTAATTTGTCTGCTTACAGACAGTAAACTATAAAAAATCAACTTTAACTCAAATTTGTACCCATAATACATGGCCCCTGGTAAATAGGGTCTTAACTTTTTAATGATTTTTTTTTTTGCTTTATATCTGTAGTTTTATCAGAAGAATAAAATGTTGAAATCTTTACGACCGACACACCAAACCTGTTGGTCGGGTCACCCTTAAATCTTGAATGAATGAATTAAACTATTAAACAATGCCAATTTTGTTTACATTCAAGAATTGCAGTTACACGTAACATCTAAAATATCTCAAAGGTATTAATTATTGGTTACTTCTTTATCAGATGTATGTGTTTACAGTTTACTTCAGGAAATAGAGTTGTCGAACTTTGCCTAAATCCAAAGATTTTTTCAGAAGTGAGATAATAAACAAATTGATATTTCTCAGCCTTTTATCGCAATGAATATTATGATTGATTCAAAGTACAAAATATATGTGAAAACAATTATAACAAATTTAAATGTACATGTCAAACATTGAAAGCTATAAGCAATTAATACAAGATCATTTATTCATACAATAAATTTTGAAAATAGAATTTAGTTCGTAAAAATTATGGTTTACATTTCATGATATTAGTTGGTTGGTTTCAAGAAGCGACCGATAAACAATACAGTTTCGGTCGAACTTTCTCTGATCAGAAAGAGGAAGGGGTGGTCCGCTTTAAATACTTTTGGTTCTGGCGACATGCACAGCAGTTTCTCAATTATTGCTGTAGCAGCGGCAGCTTCCGTGCTCTCCTCGTTGACCTCAACAAACGCTTTGTGAATGACGTCAGACACATGAGTGCCATCTGGCGGGTTTTTCATCATGGCGCTAAAGTCGGCTTTTCTGGAAAAGATATCGGCGATTCCCATCCCACCAAGAACTTTATCCAGTTGAAACGAGCTTTCTAGTTTGAATTTCGGTATGGAGACAATGACATCCTCACGGTACATTTCCTTTGTTAGTGCCCGAAACATGTCAGCCGACAAGCTTGATTCCAATAAAGACAACCCGTCAACCTTGTTCGGAAGAATAATTAGCATACTCAGTTCTCCCCCTTTGTATGGAAGATCCAGAATTTGGCAATCCAGTGATTTGGACATACCAATTAGCCACTTTTCCTTTTCCATATTCATCATTTCAACTGTGCCCGACTCTGTCTCGGATTTTCGAAATGGTTCGCTCTTTGTATTCGAGGCCTTGAATGCATTTTCCCAATCCCCTTTGAAGTAAATACCATTGGTTAAAACAATTAACGAGAGGGAGTTAATCCCTCCCTCTGGAATCAAATCCTTGATTTTATTGTTGGTCTGGTCCTTAACCCAGGTGTTGATTCGAGTTCTCGACTCTTCCGGGTTTCCCACAAAATCCAACAATTCTATTTCACTGTTGTAATAGTCCTGCGATTCCTTTTTATACGACTCTTTAATCTCCAGACCGAGTTTGGAAAATATCCGGTTGGCTATTGCGAGCTTTGCCCCGTCCTTGGACTATCCTATCAGGGTGGCGTGTAGCTTCTGATACGCCTGGTGCGGTTAGGAACCCCCGCTACTCCCAATACCTGTTTTATCTGCTCCTCGGATTCCCCTTTGGCGCCCAACATCATTAACATAAGAGCCGCCGATACACTGTAGGGTGACATAAACAGATTCCCATCCCCTTCGCATAGAACTCGATAAAGTTTAAAAGAGAAGTCTGTGACTGCACTCTCCATGACTGATCTTGAAAAGATCGAGTTGAAATTAGAAAATCTTGTAGAGCCGGTAAATTCTTTCACTTCCTGTCTCTTTCCGTGTTTATCTTCGTTCTGGCGTGATTCCGTGGGATTATGCGGATTTCACAAAGTGCACAGATCGTCTGCCACTTTTATCAGGTCGATACCACTATATTTTGTGACGTCGGCATAAATTTGCATACTAAATTAGGCATCTGTTTACTTTTATCAACAAACCAATCAGGTGAGTGAGTTGCAAGGCATTGTGTGCTACTACAAGTTTCAGTATATACAAAGCGTATTGAAAATATATACCATTTTGAATTGTCCTTTGGAAACTCATTTTGAATTATTTTTCAGAATTTACGAAAGTTATATAGACAATTATGTCTGAACTTCAATTTCTATGCTCACATTTAAAAAATATTGCATATGAGGACTTATATCAAACTATTTAAATACCCCATTGTCATTGTTCAAAAGAGGTACGTCCTATTGAATTAAAAGCAGTGAGTACTGTTTTTTTCACGTGATCCCCCATATTTGGGACAACATTAGTAGAACGCGCGTTGATATTTTCTTCAGGGACATTCATCAGAATGCTTAACGGACAAACTACTTTATGCTGCATATAGCTTGCGCTTCTGCGTTTGTATATTTGTGCATTTCTACTACCGCGGCTATTCACGTATGTTAAAAATGTACAGTTACCTGTATTTATTTCTAGTGCATAATGATAAAGTCACCAATACACAAATGTGATGGGTTTTTTTCTTATAAACATATGTTTGTACTTGTATGCGTATGTTTGTCAGACCTTTGATACTGATCATTTTTGAAGCAACAATTAATCAACTAAAACAACAGTATTTTTTAATGTTAGCATGGAACAAAGTTAATGGTACGTAATCTTTTCTTTTTTACCTTCTTAAGTAAAAATCAAAACGTACAAACATTCCGGCAAGCAATTAAATATTGTGTATAAAACAGACAAATACCACGTGCGTTTGTTGAATCGTAAACACGTTATAGACCGTCATGCATTGCAACTCATTCACTGGATTGGAGAATCTGTATGCCGAAAATACTGTCACGTATTAAATAATGCTATATATATAAGGTAATGTACCCGACCTGTTAATAGTGTGCAATAAAGCTGTAATTTTATTAACCTGTGTTGCTCGATAAACATGTGATACCTGCACTACCTGGTCATCCCTCACTATGTTATTTATAATCCTCGTTCTTGTTTACAATTTTCATCCATTTTGACCTGTAAATGGGGCTCCCCGCAGGGTTTTGGTGTACATGCTCTCTATACGTGTATAACACGTTTATGGGCTCAGTACTGTACAGCGTTGGTATTTTAAAAAGCGAGTAATAAAAAAGAATTTATAATGTAGTTAATCATGGTAATTTCTTTGCCAAAGTAGCCTATGTGAAAAAAAGAAAGATTGCAGCTAACGATATTTGTTTTTTTTTTCTTACAAGAGATGCACCGTAAAAATTCAATTGTTTTGTAAAGATGTATATTTGAATAAAAAAAAAGTTTTTAGCTGAAAATGAACTTTGAACTCAACAAGCGCAATTATAGATACATATATTAACGATAGTCTAGACTGAGAGGCATGCACATGTGCAGCTAAACATGTAGTGATAACATATATAGCATATACGCTTGCATCTATATATTGTTGTATATAATACTTAATTAATAATAAAAAGAGATCTACTTTAAAACATGTACTTTTACAGTTATAGCTTTTACATGTATTTATCTCACGCCATTGTTTTTATCCTTAAAAAAAAATCCTCAAAATGTTAGCACTCACTTTTATTGGTATAGATATAGACTTCTGATTAACTAAACATGCTTAATGTTCTTTAATTTGCCATAATGTTTAATGTATAAAAGAAAAAAATTATGTACGAAAAAAAATTTAAAACACTCTCTTCTACAATCAATTAACTGTGCTAGTTTCGTTAATTTCTTAATTTTTGTTGTTGTTGTTTTTCTTTTGTTTTTTGTTTTTGGGTGGGGGGTCTTTTTTTTCTCTTTGTTTTGGAAGGAGATAGGGTTTAAAAAATAAGGCAAGCTTTTTTTTATATATAAAGCAATCGGAGGGGGTAGGGTTTAAAAAATAAGGCAAGATTTTTTTTTGGGGGGGGTGGGGGGAGGGGGGGTTTGGTTTTGGTTTGTTTTTTATTTGGTACATTCTATGCTCAAACAATTTTAGAGTAAACATCTGCTTATTAAAGCAAGCATATTTGTTTTTAAGAAACAAATTCCAAAATTCCTCAGAAATTTATATTCAAGACACAAAAATTGAATTCTTTCTTCATGATCATTGTTACATAAAAACTTGAAATCCTAAAGAAAGTAACGAATGTAAAATCAAATTTTAAACACCTGCTTCATATGACTTACAAATATTTTAGTTTAAAATTAATGGAATACATCTTAATGAAGTAAAACCTGGGACCAGTGCTTACAGGTATATGATGCAAAGTGCAACATTTTTATATGCTAGAGTCTAAATAAAAGTTTTAAATATTATTTATAAATACCTAAAATTAAGATTATATATTATACTATATAGACAACAGAGAGAGAAAGAGAGAGAGAGAGAGAGAGAGAGAGAGAGAGAGAGAGAGAGAGAGCGAGAGAGAATGACTACTAGTATATAATAAACATTATATCAACAATCTTAAAAAATACCTATTAATAATATATACAGTGTAAATATTAATTTTAAATTTAAGAAATGCGTTTATTCATTCGAGAGAAACACAAATTAGCTTTACTATTTACAACAGTAAGGACAGCGGATTTCATGGCACAAAATGTCCGACATTATATTGATGAATATATTACAGTTCTCGCTGAAGATTTTGTAATTTCCAAATTGTATATGATAATTCTTTGCACACTTCACTATGCAGTCAACAAAAAGATAAGAGAACCCAGCTGGAACAGGCAAATTTGCCGAAGAAAAACTCTCAGAAAACATAGGATAACTCCGGTACTCGATCCGGGGACCATTGAGTCCAAATTCCAGTAACACGTTTTCGTATGATAAATACGAATGCGACATATCTATCTTCGGAACTTGAAGAGCTCTTCGTTTTCTTCCGTTTAGAGCCATGTTTATACCAGTTTTTCAAAAATTATTGGTTACTTCTTTATCAGCTGTATATGTTTACAGTTTACTTCAGGAAATAGAGTTGTCAAACTTTGCCTTGTATTGCAATGAATATTATGAATAATTCATAGTACAAAATATATTTGAAAACAATAACAAAATAAATGTACATGTCTAACAAAGAAATTACAATGTATAAAGAATTTATACAAGATTTTGTATTAATACAATAAATTTTGATAATAGAATTTAGTTCGTAAAAATAATGGTCTACATTTCATGATATTAATTGCTTGGTTTCAAGAAGCGACCGATAAACAATACAGTTTCGGTCGAACTTTCTCTGATCAGAAAGAGGAAGGGGTGGTCCGCTTTAAACACCATGGGTTCTAGTGGCATGCACATAAACCCCATCATCACTGCTGTAGCAGCGGCGGCTTCCGTGCCCTCCTCGTTGACCTCAACAAACGCTTTGTGAATGACGTCAGATACATGAGTGCCATCTGGCGGGTTTTCCACCATGGCGCTAAAGTCGGCTATTCTCGAAAAGATATCGGTGATTCCCATCCCACCAAGAACCTTTTCCAGTTGAAACGAGCTTTCTAGTTTGAATTTCGGTATGGAGACAATGACATCTTCGCTGTACATTTCCTTTGTTAGTTCCCGAAACGTGTCAGCCGACAAGCTTGATTCCAATGACGACAATCCGTCAACCTTGTTTGGAAGAATAATTAGCATACTCAGTTCTCCCCCTTTGTATGGAAGATCCAGAATTTGGCAATCCAGTGATTTGGACATACCAATTAGCCACTTTTCCTTTTCCATATTCATCATTTCAACCGTGCCCGACTCTGTCTCGGATATTCGAAATGGTTCGCTATTTGTATTCGAGGCCTTGAATGCATTTTCCCAATCCCCTTTGAAATAAATAGCACTGGTTAAAACAATTAGCGAAAGGGAGTTAATTCCTCCCTCTGGAATCAAATCCTTGATTTTATTGTTGGTCTGGTCTTCAACCCAGGTGTTGATTCGAGTTCTTGACCCTTCCGGGTTTCCCAAAAAATCCAACAATTCTATTTCACTGTCGTAATAGTCTATCGATTCCTTTTTGTATGACTCTTTAATCTCCAGACCGAGTTTGGAAAATATCCGGTTGGCTATGGCGAGCTTAGCCCCGTCCTTAGACTTTCCCGTCAGGGTGGCGTGTAACTTCTGATACGCCTGGTGCGGGTTAGGAACTCCCGCTACTCCCAATACCTGTTTTATCTGCCTCTCGGATTCCCCTTTGGCGCCCAACATCGTTAACATAAGAGCCGCCGATACACTGTAGGGTGACATAAACAGATTCCCACCCCCTTCGC
Source organism: Magallana gigas (assembly GCF_963853765.1). Taxonomy (NCBI): domain Eukaryota; kingdom Metazoa; phylum Mollusca; class Bivalvia; order Ostreida; family Ostreidae; genus Magallana; species Magallana gigas. The sequence goes on from NC_088860.1 coordinate 36,304,964, forward strand.
ATAGAACTCGATAAAGTTTAAAAGAGAAGTCTGTGACTGCACTCTCCATGATTTATCATGTAAAGATCCAGTTGAAATTAGAAAATCTTATAGAGCTGATAAATTCTACCACTTCCTGTCTCTTTCCGTGTTTATCTCCGTTCTGGCGTGATTCCGTGGGATTATGCGGATTTCACAAACTGCACAGATCGTCTGCCACTTTTATAGTGTGCAATAAAGCTGTAATTTTATTTACCTGTGTTGCTCGATAAACATGTGATACCTGCACTACCTGGTCATCCTTCACTATGTTATTCATAATCCTCGGCCTCTCTCTTGTTTACAATTTTCATCCATTTTGACCTGTAAATGGGGCTCCCCACAGGGTTTCGGTAAACATGGTCTCTATACATGTATAACATGTTTATGGGCCCAGTACTGTATAGCGTTGATATTTTAAAAAGTATGTAATAAAAAAGAATTTATAATGTAGTTAATCATGATAAATTCTTTGCCAAAGAAGCCTTTGTGAAACAAAGAAGATTGCAACTAGCGATATTTTTATTTTCGTACAAGAGATGTACCGTAAAAATCAAACTCAATTCTTTTGTAAAGGTGTATATTTGAATAAAAAATTAAAATACAGTATCGACAGCTGAAAATATACTATGAACTCAACAAGCGCAATGATACATACATATATATATATATATATATATATATATATATATATATATATATATATATATATATATATATATATATATATATATATATATATATATATATATATCACTACTGGCTCTAAAAAGTACTGAAAGTGCCATTTTTTACTGATAATTTCTGATATTTACTGATATTGTACTGTTAGTGCTGAGAATTGCTGATATTTACTGATAATTTTACTGCTGTTACTGATAATTGCTGTTGGTTCTGATATTTACTGATATTTACTGATGCTTTTGCTGTGAGCTCTGATAATTACTGATATTTACTGAGGTTTACTGTTGGTACTGAGAATTGCTAATAATTACTGAGAATATTTTAAAGCCCAAAACATTGTCTTTTAATTATTGAATAACACATATTTCAGATTTAACACAATTTATTTAATTATATATTCTTAAGTTTTATTTATTTGATATTTAGCTTCTTTTGAACTTCGGAAACTCACAGATCACATTTTAGACAATATTAGAAAGCCGGTCAAAAATTGGTACTTAAACTTAAGACAGATTCAAAAAAAAATTTAATTTCTAAATGCGGTGGACATTTTTTTTTCAACAATGAAAAACCCCATAATTCTTAACATGATTTTTTTTCTTTTCAAAATAGAGAGATACCCGGTCAGGGCTTTATAATGTCTTTGAGGTTTTACTTCACAGAAAGATTAGCGAGGCAGTATCTGTGTATAGTATACATACTTTCAACAGATCAAGAGGTTTGAATGTCGCAATTCAACCTTGTAAATTGTCAGTCTGGCACCTTGTGTATGACATTACGAAATATCCGTATACAGGAATCCATGATCTTGAGAATATTTATTCAAAGAGAAAAGTATTATTTTTATTGACAACAATACAAATAACGTATTAGAATAATTTTCATATTCATCATCTTATTTGTTCCGCATTCAATTGATTCAAAAAAGTTGGATAAATAATCTCTCTCTCTCTATCTCTCTCTCTCTCTCTCTCTCTCTCTCTCTCCTACCATTTGCTGAAATCAAAATAGGTAACAATCGGCGAAGAATAATATTTATTGTCCGACCTTTCACCCTTTCTCTTTTAATACATATGTAATATATCTTCTGTTGCACGGCTAAGTAATGTTGTCATGATCTAGTTCTATTATTGTAAATCTGCCAACCCTGCTGCTCTCTCTCTCTCTCTCTCTCTCTCTCTCTCTCTCTCTCTCTCTCTCTCTCTCTCTCTCTCTCTCTCTCTCTCTCTCTCTCTCTTGCTCGCATATATTATCTAGTCCTAAAATTTGAGTTTCCGAGTCAAAATGGCATAACGGCATTAGCACGATAAAGTTCTATTTCAGCATCACAACCGCCATTTCAAACACAGATTTCGAGTGTAAACTTTTCTAAAACTACAAAGAACACCGGCTTAATATAGTGAAAAAGTGTTACGGCTTATCATGCTTTAATTCTCTCTCTCTCTCTCTCTCTCTCTCTCTCTCTCTCTCTCTCAGATAATCTATTATAAGGTATTTTGAGGCGTCAATGCAGAAAGGCATAAGCATGATTATGTCCAATTACAGTATCATAACCACCGATTGCAACAGCGATTTGATTAAAAACCTCTCTCTCTCTCTCTCTCTCTCTCTCTCTCTCTCTCATTAATACTTTATTCATGCACTTGTATGCGGTTATATGACCAGCGGCCATATAATTTTGAAAATAAGACACACAATTTAACTGATTTTCCTTAATCTATGAACGCTTAGATATTTAATCTCCACGCCTAAAAGCAAGCAGAAAAAAAATATTTTGTATGTCTGGGATTAAGAAAAACCTCAGAACTAACAGAGACACTCAGACTGTACACACGACAGAGTGACCACGGCAAGGTGTGAAAATTGACCACCTGTGTATATGTCTGGCAGTCGCTGAAAAGATTCTTTTGTATGTCTGGGATCAAGAAAACCCTCAGAACTAACAGACAGCCCTCAGAATATATACACGACAGAGTGACCGTGGCAAGGTGTGAAAATTGACCACCTGTGTATATGTCTTGCAGCCTCAGAATAAACAAATATAAATGGCCGGGAAATACAATGTGAAACAAAAGTGTTTGATTTTATTTTGAAAACAAAATTAGTGATTATGGCCGGGATAAAAACATCTTAAGTTTTTAATTATAAATAATTAACACGGTTCAATTAAAGAGTTGATCGCTCAAAATTTAGAATCATTAAATAGATGTTTATCAATTACATAAAGTGGTTAACATCTTTATAATTTTTTTTTACTATGGATTGTTCTATATAATTATACAATGTAACACTGTAGTATCGAGTGGATTGGCGCACGGGGGTGGGATATATAGCAATTCTGCAATTTCTACATTCATTTATTTATGTGCTGAATTGTGTTAATCAGCTAAAATAAAACTTACAACAAGAACAAACAGAAAAAATATGCATTGAAATAAATAAGCAGATTATAAGAAGAATAATCAAATCTAATTTTTGTGGTTAATGTAAAAAAGAAGTTACTGTTGATAAAACTTTAGTTAGATCTTACATATTTCTTTTTAAAAAATGCCCGGTATTTGTTTACCGATAATTTTAAATAAATAAATTTGCATGTTACAGTAATTAAAATTAATCTCTTAAAAATTCCCTGCCTGTAATTCTCAGTAATTATCAGCAATTCTCAGTACCAACAGTAAATCTCAGTAAATATCAGTAATTATCAGAGCTCACAGCAAAAGCATCAGTAAATATCAGTAAATATCAGAACCAACAGCAATTATCAGTAACAGCAGTAAAATTATCAGTAAATATCAGCAATTCTCAGCACTAACAGTACAATATCAGTAAATATCAGAAATTATCAGTAAAAAATGGCACTTTCAGTACTTTTTAGAGCCAGTAGTGATATATATATATATATATATATATATATATGTATGGTCTGGTACGGGGGGGGGGAGAGTTTCTCTTTGTTTAGGAAGGGGGTAGGGTTTAAAAAATAAGGCAAGCTTTTATATATATATATATATATATATATATATATATATATATATATATATATATATATATATATATATATATATATATTAACGATAGTCTAGACTTAAAGGGATGAACATGTGCAGCTCAACATGTATATTGTGATAACATATATCTGTAGCATATACGCTTGCATCTATTTTTGTATATAATACTGAATTATTTATAAAAAGAGATCTACTTTTAAACATGTACTTTTACAGTTTTAGCTTTTACATGTATTTATCTCACGCCATTGTTTTTATCCTAAAATAAAAATTCCTCACGCCCTGAAGACACGCTTGCTTAATCTCAAACCGCCTTTTCCTCTAAATGATACTTTAAACACTTCAGGGTCCAAATTTAGATTGTCTGTTTCTGTCTGCATACAATAATCTCTTAATCTTCTGATGTAAGAATGTCCAATCACGCACACATTTAAAATACTCATTGTTTACATATTGTACCCCAACCGGAACCAGCACAAATAATCATGCGATATCGCATACAACAAAAAACTAGAAACTGCGTTTCAAAAACTTACTGTATCAAAACATTACTCGTGCTAACACTATCAGAGATGAAGACAGAATGACCCTAAACTCACCGGTCAGATACTGACCGCATCAAACCACGTGACCGTATCGCTTGATTTGATTGGCTATTAATTTAAATTTGGGGAGAATTTCACCATTGGATTTTTAACAATTACATGATAGGTCACTGGGAGGTTTTTAGACTAAGAATTTGGGCTAAAAATAGACATGGACAGTGACCACTGCAGGGAAATTACATAATATGGCCAACGACCACTACAAGGCCTGGGAAAGAAATGCAACTTATCTAATCAAACATAAACATGAAAAATACAATAAATAAGCAAATAAAATTATAGCATTCAACACATAAATACAATTATTAACATAATTGTTGTTAAAAATTATGTACGAAAAAATTTAAAACACTCTCTATGTAGAATCAATTAATTGTGCTAGTTTCGTGAATTTCTTAATTTTTGTTGTTGTTGTTTTTCTTTTGTTTTTTGTTTTTGGTGGGGGGGGGGGTCTTTTTTCTCTTTGTTTTGGAAGGGGGTAGGGTTAAAAAAATAAGGCAACCTTTTTTTTAATATATAAAGTGGGGATGTCAAATCGGTCAATTTTTAGTACTCGGTTACTCGGACGTTTTTCCAATCGAGTGTCCGGGTACTCGGTAAAAGTGTAAATAAATATGAACAAGTACATTGATAACTGTAAAACATTGGTCACTTTTGTAGAAATAAAACCACATGATCTAATGGGGGGTTTCCCCCGTAAGTGTGTTTCTGTTGTAAGAATTATTTCGGCATTTTAGGTCTGTTCAATTTCTCTACTGTGTGCTATCTAATTTATATAATAGACTATATAAACGATGTTTAGTGAAAACAAATCATTAAAGTTAGCCCCAAAAAAGGGTAGAAGACAGCCAAAGGTGAGAAAAGCTAGTTAACAGGTGCTTGGTCACAATAATTACTATATAAACACTGCCACAGGCGATAAAGGTCATTTAGCATATTTAGAGGCGTAGGAAATCCTAACTACTGTATGTACAAGTGCAATGGACATTTTAAGTTTTATAACCGATGTTTTAATGCGTTATTAAATAAACTTAGAAATATAAAAAAATATACATCCGAGTAACCGAGTACCGATTTCAGTATTCGATACTCGGACGTTCGATCGAGTACCTGGTTAACCGGGTACTCGTTGACATCCCTAATATAAACCAATCGGAGGGGGTAGGGTTTAAAAAAATAAGGCAAGATTTTTATTTATTTTTTTTTGGGGGGGGGTGAGGGTTTGGCTTTGGTTTGTTTTTTATTTGGTACATTCTATGCTCAAACAATTTTAGAGTAAACATCTGCTTATTAAAGCAAGCATATTTGTTTTTAAGAAACAAATTCCAAAATTCCTCAGAAATTTATATTCAAGACACAAAAATTGAATTCTTTCTTCATGATCATTGTTACATAAAAACTTGAAATCCTAAAGAAAGTAACGAATGTAAAATCAAATTTTAAACACCTGCTTCATATGACTTACAAATATTTTAGTTTAAAATTAATGGAATACATCTTAATGAAGTAAAACCTGGGACCAGTGCTTACAGGTATATGATGCAAAGTGCAACATTTTTATATGCTAGAGTCTAAATAAAAGTTTTAAATATTATTAATAAATACCTAAAATTAAGATTATATATTATACTATATAGACAACAGAGAGAGAAAGAGAGAGAGAGAGAGAGAGAGAGAGAGAGAATGACTACTAGTATATAATAAACATTATATCAACAATCTTAAAAAATACCTATTAATAATATATACAGTGTAAATATTAATTTTAAATTTTAAGAAATGCGTTTATTCATTCGAGAGAAACACAAATTAGCTTTACTATTTACAACAGTAAGGACAGCGGATTTCATGGCACAAAATGTCCGACATTATATTGATGAATATATTACAGTTCTCGCTGAAGATTTTGTAATTTCCAAATTGTATATGATAATTCTTTGCACACTTCACTATGCAGTCAACAAAAAGATAAGAGAACCCAGCTGGAACAGGCAAATTTGCCGAAGAAAAACTCTCAGAAAACATAGGATAACTCCGGTACTCGATCCGGGGACCATTGAGTCCAAATTCCAGTAACACGTTTTCGTATGATAAATACGAATGCGACATATCTATCTTCGGAACTTGAAGAGCTCTTCGTTTTCTTCCGTTTAGAGCCATGTTTATACCAGTTTTTCAAAAATTATTGGTTACTTCTTTATCAGCTGTATATGTTTACAGTTTACTTCAGGAAATAGAGTTGTCAAACTTTGCCTTGTATTGCAATGAATATTATGAATAATTCATAGTACAAAATATATTTGAAAACAATAACAAAATAAATGTACATGTCTAACAAAGAAATTACAATGTATAAAGAATTTATACAAGATTTTGTATTAATACAATAAATTTTGATAATAGAATTTAGTTCGTAAAAATAATGGTCTACATTTCATGATATTAATTGCTTGGTTTCAAGAAGCGACCGATAAACAATACAGTTTCGGTCGAACTTTCTCTGATCAGAAAGAGGAAGGGGTGGTCCGCTTTAAACACCATGGGTTCTAGTGGCATGCACATAAACCCCATCATCACTGCTGTAGCAGCGGCGGCTTCCGTGCCCTCCTCGTTGACCTCAACAAATGCTTTGTGAATGACGTCAGATACATGAGTGCCATCTGGCGGGTTTTCCATCATGGCGCTAAAGTCGGCTATTCTCGAAAAGATATCGGTGATTCCCATCCCACCAAGAACTTTTTCCAGTTGAAACGAGCTTTCTAGTTTGAATTTCGGTATGGAGACAATGACATCTTCGCTGTACATTTCCTTTGTTAGTTCCCGAAACGTGTCAGCCGACAAGCTTGATTCCAATGACGACAATCCGTCAACCTTGTTTGGAAGAATAATTAGCATACTCAGTTCTCCCCCTTTGTATGGAAGATCCAGAATTTGGCAATCCAGTGATTTGGACATACCAATTAGCCACTTTTCCTTTTCCATATTCATCATTTCAACCGTGCCCGACTCTGTCTCGGATATTCGAAATGGTTCGCTATTTGTATTCGAGGCCTTGAATGCATTTTCCCAATCCCCTTTGAAATAAATAGCACTGGTTAAAACAATTAGCGAAAGGGAGTTAATTCCTCCCTCTGGAATCAAATCCTTGATTTTATTGTTGGTCTGGTCTTCAACCCAGGTGTTGATTCGAGTTCTTGACCCTTCCGGGTTTCCCAAAAAATCCAACAATTCTATTTCACTGTCGTAATAGTCTATCGATTCCTTTTTGTATGACTCTTTAATCTCCAGACCGAGTTTGGAAAATATCCGGTTGGCTATGGCGAGCTTAGCCCCGTCCTTAGACTTTCCCGTCAGGGTGGCGTGTAACTTCTGATACGCCTGGTGCGGGTTAGGAACTCCCGCTACTCCCAATACCTGTTTTATCTGCCTCTCGGATTCCCCTTTGGCGCCCAACATCGTTAACATAAGAGCCGCCGATACACTGTAGGGTGACATAAACAGATTCCCACCCCCTTCGCATAGAACTCGATAAAGTTTAAAAGAGAAGTATGTGACTGCACTCTCCATGATTTATCATGTAAAGATCCAGTTGAAATTAGAAAATCTTATAGAGCTGATAAATTCTACCACTTCCTGTCTCTTTCCGTGTTTATCTCCGTTCTGGCGTGATTCCGTGGGATTATGCGGATTTCACAAACTGCACAGATCGTCTGCCACTTTTATAGTGTGCAATAAAGCTGTAATTTTATTTACCTGTGTTGCTCGATAAACATGTGATACCTGCACTACCTGGTCATCCTTCACTATGTTATTCATAATCCTCGGCCTCTCTCTTGTTTACAATTTTCATCCATTTTGACCTGTAAATGGGGCTCCCCACAGGGTTTCGGTAAACATGGTCTCTATACATGTATAACATGTTTATGGGCCCAGTACTGTATAGCGTTGATATTTTAAAAAGTATGTAATAAAAAAGAATTTATAATGTAGTTAATCATGATAAATTCTTTGCCAAAGAAGCCTTTGTGAAACAAAGAAGATTGCAACTAGCGATATTTTTATTTTCGTACAAGAGATGTACCGTAAAAATCAAACTCAATTCTTTTGTAAAGGTGTATATTTGAATAAAAAATTAAAATACAGTATCGACAGCTGAAAATATACTATGAACTCAACAAGCGCAATGATACATACATATATATATATATATATATATATATATATATATATATATATATATATATATATATATATATATATATATATATATATATATATATATATATATATATATATATATATATATATATATATATATATATATATATGTATGGTCTGGTACGGGGGGGGGAGAGTTTCTCTTTGTTTAGGAAGGGGGTAGGGTTTAAAAAATAAGGCAAGCTTTTATATATATATATATATATATATATATATATATATATATATATATATATATATATATATATATATATATATATATATATATATTAACGATAGTCTAGACTTAAAGGGATGAACATGTGCAGCTCAACATGTATATTGTGATAACATATATCTGTAGCATATACGCTTGCATCTATTTTTGTATATAATACTGAATTATTTATAAAAAGAGATCTACTTTTAAACATGTACTTTTACAGTTTTAGCTTTTACATGTATTTATCTCACGCCATTGTTTTTATCCTAAAATAAAAATTCCTCACGCCCTGAAGACACGCTTGCTTAATCTCAAACCGCCTTTTCCTCTAAATGATACTTTAAACACTTCAGGGTCCAAATTTAGATTGTCTGTTTCTGTCTGCATACAATAATCTCTTAATCTTCTGATGTAAGAATGTCCAATCACGCACACATTTAAAATACTCATTGTTTACATATTGTACCCCAACCGGAACCAGCACAAATAATCATGCGATATCGCATACAACAAAAAACTAGAAACTGCGTTTCAAAAACTTACTGTATCAAAACATTACTCGTGCTAACACTATCAGAGATGAAGACAGAATGACCCTAAACTCACCGGTCAGATACTGACCGCATCAAACCACGTGACCGTATCGCTTGATTTGATTGGCTATTAATTTAAATTTGGGGAGAATTTCACCATTGGATTTTTAACAATTACATGATAGGTCACTGGGAGGTTTTTAGACTAAGAATTTGGGCTAAAAATAGACATGGACAGTGACCACTGCAGGGAAATTACATAATATGGCCAACGACCACTACAAGGCCTGGGAAAGAAATGCAACTTATCTAATCAAACATAAACATGAAAAATACAATAAATAAGCAAATAAAATTATAGCATTCAACACATAAATACAATTATTAACATAATTGTTGTTAAAAATTATGTACGAAAAAATTTAAAACACTCTCTATGTAGAATCAATTAATTGTGCTAGTTTCGTGAATTTCTTAATTTTTGTTGTTGTTGTTTTTCTTTTGTTTTTTGTTTTTGGTGGGGGGGGGGGTCTTTTTTCTCTTTGTTTTGGAAGGGGGTAGGGTTAAAAAAATAAGGCAACCTTTTTTTTAATATATAAAGTGGGGATGTCAAATCGGTCAATTTTTAGTACTCGGTTACTCGGACGTTTTTCCAATCGAGTGTCCGGGTACTCGGTAAAAGTGTAAATAAATATGAACAAGTACATTGATAACTGTAAAACATTGGTCACTTTTGTAGAAATAAAACCACATGATCTAATGGGGGGTTTCCCCCGTAAGTGTGTTTCTGTTGTAAGAATTATTTCGGCATTTTAGGTCTGTTCAATTTCTCTACTGTGTGCTATCTAATTTATATAATAGACTATATAAACGATGTTTAGTGAAAACAAATCATTAAAGTTAGCCCCAAAAAAGGGTAGAAGACAGCCAAAGGTGAGAAAAGCTAGTTAACAGGTGCTTGGTCACAATAATTACTATATAAACACTGCCACAGGCGATAAAGGTCATTTAGCATATTTAGAGGCGTAGGAAATCCTAACTACTGTATGTACAAGTGCAATGGACATTTTAAGTTTTATAACCGATGTTTTAATGCGTTATTAAATAAACTTAGAAATATAAAAAAATATACATCCGAGTAACCGAGTACCGATTTCAGTATTCGATACTCGGACGTTCGATCGAGTACCTGGTTAACCGGGTACTCGTTGACATCCCTAATATAAACCAATCGGAGGGGGTAGGGTTTAAAAAAATAAGGCAAGATTTTTATTTTTTTTTTGGGGGGGGGGGGTGAGGGTTTGGTTTTGGTTTGTTTTTTATTTGGTACATTCTATGCTCAAACAATTTTAGAGTAAACATCTGCTTATTAAAGCAAGCATATTTGTTTTTGAGAAACAAATTCCAAATTTCCTCAGAATTTTATATTCAAGACACAAAAATTGAATTCTTTCTTCATGATCATCGTTACATAAAAACTTGAAATCCTAAAGAAAGTAACGAATGTAAAATCAAATTTTAAACACCTGCTTCATATGACTAACAAATATTTTAGTTTAAAATTAATGAAATACATCTTAATGAAGTAAAACCTGGGACCAGTGCTTACATGTATATGATGCAAAGTGCAACATTTTTATATGCTAGTGTCTAAATAAAAGTTTTAAATATTAATAAATACCTAAACTTAAGATTATATATTATACTATATAGACAACAGAGAGAGAGAGAGAGAGAGAGAGAGAGAGAGAGAGAGAGAGAGAGAGAGAGAGAGAGAGAGAGAGAGAGAGAGAGAGAGAGAGAATGACTACTGGTATATAATAAACATTATATCAACAATCTTAAAAAATACCTATTAATAATATATACAATGTAAATATTAATTTTAAATTTAAGAAATGCGTTTATTCATTCGAGAGAAACACAAATTAGCTTTACTATCTACAACAGTAAGGACAGCGGATTTCATGGCACAAAATGTCCGACATTATATTGATGAATGTATTACAGTTCTTGCTGAAGATTTTGTAATTTCCAAATTGTAAATGATAATTCCTTGCACACTTCACTATGCAGTCAACAAAAAGATAAGAGAACCCAGCTGGAACAGGCAAATATGCCGACGGACAACTCTCAAAAAATATAGGATAACTCCGGTTCTCGATCCGGGGACCATTGAGTCCAAATTCCAGTAACACGTTTTCGTATGATAAATACGAATACGACACATCTATCTCCGGAACTTGAAGAGCTCCTCGTTTTCTTCCGTTTAGAGCCATGTTTATACCAGTTTTTCTAAAATTATTGGTTACTTCTTTATCAGCTGTATGTGTTTACATTTTACTTCAGGAAAATGGAGTTGTCGAACTTTTCCTTCTTTTGCAATGAATATTCTGAATAATTCATAGTACAAAATATATGTGAAAACAATTATAACAAATCAAATGTACATGTCAAACATTGAAAGCTATGAGCAATTTATACAAGATCATGTATTAATACAATAAATTTTGATAATAGAATTTTGTTCGTAAAAATTATGGTTTACATTTCATGATATTAGTTGGTTGGTTTCAAGAAGCGACCGATAAACAATACAGTTCCCGTCGAATTTTCTCTGATCAGAAAGAGGAAGGGGTGGTGAGCTTTAAATACTATTGGATCTAGCGGCATGCACATCAGTCTCATCATTACTGCTGTAGCAGCGGCCGCTTCCGTGCCCTCCTCGTTGACCTCAACAAACGCTTTGTGAATGACGTCGGATACTTAAGTGCCATCTGGCGGGTTTTCCATCACGGCGCCGAAGTCGGCTTTTCTGGAAAAGATATCGGTGATTCCCATCCCACCAAGAACTTTATCCAGTTGAATTTTACGTTATTATATTTTAATGTTATTTTCAGTTTACTTTCTATAATACGATTCATGCACATTGTACTCTATATGTGTTTATTTACAACCCGGGACATATTATTAATTATCGAAAGATAAGTTTTCTTTTATTATATTGAAAACCTTAACCCAATATCCTATTAAAGATAAGGACATTTCATGTCTTATTAAAGTGTTCTAATCATACCAATATTTCATTAAAAAAATATGTTTATATCTTATCTTAATAAACCGATTAGTTATAATGGCTAAAAACGTACGTAACAACATTTATAACGTATTCATATTTTTGAAAATTGACATTTCAATAACAAACACAAAAATAAAAAAAAGAAGTGAGATATTTCATTGTAGTTTCAATAGGCTAGCTAAACATCTTAATGGTCGTGTAAACCTAATTATTTTTTAGGGTCAACGGTTCCGTCCTGATCAAAGATGAACGTTTAAATATGAGATTGTATACATTGTAACAATCACATATATCACCTTAGCTTTACGGCCCTGTATTTTAAACCCTGCTTGGTATTACCCACAATTCTATAAAACACGTGATCGTGTGTGACGTAGTAGAATCGAGCCATTTTCTCAGGTGTGCGGTCGTGTTGCGAGAGGGGCGCACGATTAATCTACTATCATGTCTATGCATATAGCTGCATGACTTACTTCATAACACGGGCACGGAAAACGGTGAGTACTGTACAGTGCATTCGATATGTATTCTTGTTATCTTTGCACATAAAGTAAAAGTTTGTCGTTTAACCTTTTTCTAAATATAGCTTGGTTAGCGTTCACAAAACTTACCTGTGTTGTTCACTCAGGTGTGACAGTGGAGAGAAAGTTTAAATACCCCATTCTTATTTCTATCGATAACGTTAAACGCCTTTTGTATTTGTTTTTTTCCTCTCCTTTTAAACGTATTTTTGTAATGTGGAGATACTTTTTTAGTAAAATGAATTATATGTGTTGGGCGGAAGTGATTTCCCGGAAGTGGAAGCCATATTGGTTTAAACTTTGTTTACATGTTACCATGCATATGTATTTCAATCATTATAGACAGCTATAAGATATTATATACTATAGTAATAGAATAATGCTGCCTATGGTTGTTGCCTACATGGATTTATATACTGTGCGTTTTGATACAGTTGATTTATTAGTGTTGACTTTGTAGCGTTGTGACAGTGGTCGATGAGCATGATGATGATGTGGCACACGTTTGGATCCATAGGACTGTTTCACTACCACGCCACACCACAACCAGTTCTAGGACTACAGCCCCAGAAATTGTGATGAGGGTGGACATGTGATTGTGGGGTTTTTTTTTAGCCATCAGCGTAGACGTTCGTATGTCGATGGTTGAGATAAGTGAAACCCTATATAGCGATAGGACTAGTGGACACGAAGTGTTCTTGGGAACGTTTGGCAACATATATATAGAATATAATATACAATACAATGGTGTTTGTATACTGAACATTATGAATAAGATCATTTAGCTGTCTATTATTTAAAATTTATACAAGTAATTGTTAAGAAGGGAATTTAATTTTTGGGGTTTAGATGTAAGCATTTAGTTTTTGAACGAACTGAGTGTGTGAGTGAGGGTGAAAGTCAGTGAGAATTTGTAAATATTTTCTTTTGATTTATTTTCTTGTAAATAAATTCATTATTTGAAACTGTCTTGAGTGTTATTTGGAGATCGCCTGGCTCAACCACGTTACATATATGTTAAAAAACCCATTGATAGTACTCCTATTATTACGTACATGTATTACCTTCACCCTTTCAAGGCCAGCTCAATAAGTCAATGGTCAATCCATTTGGAGCGACAATTTTTATTATTTCGTTGTTTCTCGTGATAATATAACTTAAAGGAATTTACGTTATTTAGAACACATACGGTAATTTGAATAGTGAACCGACCACAAAAGCTAAAATGCTGCTTTAAAACGTACGACTTTAGCGTGTATTATTATTTATTTCATTTCACTATTTGCCAACAGGGTTAAATAATATCAAAGTACTGAGAGTACAGAAAGACGGGGTCTTGAAAGTTTGAATTTGTAATTGTCCTGGGTTTCCTCGAATAAGCTTCCAAAATTTATGAGTTTGAATTAGTTGTTACATTCTATGTTAGTTCGGCTTTTTTTGCAATTGTCTGATACTTTGTCTAAATTTTACTCAATCCCGGCCTTCATAATTGTAGAAAATTGACACAATGTAATATATTAATATGTAAAATAAGACCCCAAAGAAAACTTTTAAAAATTACTACTAACCTGGAAAATCAAACAACTATTTCAAAGTACATGATTTTAATCATTAGATTTATTCAATTCTGTGATCAAAGGGAAAGTCCATAAGTCGGACGGTATCCGTAATAAAATTTTTATTTAAAAAAAACTCGAAAACTCTAAAACGGCTGAATTAACAAATAAAGTGAACATTTATATACCGATAACAAACACGGGCACCTGACGTTAGAAATATTTTTTTTACAATAAGATTCCAAGAACTTTGACAATAAAAAGATTTGTCATGGTCGCCAATTAAGACTGACTTATCTGACACGATTTTCTTCATTTGTGATTCATGCAAAATTAATTGGTAAAAATAAATCCGTTCGCCACTTACTACTTTTTTGTGTAAACTCATGCATCACCTACACGAATTACGATACAACCGTTCCTTTCCTTAAAAATCATACTCCGAAAATCAGAGACATAAATAACAAAGATTGTCAACTCTGCCATTAGCGTGTAAATGTTACGGGACCAGCCCTACTTTGAGAACTACAAGTGCAACAGCAATATTGTATATGTCATTAAATTTGAACCTGATACATGTAGTGAACATGAACGTGAACCTTTAAATATATTAAGCATGTTTTATTTATCAAATATTTACAAAAACTCTGTATTTAGTTTTTAAATTACTTTTTTAAAACTTATTTGACTTTTCACAAAGTAATGGTAATGCATTTCTTTACTCATGTAATTGTAATGTAATGCATTACTTTTAGAAAATTAGGTAATGGTAATGGTAATTTAATGCCCTAATTCATGAAGTATGCATTATTTTACAATGTAATTCACCCCAAGCCTGATTCCAACCAAGCCGGAAAACATGAACATTAACATTTAACTTGGTTCTTCAATCGAAAAGATTGTATATATTATATGATGTATAAGTCTTTCTAAATGTATAATATATTATACATTTTGCTTACAATGCATTGTTTAGAATTTAAATTCAGTTTAATCAACTAAAGAGCCAACGAACGAGAATGCAAATCCAGACTTGTTTTTATTTTATTTGTACAAAACTCCTTTCGAGGCGAACAGCAGTCATCTTGCAAGTAGACTGAAAGCCAATGAAATACCTATTTAATTTGTAAAACAGCTGTATATAATCCGTCCCGATTTTAACATCAGCTTGCGCTTGAAGTTTGGTAGTATTAAGGTGAAAGATTGTCAAAACAAACTTCACAACTTTTCAAAAATGGCACATTGCGTTTGGGAACTTTAATTTCGATTCCACCTTTAACCTCTTCTATTGCTTCATGAGCTCGTATACCAACTGAATCGTCAACGGCGCTGTGCATTCAGTTACGAACTCATTCCACTTTTGAACCCGAGCAAGAATATTTTGATTAATAAAACGATTTGTTTATTTTCTAAATATAATTTTGTTTATACACAGAGGACTTAAAAAGATTTAATGCGTGTTTTTATAATACATATTTACTGAAATGCATGAAAACTTTCTGCACTATTTTCTAACGCGTAGACTCAATTCATGTGTTCTACGCGTGCCATCCGGTTTGAGACTTCGGCTGACAGTAAACCAATAGACGGGGTCACGTGACCCCGTCTAAAAATGAATGAATATTTACATTACCGTAATGAATTACAAGGATTTGAGAGACAGACTACTCAAAATTAATTAGTTTCTCCACATGATACATTACATACATGTATCTGAATTCATGAAAATATCAATTATTTATATCAGTCTGTCTGTTCATGAAAAAAAAAACCGCACACACCAAAAAAAAACAACAATAAAAAACAACAACAACCATTTATTAAGTAATTAAAATCAATAGGACACGGACGGATGGCTTCAAGTTGATTCCTAGGTAGATGTTAAAAAAAATCACATTTATTTTCAATTGGGGCTTTACTTTCCAGACAGGAACTACATTTTGTTGGTTATTTCTATTTCGACGAATTAATGTTATAGGGGGCAGCTGTTGGACCAATATGAAAGAATTCCTTACCTCAGTCATCCTTTTGAATTTCACAGGTAAGACTAATTATTGACTTACATGTATATAGGTACAGTGTAAGAATACCAATTCATTAACGAATTCATTGTGTTATAATAATATTTTATGAGAACGTGTAGATTCTGTATTCTATGGTTGGTGGCATAATGTTTGTGGATTTGTTAAAACTGTATTTTGCATATAGGGAGGAAGTACTTAACGATGTATAAGTCGACTTAATGAAAAAAAAAATGTAGTGACGAAACACAGTATCATAGAGTGTTATAAAAAGTAAAATCATGACATGAATTTAAGGAAACAGATAAATTCATAATTAATACTTAGACAGTTTAAAGTATAGCAGATTAAAACAACAGTAAAACAAGATAACTTACGACGGGTAATTGTTTTTCTAACATGTTCCATAGCATATCTTAAATAAATATTTTTAATAGTTTACACATCAGAGTGATCACAAATCAACAGTATTTAGAGAAGAGGAATGTGTCCAAAAACTGCTTAAAGCAATATGAGCTGCAATTTTCATGTTGAATACTTTTTTTTACGAAAAGGTGTGTTTCTTCTAAAATGACAAAAAATTGCTGTAAGCTGTATTTTTGTGGGAAAAGCCGTTAATTAAGAAGCCTTTATTGGAGCAAAATTGAATTATTGTCGTCCTGTACAACAATTGATTTGCTATATATTCTTTAGAAGAGAAATCTTTCCTCTGACAAAAATTAATGAATTTTTCAAACTTTATTCACAATGAAAGTGTAAGTTACATGCAGACCTTTCAAACTAACAGGTTTCTGCGGCAAAATAAAATTCTAAAAAATACAGCTCATATTGCTTGAATGAATTTGGAAAGAAAACAAACTACTATATCCAAGTAATTTTTACATAATCCAAATTATACATAAATTTATAATATATATAGATTAGTAAGGTTGAGAGATATGTTAGGTTGTGGTTTTAATAAAAATATTATGATTTCAAAACCGAACAATAGAGATTGTTATGCATGATTTTAATAGACCAAGACCACTTAATGTCACTCGGAGATGAATATTCCACACATCAAAGTTTGTCACTGATTCATCATAAAGAACCGTGGAACATTTTGTTTATTGCTTGCAATTTCATGACAGTCACAAGGCATATATTTGTTAATTTCATTTAATTACAAAAGTTCTAGATTGAAACGATGGCTGTTGATACCATCTCCGGTGATTTGTAATGTCTATTAAATTTGATTTATTGACTTCAGTATGATTATTTTAACTTTTATGTTGTTTGTGTTTTGTTTTTGTTTTTTTATGATAAAACAAGATATTTTATCATAAGGCAAAATATTTAAATCTCTCTCCCCCCTATCTCTCTCATTAGGACACGTAGGTTACATGTCAATCACACATACATTGTTTCCCTGACCCAACCATAAACCAACACCAATTATACCAAAGCATCACACATAATTAGAGCCCGATGTCTGCGTACGCGGGGACACTCTGACCACCTGGACAAGATGAAAACGTCCTACAAAATACCGTTTGTTATGAAGCACCTGTCTCTACTTGTAGGTGTTTTGTTCTTTCCTTGCTCTTGTCATCGCATCGAAAGATCTGTGAGTCTTGTGTTTATCCTTTTTTCAAATTTGATTCTTTTATTTGGCGGTTTGTGTATCTATATTCATTGATTTGTTTATATAGGGACTTCTGCATACTTACGTAACGCACACTTTTAATCGCCCATCTTCGCAAGCCAAGGGTTTCTGATCCGCACCGCGGATCAGAAACCCTTGGCTAGTGAAGATGTCAATCGCCATACATTGAATTTGCAAAATCTAATTAATCAGTAAAAGAACTTTTAGTTTCTTGACCACGTAACCATCTATTCAAGTTGTAAAATACATTTAAAAAAAATTATGAAATATTATTATTTTCTAAAATTATTTTATTATATATAAATTATTATTATCATAAATTAATAAAAAGTCGAAATTATTATTGCTTGAGTGACTATTGCTGTTTGTTTTTATGCTTTTTATGCTGTTTGTTTTTATGCTTTTTATGCTGAACAATTTTGTTTTCAGACTAGTTGTGCTCAAAAGTACCAGGTAATTCCAAATCATTCTGCGTGTTTACAAAAGACTGCCATTGCGACTGATTCCGGTAAAGTCTGTTTGTATGTCTGTCTGTCTCTCCTTCTCTCTTTCCCTCTCTTTCTGTCAACTTTTTGTGTGTGTATACAGATATATCGAGAAAAGATAAAGAAATCAAGAACTGTAACTCTTACAAATTATGTTGACTCTGTCAAGCAAAAAGATAAATGATGACTCTTCTTACCTGCAGGTATTTCTGATGAGGACAAAAATGTAATAGTCAGTAAACATAACGAGTACAGATCAGGTGTAAACCCACCTGCTGTTGCCATGGCAAAAATGGTGAGTAAGAGTCAAACAAAGCCCAAACCGTTAAAATCGAACATGATTTGTAATACTTGGAATTGTAAGTTTGCCCCATTAAATTGTCAACTACTAGTTTAAAAATTGTGTACATCTACATTCATTGTAAATACCTTTACATATTAACTTATATCAAGGTGGTTCGTACAATTTTAATTTAAGTCTTGGGATGATGAAATAGCCATGATCGCTCAGAAGTACACTGACGCCTGTAAGGGTCTCGTTCATGATGGCGGTCGACAGCGGAGTATTCCGGGTGAGTGAATCGAACGCAACTTTCCGTTTCGTGTTGCCTACTCGGAATGAGTAAATCGAATGCAGTTTCCCTTGTAATGCTATTAGTATAAAGCTGATCATTTTATCGTGAGAAAACAAAATAGACGGTTTATATGTTACTTAATGTTGTCAAATTTTAATGATGATATTATGATTGTTAATGATTTAATCAACGAAGGCACTAGTACTGTTCTGTTTAGTTTCTTTTGACATCTGATTGCATGTCGAGAAAAGACAAAGTTGTTATAATCATATTAAGTCTATTCAATTGAAAACGTTACCAGTTTTAAAGATATTAGGCTTTGTCGATTACACTTATGAATTCAGACACAAAAATACAATTAAGTGGTTTGACACGTATACATTATAAGCTCAGCTAAAGGACAAGTTATGTTACAGACGTTAATGTATTAAACATGGTTTGGAAGAGCATTGATCTTCATCCTTTCTACATCAAGGTCGTTTCTCTGTGGGTCAGAATCTAGCCAGTGCGGGCTACGCTCTGGACTGGGCAGGCGTGATCAAGCTGTGGTATGATGAGGTCAAGGACTTCACCCTGGGGGGAAACAATGACTTAAAGAAAGTGGGCCACTACACCCAGGTATAATAGATATGTGTATGTTTATAATAGAAGGACTGGGTGCATTGTGAAGACAGAATTGCCAAACCTATTGCAAGCAGCAGCGTTTAATGAACACTTTAAACCTAATGCCAATGAATGCATTGCAATGTGTTTTTGTCTACTCGGAACCTGCTATGCTAGGTTATAAATTGATCAATGACATTAAAACTTATTATGCTACACAGATAGTAGAATCGAAAATAGTAAAATTTATCAAAGTGGCATGGAGTGAATTTTTTTCCATTTACACAATATATATACAAGATACATGATGAGAATAGAAATCATTGCACTTTTGCTATACCAATTACATCATTTATTAAAAAAAACCAGTTACGTAACCATTTTGCGAAATCATATTTCATAATATTAAAATTAGCTAAATGAATAATTATATTAGTTTGTCAAGTTATTTAATTTAAACGAAGACGATGGCTTACCTGTATAATTTGATTAAGCATCCACATATAACTTACTCGTAGTAACAATTATGGTCTATTTCTAGGTTGTCTGGGCGACCTCCATAAAAATAGGTTGTGGGTTTGCCGTCTGTGGTTCAACGAGGAGTTACGTGTGTAATTACGGACCCGGGTCAGTAACCTCAACACAAACTTATAAGTTCCGGCGTTATCTCTGCCCATAATATTGTTTTTCTGTGTGGTTGTCTGTCTTCATGCTTTGATGGCAATGATATTTACACGTTGTGTAGCTCGAACTGTCAAGTCGTATAAAAAAAGTCTAAACATTCGGTACATATAATTCAATAACCATATCCTTTTATTTCTTACACAGTGTACGTACTGCTTGTCCATTTGTACGTATTTTCTTAAATAATTCGATCTAAAATATCTCTTTTGTTTACCAAATTCTCATATGACGGCAATAATTGTCTGCTAAAAAAACACTTTTCTCACACATACAGCATTAATTTTCTTTCTACCAGAAAAAAATTACTCTCATTGTAGGCATCTTAAAAAAAATTCTATGATACACTGATCCCCACCCCTCTGCTTTTAGTTGAAAATAGTTATACATGTAGTCAATTTTGTCCCAAAGTTACATGTATTCTGTAGACATGATTATTTTCTTTACTGTCTCATACCTTCATAGCAGCGCTAGCGTCCAAATATTGCTTGCGCGTCTGATAGTTTGATTATATATCATTTACTCTATCAATGAAAAAAATATATAATTTATTTCCCAAAATCGTTTTATAGTTTGACAGTTTATCCCAGATACATGTAGCAATACAGGTTAGCACTATCTTTGTTTTGTAAAAGTATATGTATGAACATAAACTTGCGTATTATTAGAGAGCAGGCGATGATAAATGTAAATTGTTTCGTTTTTATTCATGGTATATTTTATACATTAAAAAAGAAACAGCTAAATTCTTCTGGTTTTGCAGAGGTAATCTGGACATAAATAACCCGTATGAATCGGGATCGTCATGCAGCAAATGTCCAAACAGCTGTGATGATAATCTATGTGGTAAGATATTACGTAAATTACACATTAGAAACGCAACGTAAATTAATTTTCTTGTGTAAATCTTTCACTTCTTTGCCCCACCTTTAACTAACAATATGAACAGTGATATATCTTTTTACTAACACACATTTTTAATCAAGCATTAATTTTAAGGGGGTTGGATGGTCAACAAATTAAACATCAAATCTTTCTTACGATTTTGAATATGATTTTTTCGAAGCCATCAATTTTTTTTGGGTGAATAGAAATTCCAAATATTTTACTTTATAAAAAAATTAATATATTTCCGATATTTTCCATACAAAGCTCTTCTTCTAAAGGAGATTTGTATAGTCTTAAAACGGCCTCGACTATCCAGCCCTCTTGAGGGCTTTAGATGAATTATTGATTAGAAATTTCAGTTTAACTGATTTAGAACAAAACAATTACCTTTCGAAATGATAATTAAAATAAATATTATGCGCCAGGATCCTGCTTAAGGTAGTAAGGGACACCGCCATATTGTGACGCACATGTACTTCCTATCGAAATAAACAATAAAATCAATTAAGTATAATTTTTAATCATTCTCTTTCTATACACTGTCCCGAGTTTTTGCTTTCACCACTTTTTGTTTGATTTTTCGGTAATAATAAATATCTTTGTGCTCAATCTACATTCATCTTTAATATGAACAATGTCCAGATTATCTGTTTTGAAACGCCCCCTCTACCGCTTCAGGTTTCAATATACATCCCAAAATAAATCAAAGTACTGAAGTACTGACAAGAGTTGATTTTATCGATTATCATTTATTTCTTGCGTGGCAATTAGTTTCTAGTCTGTATTTGAATTACGCACTTTTTTATAATATGAATTTTAATTATACTTTTCAGACAAGAATTTAGAAAACCCCATATGAATCATGTTGTGTAATATTCAAAGATAGATTTCAAACCATGTATTAGTAATCGAAACAATTCTAAAAATTGTATGGATCCAAGCACTATTGATATTAAACTCCAGTCTTGTTCAACCAGACGCTCACCTGTCTCCGTTAATCTCCGCCAAGCAAGAGAGTCTCTCTGTTTGTCGGAGATTTACGGAGACAGCCGAGCTTTTGGTTGAACGAGACTATATTGTAAATTCTGGCGTAGGAATACATGAGACTACATAAATATCTAAATTGTTCGTATTGTATAAAATCTTACTAGTTTCAAAGTGTTTATAGATAATTTTCCTTGAAAAACAATGCTTCAGCATACATTAAATCGAATTTTTGTATTATATTCAAGAACTAAGACTTGTCAGCGGTGATGATTTGTGCTTAGGTCCAAACACTGTTTCACTTTCGGTTTGCAAGAGTGACTGCATAGGAGAGTTGATTAAAATCAACTCCCAAAAATCTACGGGGGTTTTGCATTGCATCAGTCATCAATAAGCCCGGATAATAACGTTGAAAAATTGCGCGAGGTATCCCGAGTACCTCCGAATGGAGAAAAGATATAAACATTTCCCATTATAAATATCCGTAAGACATTTTTTTTCGGTCCTGTGAAATTTTATGAGTGAAAAGTGATAACTTGTAAAATAAGATGTCTTGGATATTTTCCATTTCATTGATTTCAACTGTAATTCTTTCACTGGTATGTGTATTTTTATTAAAATCATCAAAAAATGACGGAAGCAATAACTCGGGACAGACTTAAACAATTGTTACATATCAGCGTAGCGTTACGGGTTAGAGCGTTAACTACAGTGTAATAAGCTGTAAGTCATGAGTCCGAATCCCACTGGGGCTTTAATATTTTTTAAAGCACATTTTTGGGTCAAATTATGTAACATTTGAAAATTCTAAAACAGTGAATTATGCATTTTAATTATAATGTACGTTAATTCAAATTAATATCGACAGGTGTCCCATACCACCTTAAATTGATTGTTAACTATATCTGGACTATTTTCAGATTGTCAAGGCAAGGCATGTGAGAATGGAGGAACTATGGACTTTAATGCGTGCGCATGCACCTGTAAAACACCGACCACAACTTATGTCGGTCCGTCCTGCAAGTGTAAGTACAGACTGAGTAAGAAATTACAAATCTCGCGCCACGTGAGATTTCGTCAGATATTGTACTTCCGGAAACATGCGGCCATAATACAGCGGCGTGTTATCTGAATTTGTTTTTTTAATTCTGCAATACTAATTGTACCCAATTGCTTTATACGTACATGTACGTGCTTGTTTATATTTTTTTTTTAGAAGTGTCTGACCATATTCTTGATATCCTAGGGCTATTGGGTTCTGTCAGTGTACACGTAGAGAATGCAAATTGCTTTTGATATTTATATTCCGTGTTCAATTTCTTTTTAATGTAAAAAAAACATTACCTAAATACATTTAATTATTTAGAGATACAAGCTCAAAAATTATGATTTAAAGGTTTATAAAAAAAAATGTAAGGGCAATTTAAACTGGACGGAACAAAAGGCAATCATTTCCTTGAATACTAGCATGTTGTATTATTTCCATAATCAGCTCAGTCTGTAATAATAATAATGATAAATTTTCGTTGTTGTTCTTTTTTTCAGTGAACTGTACCGGTCAAAAGGACCGTTCCTACATCTGCGGCCCACAGTTCACCCCAGCAATGTGTGACAGGTTCACTAATGTCCCCCAGGACTGTCCCACCATGTGTAAAGTGTGCCCATGTAAGTCCCTGACAAACACTTTTACATATTGCAAAGCGTGCCCATGTAAGTCCCTGACAAACACTTTTACATATTGCAAAGCGTGCCCGTGTAAGTCCCTGATAAACACTTTTATATTAAATGCATTGTATTATGTACCCAAGTAAGTCCTTGATAAACGCTTTTACATTATAATTCACTTGTATATACTAGTATACACGTATACTGTAAACCAACTTTAAGGTGGTATGGGACACCTCCATATTGTGACGTGTTTACTATCGAAACAATAAAATCAAGTATATTAATTTTATGAATATTTCCTTTTCCGAAATTGTTACTTAACAGCTTAGCGCAATTGGTTATATCGTTAACTACAAATCTGTAAGTCATAAGTTCGATTACCGCTGGGGCTTTTATAAGTTTTAACTTTCTAAAAAAAAATTGAAAACTTATTTCTTGGTTAAATATTGTGAAATTTGAAAATTCTAAATCTGTGAAAGTATATTGATATTTCTTTTCTTTTGTCCACATTAATATCGACAGGTGTCCCATTTCACCTTAAACGCGTGCAAGAATTTTACGCGACGTTCTCGAGTATCTCGTCATTACAAAATAATTCTCACCGCGACAGTGATATTTCTTTAATGTAACGATGTGGAATAGAATGGAAGCTTTTTTTTTAATAAGGTTTTATAAGTTTTGGTATGGAATGGTTACGGTGATACTGTATTGTTTTATGACACGCTCTGGTATAGAATTGTGACAATAAGTACAATTTGTTTACAGATGCTGGGATCGGATTTGCGGCACCTGACGGGGGACAAGAACCAGTCAAGTCAAATACACGGTTATCGATCTTAACAACGATGATTGTATTGATTTCATTTCGATTAATTTTCTGAAAATGAATGTAAATGTTTACGTTTGTTCATATCGTGTTATGTTTTTGTCTCAGACATTTTTGTATGAAATAACTG
Organism: Magallana gigas; assembly: GCF_963853765.1. Classification (NCBI taxonomy): domain Eukaryota; kingdom Metazoa; phylum Mollusca; class Bivalvia; order Ostreida; family Ostreidae; genus Magallana; species Magallana gigas. Next base: position 36,329,894 of record NC_088860.1, read on the forward strand.
ATACAGTTTTTTAAGGGGGAGGGGGTCACTATAAATATCTCTGGACCACACTTGTCAAGATTCATCGGTAAAAGAAGCAATGGGATAAAATTGAAGAATAAATAATAATAATAATAATAATAATAATAACCTAACAGATTCTTACCCTTACACCATAAATCATGATTCTACAGTACAGCTCACGAGTATCCCGACACCCACCGTGTAAAAAACACGGTGGAAAACGGTCTGTGTCGCACCGTGCACACGGTGTGACACCGTGTATGTGTATTGGAAAATTCAAGAAAAAGCACCGTGTCGCACCGTGGCCGCCTGTGTAACTCCGTGGCCACTGTGTTACTCCGTGGATATCATTACCTGAGACGTTGATAGATATAGTGTATGTTTAGAAATAAAGAAATTATGGCTAAACAAGGGTTGAAACATATACATCCTTTTCATATTTAAAAAAAAAAAGAATGTCGACTTAAGTTGCACGGAACAAGAAAGTTGTCGAGGCTGTCAACGTAACGTTAATTTTTTGTGATCTGAAAACTTGACGTAAATGGGTACCTTTTAATTTATTTGTTCTTAAATAAATTGAAATAAATTCACCAAAAATATTTAATAATCATTTATTATATAATCAAAATTCAAATCAATTTAATTCATCTTGTTTTTTTTCTAAACACACGTGATGTTGTAACTGACGATCCTATTAAAATGTCGGGAGCTTAAACGTCTTATTTCTGTTATCCGTAAACACTTTCTGATTTATTAATTAATTTACTGCCTTACTTTAAACCAATTAAAAATGAGAAATGAAAACATTTCAGACCATGTTTTTCTAAAAACATGTGCTGTTGATGTGCCATAATAAATAACAACCCCATATTACCGATGACTCGAATAATTTGGACTTCAGCTATTTATGTAGCAATAGATAAACAAAAAATCACTTTTATATTATAGATTATAGATAAATGCATGTACAAACTCTTGTTAAATTATATTCAAGCATTGTACATGTATTAAAAATATACCCGCATTTCATAAAATAATTTTCAACTTTATTTCCGTATAGTTCGTAATGGCCTCGTGATTTCACATGAAAAAATCACTCGTGCGATGTACGGAAGCTGATCAGATACACAGCATTGTCTTTCATCTTGGGTTCTATACACAACAGGTGTTATTGTCTGTCTTGTTAGGTGTCATTGGAATTTACAACTAACTGTGTGTATATTTGGACGTCTGAACAGGTGCACTCGAGATGCCGTTATTCACACCTTTCCGCGAACACCTGTTTGGTAACTCATCACAACCCGTCGTGTGTATAGTCTGAATATATCTTACTTCTACTTTGTTAGTTCAATGATTTTTCCTAATCTCTAACAAACAAAAAAATTGTCTGTAGATATGTACACACAACTACACGTAAGACTATCGGCGCGTGGATCCGGGGAACAATTCAGCATGCAACTCTATAAATGCGGGAATTTCACAAAGTATTAACTTGCGATAAGAAATTATTTACCGGGTACACATACATGTATGTACAAAAAAACCCTGATTGATTAAAAAGACGAATAAGATAATACCGGTCACTTTTTGCAAGCATCCTAGCGTCGAAATTTTAACGAAAAATCTTATTACATCGTGAACTTTACAAACTTTTAGTCATTGTGTTGAAATCGTTATTAAAACCATGGATCTAAAATAAATGAATTAAATTCATACTAATAGAACTCTTATAATTCTAAAATGAGTGCACAAAAGTACACATACAGAGAGAGAGAGAGAGAGAGAGAGAGAGAGAGAGAGAGAGAGAGAATCTCAACTTAATATTCCAACCCTCATGCATGCAGTATAAGAATGAAGAAACTTAACATTTCAAACACTGAATACTTCATTATTAAACATTTTTCTATTTTGCGGACTTAAAAAAACAATAGAACGACATTTTTTCCATATCATGGAAGGAGCACGTGGTCTATCTCGCGGGCTGATTTGATTGACAGGGATAGCACGTGGACCCTCACTGCATATATTCTATCGCAATTTTAGGGAAAAGGGTTCAATATAATGGAAACTATAAATCTAACTTATTACACAGAATTACAAGTAAAATGTACTTATATTAAACTCATACTGGTATTCTCTCTCTTTCTCTCTCTCTCTCTCTCTCTCTCTCTCTCTCGATCCACGGATTCTTAGCGCTATGAATATGTACCGTGCGGTACTACATGGACAAGTACATCCCACATATGTATAAAAGAAAGAAAATTTGAAAATATATTAGATATAAAGCTGTATAATTATATTATTTAGAGAAAGTACATTTGTTTTCAACAACCCGTTAGATTTGTTATCGTTGAATAGAGTATAAGTGAGAAAAGATCACAGTTATGGTTCTATGCACTATTGAAACTGCCAAACTACAGTAACTACGATTACTACTACGTTTAAAAACGGACTGAAACAAAAACTTATGGAACCGTTTATTTGAATTTTAAAACGGAAAAGAAAGTGTTAGTGTTTTAATTGATCAAACCTGGCCTTTATGTGGGCGATATCGATTTTTAATATTAACAAATATCAACCGTGTCAATCGCATACGTCTGAAAATTGCGTGCATAAAAATTGTATTTATTTCTATTTCTTTGTCTTTTTCTTTGATTTTCTTACGTGCATCAATAAATATTTTATTCTTTATAAGTTTTATTTCTAAATCCCTTTTTTCACAGGTAAATACCGCGTGTTACACCGTGTTATTGTCCGTGTTGCATCGCGTTGCACCGTGTCGCACCGTGTTTTTTCTTGTTCTGTGGCCGTAACAGAGAACAATAGATCAAAGGTACCGACACTTCCACGCTCAGCGTGGACTTTCAAACACGGTGGTCGGTGTTTTTGTCGGGATACTCGTGAGCTGTACTGTATATGGGGGGGGGGGGGGGGGGGAGTTATCTCACAATTATATAGAGGCCCCCTTGTTCACCAAAACTATGTGCATATATGTACGTTATTTGTCTGCTTACAGACAGTAAACTATAAAAAATCAACTTTAACTCAAATTTGTACCCATAATTCATGGCCCCTGGTAAATAGGGTCTTAACTTTTTAATGTTTTTTTTTTGCTTTGTATCTGTAGTTTTATCAGAAAATTAAAATGTTGAAATCTTTACGTCCGACACACCAAATCTGTTGGTCGGGTCACCCTTAAATCTTAATTTATGTTACTTTACTGCTCAATGTAACGTCATGTATCTTTATAAATGTACAATATATTATGACAATAAAGAAAAAGAACAATTATTATTCTATTGTTCTGCTTATATTTAGCCAATATTTAAACGTCCTTATATTTTTCTGTTTCCAATTACATGGTTTTATACACATTCGATACATACAATCATATAAAATACTGTTTTTTTGCTGTAGCGTAGCCTCAAAACTTTTCATCCATGGCTTGCTATTCAACCCAGAATGAAATATTTAAACTATTAAACAATGCCAATTTTGTTTACAATCAAGAATTGCAGTTACACGTACCATCTAAAATATCTCAAAGGTATTAATCATTGGTTACTTCTTTATCAGATGTATGTGTTTACAGTTTACTTCAGGAAATAGAGTTGTCGAACTTTGCCTAGATCCAAAGATTATTTTAGAAGTGAGATGATAAAGAAATTGATATTTCTCAGCCTTTTATAGCACTGAATATTATGAATAATTCATAGTACAAAATATATGTGAAAACAATTATAACAAATTAAATGTACATGTCAAACATTTAAAGCTATAAGCAATTTATACAAGATCATGTATTATTACAATAAATTTTGATAATAGAATTTAGTTCGTAAAAATTATGGTTTACAATTCATGATATTAGTTGGTTGGTTTCAAGAAGCGACCGATAAACAATATAGTTCCGGTCGAATTGTCTCTGATCAGGAAGAGGAAGGGGTGGTCCGCTTTAAATACTTTTGGTTCTGGCGGCATGCAATGCAGCTCTATCATTACTGCTGTAGTAGCGGCAGCTTCCGTGCTCTCCTCGTTGACCTCAACAAACGCTTTGTGAATGAAGTCAGATACATGAGTGCCATCTGGCGGGTTTTTCATCATGGCGCCGAAGTCGGCTTTTCTGGAAAAGATATCGGTGATTCCCATCCCACCAAGAACTTTATCCAGTTGAAACGAGCTTTCTAGTTTGAATTTCGGTATGGATACAATGACATCCTCACGGTACATTTCCTTTGTTAGTTCCCGAAACGTGTCAGCCGACAAGCTTGATTCCAATGACGACAACCCGTCAACCTTGTTCGGAAGAATAATTAGCATACTCAGTTCTCCCCCTTTGTATGGAAGATCCAGAATTTGGCAATCCAGTGATTTGGACATACCAATTAGCCACTTTTCCTTTTTCATATTCATCATTTCAACCGTGCCCGACTCTGTCCCGGATATTCGAAATGGTTCGCTTTTTGTATTTGAGGCCTTGAATGCATTTTCCCAATCCCCTTTGAAGTAAATAGCATTGGTTAAAACAATTAACGAAAGGGAGTTAATCCCTCCCTCTGGAATCAAATCCTTGATTTTATTGTTGGTCTGGTCTTCAACCCAGGTGTTGATTCGAGTTCTTGAACCTTCCGGGTTTCCCACAAAATCCAACAATTCTATTTCGCTGTTGTAATAGTCCAGCGATTCCTTTTTATACGACTCTTTAATCTCCAGACCGAGTTTGGAAAATATCCGGTTGGCTATTGCGAGCTTTGCCCCGTCCTTGGACTTTCCTATCAGGGTGGCGTGTAGCTTCTGATACGCCTGGTGCGGGTTAGGAACCCCCGCTACTCCCAATACCTTTTTTATCTGCTCCTCGGATTCCCCTTTGGCGCCCAACATCATTAACATAAGAGCTGCCGATACACTGTAGGGTGACATAAACAGATTCCCACCCCCTTCGCATAGAACTCGATAAAGTTTAAAAGAGAAGTCTGTGACTGCACTCTCCATGACTGATCTTGAAAAGATCCAGTTGAAATTAGAAAATCTTGTAGAGCCGGTAAATTCTTTCACTTCCTGTCTCTTTCCGTGTTTATCTCCGTTCTGGCGTGATTCCGTGGGATTATGCGGATTTCACAAAGTGCACAGATCGTCTGCCACTTTTATCAGGTCGATACCACTATATTTTGTGACGTCGGCATAAATTTGCATACTAAATTAGGCATCTGTTTACTTTTATCAACAAACCAATCAGGTGAGTGAGTTGCAAGGCATTGTGTGCTACTACAAGTTTCAGTATATACAAAGCGTATTGAAAATATATACCATTTTGAATTGTCCTTTGGAAACTCATTTTGAATTATTTTTCAGAATTTACGAAAGTAATATAGATAATTATGTCTGAACTTCAATTTCTATGCTCACATTTAAAAAATATTGCATATGAGGACTTATATCAAACTATTTGAATACCCCATTGTCATTGTTCAAAAGACGTACGTCCTATTGAATTAAAAGCAGTGAGTACTGTTTTTATCACGTGATCCCCCATATTTGGGACAACATTAGTAGAACGCACGTTGATATTTTCTTCAGGGACATTCATCAGAATGCTTAACGAACAAACTACTTTATGCTGCATATAGCTTGCGCTTCTGCGTTTGTATATTTGTGCATTTCTACTACCGCGGCTATTCACGTATGTTAAAAATGTACACTTACCTGTATTTATTTCTAGTGCATAATGATAAAGTCACCAATACACAAATGTGATGGGTTTTTTTCTTATCAACATATGTTTGTACTTGTATGCGTATGTTTGTCAGTCCTTTGATACTGATCATTTTTGAAGCAACAATTAATCAACTAAAACAACAGTATTTTTTAATGTTAGCATGGAACAAAGTTAATGGTACGTAATCTTTTCTTTTTTACCTTCTTAAGTAAAAATCAAAGCGTACAAACATTCCGGCAAGCAATTAAATATTGTGTATAAAACAGACAAATACCACGTGCGTTTGTTGAATCTTAAACACGTTATAGACCGTCATGCATTGCAACTCATTCACTGGATTGGAGAATCTGTTTGCCGAAAATACTGTCACGTGTTAAATAATGCTATATATATAAGGTAGTGTACCCGACCTGTTAATAGTGTGCAATAAAGCTGTAATTTTATTTACTTGTGTTGCTCGATAAACATGTGATACCTGCACTACCTGGTCATCCCTCACTATGTTATTTATAATCCTCGTTCTTGTTTACAATTTTCATCCATTTTGACCTGTAAATGGGGCTCCCCGCAGGGTTTTGGTGTACATGCTCTCTATACGTGTATAACACGTTTATGGGCTCAGTACTGTACAGCGTTGGTATTTTAAAAAGCGTGTAATAAAAAAGAATTCATAATGTAGTTAATCATGATAAGTTCTTTGCCAAAGTAGCCTATGTGAAACAAAGAAAGATTGCAGCTAATGATATTTGTTTTTTTTTTCTTACAAGACATGCACCGTAAAAATTCAATTGTTTTGTAAAGATGTATATTTGAATAAAAAAAAAGTTTTTCAGCTGAAAATGAACTTTGAACTCAACAAGCGCAATTATAGATACATATATTAACGATAGTGTAGACTGAGAGGCATGCACATGTGCAGCTCAACATGTAGTGATAACATATATAGCATATACTCTTGCATCTATATATTGTTGCATATAATACTTAATTATTTATAAAAAGAGATCTACTTTAAAACATGTACTTTTACAGTTTTAGCTTTTACATGTATTTATCTCACGCCATTGTTTTTATCCTTAAAAAAATTCCTCAAAATGTTAGCACTCACTTTTATTGGTATAGACATAGACTTCTGATTAACTAAACATGCGTAATGTTCTGTAATTTGCCATAATGTTTAATGTATAAAAGAATAAAAATTATGTAAGAAAAATTTTAAAACACTCTCTATGTACAGTCAATTAATTGTGCTAGTTTCGTTAATTTCTTAATTTTTGTTGTTGTTGTTTTTTGTTTTTCTTTTGTTTTTGGTGGGGGTCTTTTTTCTCTTTGTTTTGGAAGGGGGTAGTGTTTAAAAAATAAGGCAAGCTTTGTTTTATATAAAAAAGCAATCGGAGGGGGTATGGTTTAAAAAAAATAAGGCAAGATTTTTATTTGGGGGGGGGAGGGGAAGGGGGAATGTTTGGTTTTGGTTTGTTTTTTATTTGGTACATTCTATGCTCAAACAATTTTAGAGTAAACATCTGCTAATTAAAGCAAGCATATTTGTTTTTAAGAAACAAATTCCAAAATTCCTCAGAAATCTATATTCAAGACACAAAAATTGAATTCTTTCTTCATGATCATCGTTACATAAAAACTTGAAATCCTATAGAAACTAACGAATGTAAAATCAAATTTTAAACACCTGCTTCATATGACTTACAAATATTTTAGTTTAAAATTAATGGAATACATCTTAATGAAGTAAAACCTGGGACCAGTGCTTACATGTATATGATGTAAAGTGCAACATTTTTATATGCTAGTGTCTAAAAAAAAGTTTTAAATATTATTAATAAATACCTAAAATTAAGATTATATATTATATTATATTCTCTCAACAGAGAGAGAGAGAGAGAGAGAGAGAGAGAGAGAGAGAGAGAGAGAGAGATAGAGAGAGAGAGAGAATGACTACTAGTATATAATAAACATTATATCAACAATCTTAAAAATACCTATTAATAATATATACAATGTAAATATTAATTTAAAATTTAAGAAATGCGTTTAATCATTCGAGAGAAACACTAAATAGCTTTATTATTTACAACAGTAAGGACAGCGGATTTCATGGCACAAAATGTCCAACATTATATTGATGAATGTATTACAGTTATTGCTGAAAATTTTGTAATTTCCAAATTGTATATGATAATTCTTTGCACACTTGACTATGCAGTCAACAGAAAGATAAGAGAACCCAGCTGGAACCGGCAAATATGCCGACGGACAACTCTCAGAAAATTACATAGGATATCTCCGGTACTCGATCCGGGGACCCCATTGAGTTCAAATTCCAGTAACACGTTTTCGTATGATAAACACGAATGCGACATATACATCTCCAGAACTTGAAGAGCCCTCCGTTTTCTTCCGTTTAGAGCCATGTTTATACAAGTTTTTTCTAAAATTATTGGTTACTTCTTTATCAGCTGTATGTGTTTACAGTTTACTTCAGGAAATGGAGTTGTCGAACTTTGCCTTGTATTGCAATGCATATTATGAATAATTCATAGTACGAAATATATGTAAAAAACAATAACAAAATAAATGTACACGTCTAACAATGAAATTACAATGTATAAAGAATTTATACAAGATCGTGTATTAATACAATAAATTTTGATAATAGAATTTAGTTCGTAAAAATTATGGTTTACATTTCATGATATTAGTTGTTTGCTTTCAAGAAGCGACCGATAAACAATACAGTTCCGGTCGAATTGTCTCTGATCAGGAAGAGGAAGGGGTGGTCCGCTTTAAACACCATGGGTTCTAGTGGCATGCACATAAACCTCATCATCACTGTTGTAGCAGCGGCGGCTTCCGTGCCCTCCTCGTTGACCTCAACAAACGCTTTGTGAATGACGTCAGATATATGAGTGCCATCTGGCGGGTTTTTCATCATGACGCCGAAGTCGGCTTTTCTGGAAAAGATATCGGTGATTCCCATCCCACCAAGAACTTTATCCAGTTGAAACGTGCTTTCTAGTTTGAATTTCGGTATGGATACAATGACATCCTCGCTGTACATTTCCTTTGTTAGTTCCCGAAACGTGTCAGCCGACAAGCTTGATTCCAATGACGACAACCCGTCAACCTTGTTCGGAAGAATAATTAGCATACTCAGTTCTCCCCCTTTGTATGGAAGATCCAGAATTTGGCAATCCAGTGATTTGGACATACCAATTAGCCACTTTTCCTTTTTCATATTCATCATTTCAACCGTGCCCGACTCTGTCCCGGATATTCGAAATGGTTCGCTCTTTGTATTCGAGGCCTTGAATGCATTTTCCCAATCCCCTTTGAAGTAAATAGCATTGGTTAAACAATTAACGAAAGGGAGTTAATCCCTCCCTCTGGAATCAAATCCTTGATTTTATTGTTGGTCTGGTCCTCAACCCAGGTGTTGATTCGAGTTCTCGACCCTTCCGGGTTTCCCACAAAATCCAACAATTCTATTTCACTGTTGTAATAGTCCAGCGATTCCTTTTTATATGACTCTTGAATCTCCAGACCGAGTTTGGAAAATATCCGGTTGGCTATAGCGAGCTTTGCCCCGTCCTTAGACTTTCCCGTCAGGGTGGCGTGTAGCTTTTGATACGCCAGGTGCTGGTTAGGAACTCCCGCTACTCCCAATTCCTGTTTTATCTGCTCCTCGGATTCCCCTTTGGCGCCCAACATCGTTAACATAAGAGCCGCTGATACACTGTAGGGTGACATAAACAGATTCCCACCCCCTTCGCATAGAACTCGATAGAGTTTAAAAGAGAAGTCTGTGACTGCACTCTCCATGACTGATCTTGTAAAGATCCAGTTGAAATTATAAAGTCTTGTAGAGCTGATAAATTGTATCACTTCCTGTCTCTTTCCGTGTTTATATCTCCGTTCTGGCGTGATTCCGTGGGATTATGCGGATTCAACAAACTGCACAGATCGTCTGCCACTTTTACAGGGTGCAATAAAGCTGTAATTTTATTTACCTGTGATGCTCGATAAACATGTGATACCTGCACTACCTGGTCATCCCTCACTATGTTATTTATAATCCTTGGCCTCCCTCTTGTTTACAATTTTCATCCATTTTGACCTGTAAATGGGGCTCCCCACAGGGTTTCCGTATACATGTACATGCTCTATACGTGTATACACGTTCATGGGCTCAGTACTGTACAGCGTTGGTATTTTAAAAAGTGTGTAATAAAAAAGAATTTATAATGTAGTTAATCATGATAAATTCGTTGCCAAAGTAGCCTATGTGAAACAAATTAAAGAAGATTGCAACTAACGATATTTGGTTGCACCGTATAAACTCAATTGTTTTGTAAAGAAAAAAAACTACAGTATCGACAGCTAAAAATGAACTTTGAACTCAACAAACGCAATTATACATACATATATTACATGTAACGATAGTCTAGACTGAGAGGCATACACATGTGCAGCTCAACATGTAGTGATAACATATATACATATGAATAGCTTATACGCTTGCATCTATTTGTTTATATAATACTTAATTATATCAAAAAAAAAGATCTACTTTAAAACATGTACTTTTACAGTTTTAGCTTTTTCATGTATTTATCTCACGCCATTGTCTTTATCCTTAAAAAAAAATCCTCATAATTTTAGCGCTCACTTTTATTGGTATAGACATAGACTTCTGATTAACTAAACATGCGTAATGTTCTGTAATTTGCAATAATGTTTAATGTATTTAAAAGAATAAAAATTATGTACGAAAAAAAATTAAAACACTATGTACGATCAATTAATTGTGCTAGTTTCGTTAATTTCTTAATTGTTGTTGTTGTTTTTTGTTTTTGTTTTGTTCATTGTTTTTGGTGTGGGGGGGGGGGGTCTTTATCTCTCTTTGTTTTGGAAGGGGGGGGAGGGTTGAAAAAAATAAGGCAAGCTTTTTTTTATATAAAGCAATTGGAGGGGGTGGGGGTGGGGGTAGGGTTTAAAAAAATAAGACAAGATTTTTTTTTAGGGGGGGGGGTTGGTTTGTTTTTTTTTTTTGGTACATTCTATGCTCAAATGATTTTAGAGTAAACATCTGCTAATTAAAGCAAGCATATGCATATTTGTTTTAAAGGAACAAATTCCAAAATTCCTCCGAAATTTATACTCAAGACAAAAAAATTGAATTCTTTAGAGTCATGATCATCGTTACATAAAAACTTGAAATCCTAAAGAAAGTAACGAATGTAAAATCAAATTTTAAACACCTGCTTCATATGACTTACAAATATTTTAGTTTAAAATTAATGGAATACATCTTAAAGAAGTAAAACCTAGGACCAGTGCTTACATGTATATGATGCAAAGTGCAACATTTTTATATGCTAATGTCTAAATGAAAGTTTTAAATATTATTAATAAATACCTAAAATTAAGAATATATATTATACTATATAGATAACAGAGAGAGAGAGAGAGAGAGAGAGAGAGAGAGAGAGAGAGAGAGAGAGAGAGAGAGAGAGAAATGACTGTATAATAAACATTAAATCAACAATTTTTAAAAAATACCTATTAATAATATAAACAATGTAAATATTGATTTTAAATTTTAAGAAATGCGTTTATTCATTCGAGAGAAACACAAACTAGCATTATTATCTACACCAGTAAGGACAGCGGATTTCATGGCACAAAATGTCCGACATTATATTGGTGAATGTATTACACTTATTGCTGAAGATTTTGTAATTTCCAAATTGTATATGATAATTCTTTGCACACTTGACTATGCAGTCAACAGAAAGATAAGAGAACCCAGCTGGAACCGGCAAATATGCCGACGGACAACTCTCAAAAAATATAGGATAACTCCGGTTCTCGATCCGCGTACCATTGAGTCCAAATTCCAGTAGCACGTTTTCGTATGACAGATAAGAATGCGACATATCTATCTCCGGAACTTGAAGAGCTCTTCGTTTTCTTCCGTTTACTGGGGGACTTAGAGCCATGTTTATAACAGTTTTCAGCAAACACTGCAAGTGTGTCGTTCCTATATAAAACGGGTTTGTTGATACTGAAAGAAAAAATTAAAATGTTGAATCATTTCAAAAGTTTAATAGGTACTGAGTCGGCCTTTATTACATGCATATAGTTTTGCATTTTCCAAATATCTAGCAGTGTCTTAAGATAACCTAAGTAATTCACAGCGCAAAAGATACTGACAGGACTAAAATCTACACAATCCAGTTTTATCCAGTTTATCGATTGGTCGAAACCAGAAAAATCACGGAGTGAATGAAGTACTAGTAATCATTAATATGATGTCAGACTCAAATAACCATTATAAAAGACGACTTGGCTATTTCTTTTATTGAACGTACTGAAGTGCATTAACAATAATATAGTTAACTCTACCTACTTTTTGCGATTAATTTAATAATCTGTTAAAGGAAATATGTAAATATAAACAATAAAATGTTTTCCTTGATGATTCAGGCTCAGGCAGGTTCTGAAGGTAACGATCATTGCAGAAAAAATATACACAACCCTCTAAAAAAATTTAAAATGTCACCTCGTTCATTATATTTACGATTATCAATTCACTCAGTTATAGACATCCCACCCGAGACTTATTTGACCGAACTGACTACATATACATGTATATTAAGATTTTCGGCCCCGCCCACTCTCACCTCTTCTTAGCTGCAGAACTGTAGCTCTCCGGGAAAAAAATATTGACAGACCGGAGAGCTACAGGGCCACCCATTGAAAAAATTGTATATTTATTGTGCAGAAAAACGTGCGCTAGTTTTGGACTGATTTACCTTATTTATACGCAAATTCTGTGAAAACAATTAGAACCATTAAATTCTTCATGCAATTTACTACTGTCATGCGCTACAGTTCTGCAGCTAACCTCTTCCGTGCCTGCAGTCGGTTCTCAGCACCCGTGAGACAGGTGTGCTATGAAGGAGTCTGATGACAAGTAAAAAGACGCACAGACGATACAGAGTCTGTAAATAAATAAGTAAGACTTATAATAACATCCGAACACAGTGCTGAATAATTAGGCCAGACGAGTATTCAAAGCGACGGTTTTTTGTAAATTCAGATCTGTCTAAGAAGTAGATACTGAAAAGTATAGTAAAATGCTGTTTGATAGACTCTTGATTAGAGTTATATAAAACCATATTTGTTTATAATCATTCTAATATATTTCACCATTAAACTTAAGCTTTGAAGATAAACGTCCTGTTGGAGAAATTGTCGCTAAGGTAGTATTCCATACAGGATATATAGGAGATCTTGAAATACACAGCCAAATGTAATATCTTTACAGTATCATTCTGTTACAAAGATTTTATTGTAGCCTTATACACAGATTTTATGGCTTGTACAATTTGTAGGTCATAATTGGGGGAGTGAACATGACCCAGACACTGATAACTGCGCCCCTCCACTTCAGACGGTGGCCGCTTTATCATGTATCCTTCCGCTGTCTCTGGATATGAAAAAAATAATCAGGTAGACCAGACTTGTTGAACATTGCATACTTCTACACTCCATATCTCTAATGCATCCACATTTCCTCTGTCTTCTTTTCTTCCCATGTCAGTTCTTTCAATTTATTGTACTCCAACTGAAGCAAGGCCATGGTGTTTATGCAAAATGTGTATGACATTATACTGTATTTTTTTTTTAGCTCTTTTCGTCATGTAGTAGACAGTACATTTACAAATTTGTGATGATGAAAGGATATGACTGTTTTAAAGGTTAACTATGTTAGATGTATGTGTTTTATTCTTAGCTGAGCAGCATTTTTTGTTAACATACATTGTTTGAACAAAAAAGTGTGGCATATTGGTTTGCACTTTTCATCTTATCTGCCATTATTTGGTTGATTGGTCATTACAATTGAATAAATGACACATAGTGATTTTGAGGGATAGAGTTAAAAAGAGGAAATTAAAGCTACTCATTCTGATATAAGTGTTTAAATAGTCTGTCATCCAAAAGTTGCTCATAGTCTGAGGTTTGAGCAGGAACAATTCATTAAATGCAGCAACATCTGTCTGTGTTCAGGACTGTATATTTCTGTTGAAACGCCATCAATTTCAAATAGAGCAGACCTCTAATAAAAAACCACTTTCCAATTTTGACAGTCTATGAATATTTGTAAGCTTCTAATAACAAATCAGAAAGAAAGTACACACTATTTGTTTTGATGAGCAAACTAGGTAGCTACATCCCACAGAAAGTTCAAGGTCTATTTGTTTTTTTATTAATTTTGCATAACATTATATAAAGAGGCATCAGACTCAGGACAGGGCTTATGTGGTAATGGCCGTCTGGACAAGAATGAAGAATGTGATGCTGGCTACACAGGCGACAAATGCTGTAATGAAAAGTGCGAGTTCAGGGTCAAAGTTCGAGGTCAAATTCAATGCAGGTAAGATTCATTATATCGGTACTTAACTGTGATGTTTGAAAATCATTCATTCAATAGATTTTACTTTGTTTTGCAAGTAACTTTGTTGAATATTGAATTATTGCATGTTTATAAGATTTATACTTACCGAGATGTTCTTCTGACTTTTCAGCCCCATGAACTATGCTTGCTGTGTGAATTGTACTGTTGCACCGAGTGGTTATCGGTGCTAAGACCAGTTTGAACGACAACTTTGATTGCAAGGGGAAATCCCATTTCAAGTATCCTTAGCAACGCAGGTCACTCGTTTTCTTGTTTTTTTAGTGAACTTACTTCAACAAAGGAGGCATACATCTATTTCCTTTTAATGTAAAGGGTTTAAGAAGGCGTTTGAGACAAAATTACCTTTGTAATGCAACATTGGTAACAAGTGCTTGTTGCATTACATGCCATTGTTGGTTTCAATATCCATTACCTTATCCTTGACCCTAATCAGTGGAGGCCTTACCTGTCCAAAAGCCACTTTTAAAGTCGACAATACCTCCTGTCTAAACGGGTGAGTTTACATCTACTCCAATTTTACATCATGTCATTGATTGCTATCTAACATTATCCATGCCATTGATTGCTACCTTTGTTTTACATGTCATTTATTGCTACCTTTATTCGTTATACATGTTGTTGATTGTTGCCTTCATTTCTTTTACATGACATTATTGCTACCTTTATTTAACATGTTATTGGTTGCTACTTTTATTGCACTTTTTATTGATTGCTACCTTCATTCTACATCATAACATTGATTGCTACCTTCGTTTTACATCATGCCTTTGATAGCTACCTTCATTTTCACGTGGCATTGGTTGCTACTTTCATTGTACATTACATTAATTGCTATCTACGTTCTTCATAATTACATTGATTACTACCTTCGTTCTACATCATACCATGGATTGCTACTTTAGTCTTAGATGCATTGATTGCTACCTTTTTTAACATGTCATTAATTGTTACCTTCATTTTACATGTCATTGATTGTTAGGTGAACATGTGGTCAATGATTTATCGTTCTTTTTTTAGCATGTCATTGATTGCTACCTTCATTTTACATGTCATTGATTGTTAGGTGAACATATGGTCAATGATTTATCGTTCTTTTTTTAGCATGTCATTGATTGCTACCTTCATTTGACGTGTCATTTATTGATACTTTTAATTTACATCATGTCATTGATTGTTATCTTCATTTTACGTGCCAATGATTGCTAGTTTAGTCTTACACATCATTGATTGCTACGTTCAAACTACAATTATCATTGATTGCTACTTTCATTTTACATGTCATTGATTCCCACCTTCATTTAACATGCTTTGAGTCCTTCATCTTTACCTTCATTTTACATGTCATTGATTGCTACCTTCAAATTACCTGTCATTAGTTGCCACCTTCATTTACATGTTCTGATTTCACTTTCATCTAATGTCATTTATTGCGACCTTCAAATAACATGTTGATTGCTACGATCTTGTCACATGTCATTGATTGCTACCTTCATTTACATGTCGTTTGATTTGTCAGTGATTGTTTTTTTCGTTTAACTTGCCATCGTTTGCTACTTTCATTATATGTCATTGATTGCTACCTTCCTTTGCATATCGTTGAATACTACCTTCATTTGACTTGTTATGGTTGTTATTTTCGTTTAACATGCCATTGTTTGCTACTTTCATTATTTATGACATTGATTGCTACCTTCGTTTTTCATGTCATGGATTGCTACTTTATTTTTTACACGTCATTGATTGCTACCTTTGTTTAATCCGTCATTGCAATTGATCGCTACCTTCATTACACATGTTCTGGAAAGCTAGTTCGTTTATTGCAAATCTCGCTTGTAAGTATACACTACTGCCGATATAGCATTGCTTTTCTAATTGGCACTAATACGACACTTTCTAATTGGTGTATATTTCAAAGATTCTGATTGCCGCCCATTTATCAAATTCATGAAGACTAACACGTAGAAAAAACATAGGAGAAAGAAAACTTAAAATAAAGTTGTGCTTGCTAGTTAAAAATACATGTTTAAACGATATTAGTGATACCCCCCCCCCAAAAAAAAAAAACAAGTTTTCTAAAAGCAGGGAAGGGCGCATATAGTTAAAGACCGCACAGATTGTTCTTCGCGCATCGAATAAAGTTATCAGTTTTTGTGAAGAAATTCGTCGGAAACTGTTTAGTGAACAAATATATTTTATGTTACTATTCACAATGTACCATATGTGGAATATCGCATGAATTGAACAAACTGTTATCTGGCGGCAATAGTGCTAATTTTTGCCTCACAAAAAAAAACTTGATTCAAAATGTAAATCAATTCTGGTTGACATGCCGTGAAATCCATTAGACGTGTTACACTATCTCTATATCCCTTCTCCTATTCACTTTCAATAAATCTGTACTGAAAATCTTGCCATTACCTCCATAATATAAAGAAGTGTGGTTTGTATGCATGTAAACCTGTGTAAAATAGCGACCCAATCTGCACGTGCATTTAACAATCCGAGGTCGGGTATTTAAAGCGACAATCCGTCAACATCAATATTATATATTTTTTCTGATGAATTTTGAGGTAAATTAATGTTCCTACAGACAGAGTGAGTTACAAAATACGGTTAATCACAGATTAGACTAAAATTGCGCCATAAATTACAATTTGTGCAGGATTTAGGGCACACACATTTGTAAAAGTGAGTGTGCCATTGATCGATTGGTGTTATATAAAACGCAATTTCTGTAATATTTATTGTCAGTCTCTGTTGTGAATTTCGTGGAATAAGATAAAACAAAATAACGACTTCCTCAAATTCAATTGATATGTTAAAAATGGTTGAATTTATCAAGGAAGCACAATGCTGAAAAATTAAATTCGGAACATGTTTAATATATTCATTGAGAGCGGTGTGTTTTTGTTAACACCATAAAAAACAAGAGTTGATTAATGGAGAACTCGGGATGATTTATTAAATATTTTGCAGTCCTGATAGAAACTTTTAATTTTAACGTCAAAGTGGCACCTAGGAAATAAAATATCATTATCGCGTAAAAGTGGTCGGGTACCAAATCGGCGTATCAAAACGCTTCTATATTTAAACTGCAACCTGTGATTCGTTTAAATGTTACATCAAATAGACTGTCGTGATTCAACGCATTGCTATATCAACCGAAGCATATAGTATCAAGTGGGATTTTTGCAATAACATGTCATTGCAATTGATTGCTAACGTCATTATACATGTCAGTGATTGCTACCATCAATTAACATGTCATTGATTGCTATCTGTAGTTTACACATCATTGAATGCTACCTTTGTTTCTTGTTATTGTTATTTTAGAAAACACAATTAAATATTAATAAATAGTTCCTTTTAAAATGTTTCAATTAATTTCTATCAAGTATTAGTACAATAATAATTATTGTATTTAAAAAAGGAAAACACACCAAAGGCCGTTAGCTGTGTTGATTGGTGTGGTTCTCATTGTAGATATGGGAAATGTAAAAATGGACAATGTTTGGACCCATGTAAAGATGAGGGCAGATATCCATGTCTCTGTTCAGGTGAATATACATTATTTGTTTTATTAGGGTCCCGCTCTGCGTGCGCCCTGTAGTGATCAGTCTGTCCGTCTGTCCACCAATTCGTCCGTCCTTCCGTCCAATACCCTGGTCTAACAAATTTGATGTTGACCTGACTGAAAGTCAATGCTCAGTTATACCCAATTAATAATTATAAAATATTCACCAGTTCATAATAAAGTAAAATTGAAATTTAATATACTATACCAGGTGCCCTTTTCCAATCAGTTTGGGCATTGAAGTTAAACATTAATTTTGATATATTTTGATAATTGATGAATGTCTTTTTTCTCATTACTACACAAAGTATTTACTCATTTAGGGGAAATGTAGAAAATCAGAGTCCAAACTGGTGCAAAGGCTGTATTCCATAATTCAGTCTTTGAGTATTGACTTTGTGGGTAAGTAATGTTAATTTGGCTCTGTAATTCCATTTTATTGGACGAATAATTTATATCTTAATATCTCTTTAGGAACATGGTTTCAAAAAACAAAGCATTGTAAATGATGTTTTAATTCTTATGTTAGTTTTTGTGTTTTTCTTATGAACAAAAAATTAAATAAGTTGTAATTGTTTAAAAAAAAACGTGATTTTGCTCAGTGACGTACCTCAATACATATTTTTGCCTGGCCCTGCTGTCACCAAGTTTCCTCAAGTGAATATTCAACCTCAAGTCTGATTTTTCACCTCAATACATGTACATTTGTTTTGAGTATTTCAGTTGAAGACTGAGTTGAGGGATTAAAAATTTGGTGACGGTAGCATCTGATCTATTTTTACCCCAAAAAAAAAATCACATCCAAAGTTTTTCTTTGAAGCAATGTTTTTCAATGATGAAATTGTTTTTGCTTTATTTGCTAAATGTACTATTTACACCTAAATTCAGTTTTTATTTAGAGAAGCAATTTCAGTGTTTCTATTTCTCATAGTTTCTCTTTTATATGTGTTGCTGTGGAATATTATATAAGAAGAAATTTTTTTAAAAAGGGGTTGGGATTGACTTGAATGTGAAAACGTGAGCAAGGAAAACAAAGAAAAAATGTGGAAGTCTTAAGAAAAAGGGGACAATGCACCAATTGCTTTACCACTTTTACTCTAGAACTGTTGATGATTCACGCTAATACAAAACCCGCCAACAACATAAATCACCAGATTTGTTTTAATTCTTGATATATCTTATGAAATCTTCCCTTGTTTTTGTTAATATCTAATAAGCAGCAAAAACTTTAAAGCGTTTTTGATAAATTAAACTGACTTTAATGAAAAAGTTGAACCACGCGTAGTATTTGGATAGAACCGATTTGTCCAATATGTTTGAGGAGATATTTTTTTTGAGATGGTTCATTAATGAAGACAGGCCTTTTTCAGCTGAGTTTATGAAGAACAACATTGTGTGGACAGTGCTTATATTGGCGACCCCATTGTGGATCGTGGGTATTGCAATTATTAATAAATTGGTAAGTTTTCATTTGATCAAAAACTGATTGTATTATTAGGAATTGTCTATAAAATCCTCATAAAACCTCCAATATATATACATTAATATTAGGGGTGTATTAAGGTCATATATGTCAAAATATATGAGCATATCAAGACATTTTTCCATGATGGCTGCCGTGGGAGATTTTCTTTTTTGCATGCAATGAGGTGAAGGAGGATTATTTTTCTTGTGACCTAACTATCAAATTTAAGGAACATTTTTTTAAAAATCCAAAATTTGACAAATTGAAATATTTATTTTATATAATTTTGTATTTTCAGAATTTCACAGCTTTAAAAAGCTGAAAGAAATTTTGTAATTTGCTAAAATTTAAATACATCTAATTCGATTAGTAAACAAACTCATTCATTCCTGTAATTATTTACATGAACTACTAATAAATATACGGCAGGTACAGCATTGATATTTTACATGTCATTTACAGGATAAGAAAAATGACATGAAATCAGAAGGAGTAGACGATAAGGTATATGTATATGAGTTTTGAATCAAATTCGATTGAGAAACGATATATATTTCTAATTAATCTTTTTATCAATATTAGAAAAGAGAAAAGATTTCCAGTTGGTGAGAAATGAACAAGATGTTTGTAATTTCTAATCAATATTTTAATATATCATTTATTGCTTTAAAAAAATTAAATTAATTGTGAGATAAGATTTTTATAAAGAAATTTTGATATGTGATAAATGTTCAACATATTAATGATTTTTAAACAATGTTAAAGTTTATCATTTATTGACTAAACTTTTTGTTTAATTGCAGGATGGAAGGATGAAAGCTTTGATAGCTGACGATGACAAAGTACTTCACGTCAGTCGACGTCCAAAACCTTTAGATTTTAGTACTTGAACAGTGAATCAAGATCATAACAATCAATTATTGTGATAAAAATCCTCCTTCTGACAATTAAGGTTGTTTTACTGAGAGAGAGAGAGAGAGAGAGAGAGAGAGAGAGAGAGAGAGAGAGAGAGAGAGAGAGAGAAGGAGAGAGATGTGCAATGTATGTTGACTTTTACATGTATCTGTATAATACATGCTGCAATTTTTGCTTTCATAAAATCAAATGTTAATTTTGATTTGATGTGTATATAAATTGTTAAATTGTAGGTTTTTTTTATAGATATAACTTAGATATAGATACGAAATACATTTTAGACATCAAAATTATTGTTGGCTTGGTAGTTGTTTTATGAGGTTTAGTTTTAATTGATATGGATGACCTGTTCTACATTTTACTCTGAAAACTAGTATTTACCCTCAGTGGGCAAACTGGTGTCAACAAAGTTTTTTTTTCTTTCAAGTACATTAATACAAAAAAGGTGATATGATAAACAAATCCATGTTAGTAATTGTATATGTGCTCTATTAAACATCTCATTTTTAAGTCTCTTTTGTTTATAAACAGTCTAAGCAATGCGTGGCAACCAATCATTACTCATTATGCAAGGTGCAAATGGAATAAAATTGTTTTGCGCGTGTAAGTTAGTCGGTTGGTGTGTCGGACTCTAAAAAAGTAATATCTATATATATTCAAAAGGGTGAAATTCTTTCATTTGACGGACTCCAAATATGGTATATGTTTAATGACCCCTATTGATTTTGGGGTCTAAGGTCAAACTATTCCAGAAATCGAATAATAGACGGAGTGTTCAATAAATAACATAAGAACCGTTTGTTGTGCTAAATTCAAACTTGGTAGAGGGATGCCCCCTAAAATGATGATAATCTGCTTGATTATGACGTCACTAGGTCATAGTTCAAGGGTCCAACTTACTCTGGATATAGGCGGATATTAGGATATTGTCATTACTAAAGTTATAGCGAAATCATTGTTCTGATAAGATTGAAAAATGTAATGTCTTCCATATGTTAAAATTGTTTGTAATGAAAAGTTAAATGTAACATTATGATGTGGGATGTTTTATGTATGTGTGTGTGTGTGTGTGTGTGTGTGTGTGTGTGTGTGTGTGTGTGTGTGTGTGTGTGTGTGTGTGTGTGTGTGTGTGTGTGTTAGAGAGGGAGAGAGATGCCTAACCAATAGCTTAATTTTTTAGCGACGATATTACAAAATGTAGTTTTTCTGATTCTCTTTTTCTGATTCTCGGGGCATTTTTCTTGTTCAATAAACATGTGGTATAAATACGTAAAAACATACATTTTTTCCCATCAATTTATTTCTTATGTTTTATATATGTGTGTGCGTGTGTGCGTGTGTGTGTGAGAGAGAACAAGAGAGAGAGAGTGAGGAGAGAGAGAGAGAAAAAAAGGAGAAAGATATACAGATAAAGTGATGTAATAAATAAAAATCCATGTAAGTAATTGTATCTGTGCTCTATTAAACATCTCATTTTTAAGTGTCTTTTTTTATAAACTGTCTAAGCAATGCGTGGCAACCAATCATTACTCATTATGCAAATTGCATAGGGAATAAACGTGTTTTGGGCATGTAGGCTGGTCAGTTGGTGGGTCGGACTGTAAACAAAGTATTGTCCATTGATAACGTTACAAATCTTTCATTTGACGGACCCCAGCCATGGTACATGTTAGAAGACCCCTATTGATTTTGGGATCTTAAGTCAATCTAAACCAAAAATCGAATATAGACGTAGTGTTCAATGAATATCACAAGAACCGTTTGTTGTGCTTAATTTAAACTTGGTAGAGTGATGCCCCCTAAAACAATGATGATTTGCTTGATTATGAGGTCACAAAATCATAGGTTACAACTACTATGGATACAGGCGGAGATTTGGATATTTTCATTTCAATTCTAAAGTTTGATTATAACTTGAGTTATTACGAAACCATTGTTTTGTGGCAGAGTGAACTTTAATGTCATTTATGTGTTAAAATTGTTTGTAATGAAAATGTAACATTAGGATGTGGAATATTACCACCATGTCCTGAAGGTTTCTAGGGCGCTTGAAAGCTGCCATCGGTTTTTTTTGAAAACCTCAACCATTTTATCATTGCTGTAAAGGATTGGCAGGTTCTTCTTTAGAACTGCATTTAGACCCCTAAGGATAGGGTGGTAAGTAGTGAAAAATGGGACTTTGTTGTCTTCGTTTTGGGGTTTTTTATTTCAAAAGGGATCAACGATCCTCTTTAGCTAAATCATCAATTGCATCCTGTACAGAGTGCGAGCTGTAGCCCCTGGCACATAAGTGGGATTTTAGGATTTCCTAAAACCCACCGATGGCAGCTTTCAAGCGCCCTAGAAACCTTAAGGACATGGTGGTAAGAACTAAAGAACCCTCTTTAAAACTTGTTCTGACACCAGATGTCTGTTGTGCAAACACAGCTCTGATGCAGACGACTTCTCTAGCCCCATTACTGGTCGTACTTACAAAATGTTTGCAAATACTTCTTCTCGTACTGACAATTGTATATACCTCATCAATTGTAAATTCTGTCAGAAACAATACGTAGGGGAAACAGGAGACCTCCGCAGGCGCATTAATAATCATCGTTCCGCCATCAAAACTAAGAAAATTAAAGAACCCGTCGGGGAACATTTTAACTTAGATGGTCACAAATGGGAGGACATGATGGTTTTCGTTATTGATCCCAGCCCAGACTGGACAGATGAGAGAAAAAAATAAAGAAAAATTTTGGAAGCATAGATTGAAGTCATTCCGCCCTGACGGCATGAACAAATTATGTGACTTCACCAAAATGAATATCAACTAAGTACTGATTTGTTTTAGCAATATCACCACCACCATCCTTTTGGGTCCATGTACAAACTGTCATTCATGTTAATATTAATTATTCAACTTATTATCTCTTTCCTTAATCGGTTTAATCTGTACGGGTTCTTTTTGGGTTTTTTGGTTATTGTGTTATATTTAATTGTTTTCTCTCCATTTTATTTAACTCTTATTAGTTTTTACACTCTTATGTATACCCACGTAACACAACAGCGTTGTAGAAATGTTACTAAAACATTTTTAGAAACGTTATTACAACGTGAATCTGTGTGGTTTTTTTTACGTTATAACATTTTCTAAAAACGTTTCTAAGAAATGTTTACATGTTCAAAACATTTTTAAAAACGTTATTACAACGTAAATCTGTGTGGTTTTTGTTACGTTATAATAACATTTTCTAAAAACATTTCTAACAAATGTTTACATTTTCTAAACATTGTTATCATTTAGGGAACGTTGTTTTTATAATCGTTTTCATTTTCTTATGAAATTTTCTTTCTACTTTTAAAACCTAAGGTTTTTAATACAATAGTTTTAAATGCTAAAGACATGAGCCTTAAACATTTTCATAGACAACAAAACAACATCATTTAAAATTTTCCAACTGTATTATCACAGAACTATACTTCACAAAATGAACCATATAAATCCACAGTATAATCCATAGTCATTAGATATCAAGACTTCACAGCATCCCAATGGTCACAATTTCACAATTGTCTGAAAGGTTTTCCCACATTTCGATTGTTATAGTTGCAACAGATGTGTTAAACTGAATGTCGTATCCCTAAACAAAAAAAAAACAACAACAAACAAAACAAAACAAAACAAAAATACAAAAATCTAGTCAGTGGAATTGAATCATTAAAATTGTTTCTCCTGTGATGCATTTAGCAAGTTCAATCAACAATTGCATGTAGTTTATATAATGCTGGGGAATAAATTTCAAATATCTATATGCTTGATACTCCATGAAAGTCATATCTTCGGCTAACATCAACACAATGAAACTAAACTTCTCACTCTGGTATGGTACACTGTAGTCAAGCTCTGGGAGCAACCCCTAGTAAATGGTAAAATATAAGAAGTGTATTTAAAAGTTGAATACAACATGGTATTGGAATTACCACAAATGAGTTGCATATTGCTAGCATATGTACATATACACATGTATTGTCAATTAAATAACACAATCAGTATACAGATATGATATGGCTTAGCGCAAAGCAGTTAAATGTACATGTGCACACTAACCAAGTTACTATTCTGCATTGAAAGATAAAAAATACTTACATTTACCAAAAATATCCCCCCCTTCTGAATCCTTGCTCTTTGTAAAATGGCGCGGCTTTTTCAAAAATTCGGACCCACTTAGATAACAAATAGCGCGGAAACTGTATAACTGGGATCGGCTGCTTTCACCCTGGCCAAGGCATCCCGCTGTGACATTCAATTAACTCGCAATAAACACATTGAAGTATTTTCATATATTTTCCAGTTAGATGCCTGTTTAATCAAACTGCATGTTTATCATGCTCTGTATTTTTAATATTTAAATTAAAAAAAAATACAACAAACAGTATGAATATCAAAATCAATTATTCTGGTTTTTTTTAATAACGATATTCAATGTACAGTGTTCTAAAATGTAATTATTGCTTAACTTTTATTTTGTCCGTAGCATGCATAACTGAGGTATACTAATCTTTAGCATTTAAAAGAGAAAAAACAATTCGATTATTTAGATGTTTTAAAAACGTCCTGCAAACATTGCCGGGTAATGTATTTATTATGCTGTTTTATATCATTTTCATTCTGTATGATAAGCAGTTTTCTGACGATAAAGAAATGTACATTTGAAATACCAATAAAATGAAAGCAATTTTGGTCAGGCATTTCTAACTGACAGTGTTATAAAAATCACAAATAAAACATTTTTTTAACATATTTTAGAAATGTTTTTATGCTAAATAACCATAACACTTTTCATAATGTTTTTACAACGTTGTCAAAATTAAACGGAAATGTTTTTAAAATGTCGTATTGATAATGTTTCCTAATAACATCCTTAAAACAAAAATAAAAAAAGATACGCTCTAAAAATGTTTTTATGAAAGCGTTCTTTGAAATCAACCTTACAACCTGGAAAAAATGTTATGTAAACGTTTTGTGCTACCTGGGTATTTATGTGGTCTTTTACAGAGTCTATCTTCCCTACAAACCTTCATTACGAATTATCTTACTAGTACAACTTAATTAACAGCAACCCCCAATTAGCAAATTTATTCGTTCGCGTTATCTTTCTTTCTCGGGCTTGAAATCTTTAATACAAAGATGTAGCTGCCATGTTTCGATCCAGTGTTTATACATTATTTAGTTTTTATATATATTATTTAGTTTTTAGTTTAGTGCTAGTTTTGTAGATGATTTTTTTCTTTCATATGTAGTTTTTATTTTGTTGTCCTGAAGAAGTGACGGGTTGTCCCGAAAATTTGAAAATATTTTACTTTATTGTTCGTGTCGTTTGTTATTTTTAGTGCTTTTTAATATCTCATCTTATAACCGTGTATCTTTTGATCCGACACTATAGATCACGAGTGTTGTTGGTTTGTTAGTGCTTCATATATATATATATATATATATATATATATATATATATATATATATATATATATATATATATATATATATATATATATATATATATATATATATATATATATATATATATATATATATATATATAACTATGAAACCATTTACACTAGTTCTTAAATATCATTCTTTTCACTCTTTCCACCTGACATGATACAAACAGAGAAAAAATGGAATCCAGGTCGTACAAATTATTTTGAATGTTGTCTTTTTGCGTCAAAAATACCATTGTGCAGTCTTGTTTATCAAAGCAATCAACCAAGGCAGGATTCACTTCCCATCCGCAAGCCAGACTAGTGTCTGCGCTATTGTTAAGTAAAATATTTACAATTTTGTAACGTCTCCAAAGAAAACCAATAAATAAAATACTAACTCCATCATTCATACAGAAATTAATGTCTGCTCCATTATTCAATAAAAGTTGTACAGTGCTATCATGTCCGTTTTCACAAGCTATATAGAGAGGACTGGCTCCGTTTTTATTGCATAAATTAATGTTTGCTCCATTACTCAGTAAACGTTGTACAGTGCTATCATGTCCGTTTTCACAAGCTGTATAGAGAGGACTGGCTCCGTTTTTATTGCATAGCTGAATATCTGCTCCATTCTTCAGTAAAAGTTGTACAGTGCTATAATGTCCGTTAAAACAAGCTACATAGAGAGGACTGACTCCGTTTTTATTGCATAAATTAATGTCTACTCCATTACTCAGTAAAAGTTGTACAGTGCTATCATGTCCGTTTTGACAAGCTGCAGTAAGAGGCCTGGTTCCGTCCTCCGTGCATAGCTGAATATCTGCCCCATTACTCAGTAAAAGTTGTACAGTGCTATCATGTCCGTTTTCAACAGCTATATAGAGAGGACTGGCTCCATCCTCCTCACATAAATTTTTATTTTTTTAAATATTTTTTTTATTGGGTTTTTCTTTTCACAACATATGTACATATGTAACACAATAATGATTGGAACATTTATATAAACATATTACATAGTCTTTTTACTATTTCTACTTAATATTACAGTTTTGTATATTTCATATGAAGTGAAGCTGATTTTGAGAGAGAGAGAGAGAGAGAGAGAGAGAGAGAGAGAGAGAGAGAGATTGATTATGCAGGTGGATTACAATACAAGTATAGACTATGCTATACTGCAAACAAATGAAATGATATGAGGGTTCACAACGATAAAAAAAACCCAAAAAAACCCAGAAAAACTAAACTTATCTCTATAACTACAATTTTTCACAGATATTCTGCCAATAGCTTTCGTATTCCTTATAATTACATCTTTTCAACAGCAAATGTTTTTCAGTTAAGATTCTTTCTGTTATGACCTTTTTCAAGGCATGTATATTTGGTGTCGGATTACTTTCTTTATTTTTGTATTTTCCAAAAAGAACTGATTGAATATCAGATGTAATCGAGATTTCAAACTGTGTAAGAATCCACTCTTCAACATCACACCACAATTCTTTTACTATATTACATTCATAAAATAAATGACTAATACTTTCTTCATCTTTTATACAAAAGGTGCAAACAGCAGATTCTGCTTTTTTTATATTAAAAAGATATTTATTTGTAGGGACAATCCTATGAAGTATTTGATATTGCAGCCAATGTAGTTTTGATTCCTGTGTACACTTAAAAGGGAGTTTAAAAATTTTATTCCAAGAAGTTTGTGAATAGTTATAACCCTTTTCTCTCCATTTTGATATCGATGTACATATTTCTCTTTTTTTGTCTAATAGTATGTTGTACATGGGTTTACAACCTTTACAAGTATTAATAAACTATAGAATATGATTAGGGACAATTGGTCCATATTGTAATGTGTTCTGTAGGTTTGGTAAGTGTATATCTTTTGTATGTAGTCTGGTTGTAACTGCAGTTCTTAAACTTGCATGCTCTATGAAATTTGTCTTTGGATTAATGTGTTTCAATTCATCAAAGTTTCTAAATGTTCCATCTATATTAAGCAGATCACTAACAAAAATAAATCCTTTATTAACATAACTTTTGATAAATATTGATTTATTATCTATGGTGATTTTGGGATTGTGCCATATATTATCATTTATAATTTGGGGTTTACTCATTTACAATAGTGGCGTTTGTTCAATTATTTTTAACCAGCTGAGGAGCACTTCTTTCCAAAAAGAATTGTCTAAATTTTTACATAGAAGGTACGAATAATCAGGACCATTTCTCCATATTTCAGAGATACTAATTTTCAAAATTGATTCTAAAAGCTTTACCCATTTTGTATCAGTTTTAATTAGTCTTCTCATCCAAGTAGCTTTGAGTGCTGTGATAAAATTTCCATAATCAACCATTTTGAGACCCCCATGATTATAATCTTGTATGATTGTACTTTTCTTTACTTTATGAACTTTACAACCCCATAGGAAATGAAAAATATCATGTTCAAAAGTTTTTACTAGGTATTCAGTTTTTGGGTTGGGTAATGCTAGTATCAAATGATTCAGCTTTGGTATTATTAGTGTCTTGATTATCGTAATTCGACCAATTGGTGTTAATTTTCTTAACTTCCACTGATTTATCAATCTTCTATTTCAGACAATTTTGGTAAATAATTTAATTCTTCCATTTCATCGAATGTAACTGAAAATATGATACCTAGAAGCTCAAAATTTAAATTGTTCCAACTAAGTTTCCATCGTGAATGATGAAATACATCCTTTGAAAATTTGTTGCTACCAATCCAAACCATTTTTGTTTTTGTAAAATTTATTTTTAAGCCTGATACTTGTGCGAAAAAGTCTAAAACCCTAAGAAT
Organism: Magallana gigas; assembly: GCF_963853765.1. Lineage (NCBI taxonomy): Eukaryota > Metazoa > Mollusca > Bivalvia > Ostreida > Ostreidae > Magallana > Magallana gigas. Next base: position 36,358,357 of record NC_088860.1, read on the forward strand.
GCCATCATATGATGGTGGTGTACCATCCACTATAATTGATATGTCGTCTGCATATTGAGATATTTTGTATTCTTCCCCATCATTATTTATACCTGTGATGTCTTTTTCTTTTCTTATTAATATTCCTAAAATCTCAGCGCAGAGAAGAAAGAAATATGGAGATATTGGGTCACCTTGTCTACAGCCCCTTTCTGGATAAAAGTATTCTGAAATTATACCATTTCGAATCACACATGCCTTAATTCCGTTATAGAATATTTCTTCACCTTATTGATATTTTGACCTTTTTGCACTGAAAAAATACTATTTTTATTCATAAACGATTCAACATGCAATTAAATAATTTAAAAGTCTCAAACTTTTTCTCAAATTATGACACACTTGTCAAAAGAAAAATATTCAGAAACTAAAACCAAAAGTATGTGTCTATAATGTAAATTTTGAGATATGGCATGAAATAAGCTAATTTTAGGGGAAAATTGGAGTTGATTTTTTCTTTACTTTTATGAAATATCACTTAAATATGCCAATATTTGTCGATAGAAATATTGAAATATTGTTGAAATATGTTTTTTGAAACAACACGAAGATATCCCAATGCATAAACTATCTGAAAATTTGGTCTGCACGGAAAATAAGAAAGCTAAAATTACGGTACTCAACTGAGTTATGAAAAATGTTCATTTTCTTCTTAAAAACCTTCCGCCACAAAATATAGTCCCTTACTATACTCTCTAAATATGGAATTTTTCCTTCACTATTTTATTCAGTATAGTTTATTTGGCATTGTAAAAATGGAATTTACAAGTAGAATTCATATATGACACAGAATTTACAGACTAGAGGTGACCCAAAATGGCTACCCAAAATAAGAGGATCAAACCTCTTTAATGCAGCCATGTAGTATACCGGTACCTGTCCAAATTACTTTCATCCTAAAACAAGTGTACTTGTCTGGTATATATTCTTTAATCAGACTTTTTATACAATTTTAACTCTTTTAGACAGCAGTCGTCTTGTTTCATTTGAAAAAAAAGGTACGGTATTCATAATCATTTTGAGTAATGTAGAAGATGAGAACGTTGTTCTGCGATTACTTGTAGGTCCCATGAGGCAAAAACGTCAGGCAATGTCGTACGTAGGAACCCACACTGTTTGCCGATTGGTCATTGTTGCCGATTATTATTTCTTCCAAAATCTTGGACAGAGTGATAGAAGAACAACAGGAGAATATATTGTAACTAATCTTTTTGGTAATTTTTTTTTGCACTGTGTTCAAGAAGAAATAACTTAAACATATAATGTATTTCAAACTATAGATACCAGACACATATTGATTTTACTATTATGTTTAGATTGGAATAATCGGCAGAGTAAATGCAATTTATAAGGCAACATACTGGCCAGATTCAAGCTCAAACATCAGGAATCTTGGATTTGAAATTGCAGAGGTAAGCTCTCTATTCTTAGATTTTAAAGTATTTCGCTTTTGCACACACTGATATATATGATTTATCAATTCAAAACTTAAAAGTATTGCATATAACATATATCTGCAAGTTAGGCATTTAAAATTACTAGACTAAAGTATAGAATGCAATGGAAGGTTATGTAATGCATATGTATTGTTTTTTATTAATATAAAGAAAAAAGAAGAATATACAATCGTATATGATTGAATACTACATGTGAAATCAACAATATTTGCAATTTGATTATTTTAAAAAATTTACATTCTACTGTGTTTTCCCATTAAATTCTGTGATCTTTAAATGCCTCTAAATAACTGTGTATAATTATTAACATGTAATTTACATAAGTAGTTCCCAAACAGTGATTTCTATGTTATCAGTTAAAAAATACATTTCAAACATGTTGTCAAAACACCATGTTTTACAATTATTCAACAAAAAAGTTGATTTTATTGTTTTAAACAAAATCTGAGTTATTTTCCAGGATTATATTTTGAAATTCATGCTTATCGACCTTAAGTCAACAGTCTATGTAATAACCAGTTTAAACTGGATATATAAAACAGTTGCTCATGCTGTTACTAATTTACTAACTTCATAATCTGTAATTTGTATCAATTTATTAAAGTAAATAATTGATTTCATCAGTAAGGGCCGGAATGTAAATGTAAGTATTGAATGATTTATATTCCAACGTCATCCTGTCAATAACTGCCGTCAGTGAGCAGACAAGTTATCATAATGCGCTATCATATGTTTTTCAATTTGTCTGCTCACCTGACAGCAGTTATTGACACGACGACATCAAAATTAAATCAATTAATGCTATAACAATAGCCTTGTCATTTAATAATTTAGACATTTTTTCAGTGTTTGCAACTTTAATATCATAATGTTATTTTGACATGGTTACAATTTTTAAAATGCATAGAGCATCAGGGGAAAGTTGTCGTTTTCCTTTCAAATATCAATTCACACAAAGAAAAAAAAATGAATCTCAGTTTTCTATGGTTTCAGCTGATTGTGCACGACTCCTACACATATGTTCCTCCCCAAGGCCGCCATTACAACATGAGGAACCGACCCCAGGATATGGGACTCGTGCTAGATGTGAGAATCCTCGTCTGTTAAACTAAACTAAACTTAGCACAATACGCCCTTTAGTTAAAGGGATTCAAGATTGTTAAAAAAATTTGTGGTTCTTGGGGTCAGATAATTTCGTTGAAAGCAAGTTCGGGAGAATTTTAGTAAACATTACACAAATTCTTGCATATATGTTATTGGGGATGTAAATTCGTGGGTAATTAAGGGCTACCCAAAAAAGCCGTGAACATTAATTGGTCTCCCATGAACAATGATGTTTCCACAGTTTTATACTAATATAGTATTAATACTTAATTGTCGAGATACATTTTTTATTTGTTACTATAAAGCTGAGCTGATTTGATCAGAGTTGTGTGCGATGTGGCTACAGGGCCTCTTGTTACCGGTATATATCTATATATATTTTTTTAACTTTTCAGATGTTTGGTTGGGAGTATCAGAAGTTCTACGCTTTCTGTTTAGCTCACTTGTTCACATATCAGTCGTTCCCAGGGAAACTAGGCTTGGCATACATAGAATCGTGGAGGAACACTGATTTGGGTGGAATGTGTTCTCCGGGTAAGTTCTGTCTACTGTAGATTCCTAATTTAACGCGAGGAATTAATTTCAAGGTTAAATCACAAAAAGCAACCCTAGCGGATTTACAATCTCGCTTTTATTTTTCAGACAGTTATGAACTACAGGAAATTATAAATAAATATTGCTGATCGCGATTTTATATTCTCTTGATTTTGATACAAAACACCAGAATTGCGGAATTAAGTACTCGTGTAAAATAAGGAATTTACAGTATTCCTTTAGTTCTGTTTATTCCTTTAGTACATTACAGGTGACCATAGCTCATGAAATTTGATGATCTCTCAGTTAAATTCCAATTTCGGTCAAATTTTATCTTTTATTTTCTTTTTTGTTCTTTTTATAATTAATAATAATAAGTTCTTTTTGTCAATGTATTGTATTGTAAATGCTCTTTGTTCACCTGAATCGATTGAAGTTTGATGTCTGCTCATCCATTGTAATTAAAAATAAATTACAGATAAATTAAATAATTGAATTTCACTGCGGCTTAATTTTTTGTATTTTTTTGTTGTTGTAATTTTCTGTATATAGGGTTACTAAAAATCAAAACCAGTCTTAGTAAATATATTTTATGTACACCTGATCCTTAATTAATAATAATTGGGGATGCTTTGTCTTACATAATTTAAAAATGAGGATTATATATATACGCAAGCATACTTGCATATGGTTTAGCAGTTGACAGTTTATATATATTGTGGATATGTAAAACTAATTAAATTGATAAAAAAAAGTATTGACCAAAAAAATGAGTTTGAAAGTAGTTACACATGTAGCATCTCAATTTACTAATTTAAACATTGATAACATTAATTGACAACTATAACAGAGGGTTATCTTTTCTATTGATTTTTTTAATGTGTGCTATGATTTTGGTATGTCTTGCATAGTGTAAAATAATTTCAGTATTCAGATTTGATGATAACTTCCTTATTGATGTATATATGTACAGTATTTAGATAGAATAAGGTAAGATTTCTAAGAGTTGCCTGTTTCCACTGTCTATTTATGGCTGTAATGATTCAAAGTAATGAAAAAGAAAAATCCTCTTGCTTTCCAAGGGAATTAAAATTATACCAATCTCACTATATATAGGTTCAACAATTGTTATGTAACTTTGCATAGGTAAAATGTCCCAGAAATCTTAGTTTTGCATGTAATTTAATGCACCTCTAGTATAACTAGAATCATGCATGAATGCACATTGAGCATCGAAATCCTTCACTAATTATCAATAATAATGTACTCTATAGCTAAATCCTTAATCACCTTGGACCTATCATGTTCTACCAGTATATCTCTTATCTTGGTTTTCAGGCAAATGAAACTTATTTATGAAATATGAATTCAGTATTTTGTAGTTGTATTATTTCATATTATGTCACTACATACACTGTTCAAAGCATGCCATGTTTAATGTTTAAAATTAAATTACTAATTTAATACATGTATAATACATGTAAGTTTTCATAGGTTTTTTCAATAAAAAATTGAAAAAGAACTTTTAAATTAGTATGCATTCTACATCATACTGTCAGTGCGCAAATTTAAGGTGGTATAGGACATTTGTTGATATTAATGTAAATTAATTAATGAAGTAGTACATTATAAATAAAATTCTTTTCTCGATTTACAATTTTCAAATTTTACAATATTTATTAAAAAAAAAAAGCTTTTAAAAATATTTGGAGTCAGAGTTAAAAATTGTAAAAACCCCAGCGGGATTCCAACTCATGACTTACTGATTCATAGTAAACCCTCTAACCCACTGCGCTATGCTGTTAGGTGACAAGAACGTGAAAGAAACTACTAATTACGCTTGGTTTTGTTGTTTATTTTGATAAACAATGCGTCACAATATGGTAGTGTCCTATACCACCTGAAGACTGTGTGTTTTTCAGAGTCTCAAATTATCATTTTTTTTAAAAACAACTGTGTCTGTGCAAATTCAAGACAGGGCAAAACTGTTTGAAGTGTAAAAGGAAGAAAATAACACGGGGCGAAAATAGCCCTGTATTCAGTAGTTTTTTGCTTTTTTTATGTAATGATCGATACATATATTGTAATTTTTGTGGTTGCTTTTACTTTTTAGCTCACCTGAGCTGAAAGCTCAAGTGAGCTTTTCTGATCAAAATTTGTCCATTGTCTGTCCATTGTTGTAAACTTCTTCTTCTCAAAAAACATTTGGCCAGAAAAGCTTACACTTGTGTGGAGGCATCCTCAGGTAGTGTAGATTCAAGTTTGTTCTACAGAAAAGTTGGGAGAAAATCTTTCAAGATCTTTTTCTCAAAAACTAGTAGGCCAGAAAAGTTGAGCCACAAAGTGGGTTTTGATTTTGATAATGTAATGCTAATTCGATCAGAGTTAAGGATATTGCTGCTCCGGTGAGCGATGTAGCACCTAGGCCTCTTGTTAATTTCCATGTAAATAGTCTTAACAGGATAAAAATTTTACTGATCAGTATCCAAATAGAAATACCATTTCATTTTTTAGCTCACCTGAACTGAAAGCTCAAGTAAGCTTTTCTGATCACTTTTTTTCTGGCATCCGTTTGTCCGTCCGTTTGTCTGTAAACTTTTTACATTTTCAACTTGTTCTCCGGAACCACTGGGCCAATTTCAACCAAACTTGCCACAAAGCATCATTGGGTAAAGGGGATTCTAGTTTGTTAAAATAAAGGGCCATGCTCTATTTCAAGGGGAGATGAATAGGGTTTATTGAAAATTTGTTGATATTTTTCAAAAATCTTCTCAGAAACCATTTGGCCAGAAAAGCTCAAACTTGTGTGGAAGCATCCTTAGATAGTGTAGATTCAAGTTTGTTCAAATCATTGCCCCCGTGGGTAAGGTGTGGCCACAATGGGGGGGTTGAATTTTTACATAGGAATATATAGAGAAAATCCTCTTCTCAGCAATCAATCAGCCAGAAAAGCTAAAATTTATGTGGAAGCATCCTCATATACAATGTAGTGTAGATTAAAAGTTGTGAAAATCATGACCCCCAAGGGAAGGGAGGTGCCACATTGGGAGGTCGTACTTTTACATAGAAAAATATAGTGTAAATTTTTTTTAAATTTTCTTGTCAAAAACCATTTGGAGAGAAAAGCTGAAACTTGTGTGGAAGCATCCTCGTGTAGTGCAGATTCAAGTTTGTTAAAATCATGGTTCCCAGGTGTAAGGTGGGACCACAAATGGGGGGGGGGGGGTTGTTCAAAGCTTACATTGGAATATATAGAGTCAAAATTTAAAATTCTTCTCACTGCCAGAAATAATCAGCCAGGAAAGCTGAAACTTTTGAGGAAGCATCCTTATGTAGTGTAGATAGTGTAGGGGCAAAACTTTACATTGGATTATAAAATAGAAATTTTTTAAAAATATCGTTACATAGGATTATAAAAATACAAAAACTTTAAAATATCTTTTTCTAAAAATCTCTTGCTTTGAAAAGCTGTAACTTTACTGAAAGCAACCTCAGATAATGTAGATTTAAATTCTTTCAAATCAAAATCTTGAGGAGTAGGGTGGGGCCACATTGGGATTCAAATTTAACATGAAAATTAACAAAATATGAAATGTTATAATGAATGGTTTAACCTAAATGAAAAAAATGGAATTTTATTTATACAGGATCTACTTGTATTATACTACATTGTTCAGATAGTTTGAATTATGACTCTGTTAAGCTGATTTTATCATACCTTTTGTTGCTCATGTGTTATACATGTATTTCCATACAGTTTTTTGGGAGTTGATTTTAATCAACTTTCCTATGCAGTTACTCAGACAAACCGAAAGTGAAACAGTGTTTAGACCTCAGCACAAATTATTGCTGCTGACAAGACCTAGTTCTTGAAAAAATTGATGAATTCGATGTAATGTATGCTAAAGCATTGTTTTTCAAGGAAACTTATTTATAAATACCTTGAAAATAGTCAGATTTTAAATAGTAAGAACAAGTTAAATATTTTTTGTAGTCATATGTATTCCTACGCCAGAGTTCAATATAGTCTCGTTCATCTCGACGCTCGGCTGTCTCCGTAAATCCCTGTCGGAGATTTACGGTGTCAGCCGAGCGTTTGGTTGAACGAGACTAGAGTTAAATATTGCTTGAATCCATACAATTTTCGAGAAATATTTCTATTACTGATACATAGTTTGATTTATTTAATTCTATTTTCAAGTATTATTTAACATTATTCATATGGGGGTTTCTTGACATTTTTGTCGAAAACGTCCAAAAATTAATATTACAAAAATGTGCAGAATTCAAATTAGAAAATACATGTACTTGTCATGCAAAATAAAATATCATTGATTTTAAGATAAATAAACATCGACAAAATCATCTCCTGTCAGTTCTTCAGTACTTTGATTTTTACATATTGTTTGGAAAAAAGTTTGATACTGATGTGTGGCTGTATCAAAGTCAACTAGCAATCAAAGTACTGAAAGTACTGAGAGTCACCTCTTTTTGTGCAGTTTCATATCAGAACCTTCAGTACTTTTGATTTTTTTTGTGTAAAGGATACAATCCTTTCTATTAAATTTTCTCATTTTTCATCTCATTTCTAAAAAACCATCATTACTTTTAAGTGACTCATTTGTGTACATCACGTATGAAGTTTATTTACAGAATTACAGAGTGACAAAAATATTCTATTGTTTAAGTTTGATCATGTGCATATCATTAACAGTGATACTGTTTTTTCTGCAGTGGCATTTAAGGACGGTAGAAAAATGGCAGCAAATACTGGACTCAGTACCTACCGTAATCCTGATGGAAGCCAAGCTCTCGTCCACCAAGCCACCATCACTACAGCTCACGGTCTGTCAAGCGTTTGTTTAAATCCATGAATGCATTAGAAATACATTAACTTTGATATCCCTTTTTAGCTCACCTGAGCTGAAAGCTCAAGTGAGCTATTCTGATCACATTTTGTCCGTCGTCCGTCCGTCCGTCCGTCTGTCCGTCCGTCTGTCCGTCTGTCCGTCTGTAAACTTTTTACATTTTGAACTTCTTCTCTAAAACCGCTTATCCAATTTCAACCAAATTTGGCACAAAGCATCCTTATGGGAGGGCGAATATAAATTGCAGAAATAAAAGTCCGATCTGTATTCAAAGCGGAGAAAACCTTGAAACTGTAGAAAAAGGGGGGTGCATTTTTAAAAATCTTCTTCTCAAGAACTACCGAGTTAATCTTAACGTAATTTAGCATAAATCATCCTTAGGGAAAGGAAAATATAAATTGCAAAAATTATAGGCGATTTCTGTTCCAAATTTGAGATAATTGCGAAAATACTTATAAAAGAATGGCTCGTTATTCCATATATCGTAGACTGGCAATTCATTGCGATAGACTGGTCGTATGACAGGCATCGCCAGTCTACCGCATCTCGAAAACGAGGTTCTTTGTTTGAAGCTGGCAGTTTGTTGTGCAACAGTTCACGTGCGAATATAATCTATGAAACATGGAAATAACATTGGTGCCGATTATTGTGAAGTAAATTGAGGTTAAATATTTCAACGCGTTGTCATTTTCACTTGTGATGTTGGTTTTAGCTTGTTTTCATTTTTTCGTTTCATTTTGCTTTTTAACTTGGGAAACAATCGCCTTGTATTTGGAACATAGACTTCGGTAAATGTTTACCTGCGAAAATGATAAAATCTGATGCATTAACAACGTACTAAAGTGCATTTCCCTCTGTTTTTATTGTTTATTAATTAATTTTCTAATTGTTCCAACAAGGATCAAACAAGTGTGTTGGTTTTAGCTTGTTCGGATTTTCGTTTCGTTTTCATTATTTACGCTTTTAAACCTGGAAACTATCGTCTACAGGTATTTCGTGATTTTTACGTATCAATTCAAACAGATACTTCGGTAAATCAAACAGTTAACTGTTTACCTGCGCAAATTAAGCAAAATCTGATGTAGAGGTACTGAAATACAATTCCTTCTATCGGTAATTCGGCATTTTCTTTTGCGTAATGGTAGATTAATGCAATAGATTTTGTTGAGATGCTCGACATTTTCTCGAGTTTATTCAGTTTAAATAGAGTTTGATATCGCTGACGGAAATATGTAGGTATATACACATATATATATAAATGATTCATTTCGAAAAAATAAATTGTGTTCTTTATTTGTTATAGTGCATGTTTCTTGTGTTTAATTGTTTACAATTTCTATTTACTAACCATATTTGAGTGTTAAGCTTCGAATTATAAGCAAGATACAAAGATTTGCTCACAATTCTATGTTTGTACACAGATCTTAAAAACTAAAGATGAAAAAAGTAAAAAATTTGTCAATATTTATTAAGAAAATGTTCAAAGTCTGTTCTTCCAGAAACCAACTTTAACAACTTATTGTATTGTAAACTTAATCTTTTTAGCTCACCTGAGGGTGGGGCCACAATGGGGGGGGGGGGTCGAAGTTTTACATAGGAATATATACAGTATATCTTTAAAAATCTTCTTCTCAGAAACTAATCAGCCAGGAAAGCTGACACTTGTGTGGATGCATCCTCAGGTAGTGTAGATTCATAGTTATGAAAATCATGACCCCCTGGGGTAGGGTGGGGCCACAATGGGGGATCGAAGTTTTACATATGAATATATACAGTATATCTTTAAAAATCTGCTTATCAGAAACAAATCAGCCAGGAAAGCTGACATTTGTGTGGATGCATCCTCAGGTAGTGTAAATTCAAAGTTGTGAAAATCATGACCCCCGGGGGTAGGGTGGGGCCACAATGGGGGATCGAAGTTTAACATATGAATATATTGAGTAAATCTTTAAAAATCTTCTTCTCAGAAACTAATCAGCCGGCAAAGCTGAAACTTGTGTGGAAGCATCCTCAGGTAGTGTAGATTCAAAGTTGTGAAAATAATAACCCCTGGGGGAAGGTTGGGGCCACAATGGGGGATCGAAGTTTAACATATGATTATATAGAGTAAATCTTTAAAAATCTTCTTCTCAGAAACTAATTAGCCAGGAAAGCTGGCACTTGTGTGGAAGCATCCTCAAGTAGTGTAGATTCAAAGGACCATATATGGTTTGAGCCTAAAATGGCCCCCTAAAATGAACATTGTCATTTTACTGTAATTCTTTGTTTTATTTGTACACATATACATTTGAAGTTTTTTCATAATTTTCATTTTGAATTTAGTGCCCACAATTTAAAAATATGGCATCATAAAGTTTACCTTTTCCCGCCATTTTCTCATTTTTAGCATAAAATGGCTTGTTTTGAGGCAGTTTTTCTTTAAGAAAACATTGAGCGACTACTTGAACAAACAAAATATTTTCACCAAAGATGTATCTTTCTAATACTTATAAGTGACAAAAAGTTCGTTCTTGTTCGAAGAGTCGCTCTATATTTCCCATTCAAAAAAAGATAAGAAAAATGTCCATTTTTGGTTGATTTTGATTGAATTATAAAAATAGCGTCACTTCTGACGTCATTTGCTGCCAGTGAGTGCATATAAATCAAATAAATAGGTGAAAAACATATTTCATGTCAACTCTTTTATAAAATAACACAACAAATTAATGTACTTGAATCATTTTAAAAATACCGGATTTATGGGGCCAAATTTGACTAATATCATATATAGTTCTTTGTGAAAATCATGACCCCTGGGGATAGGTTTGGGCCACAATGAGAGGTCGATGTTTTACATAGGAATAAACAGAGTAAATATTTAAAAATCTTCTTCTCAACAACTAATCAGCCAGGAAAGCTGAAACTTGTGTGAAAGCATCCTCAGGTTGTGTAGATTCAAGGTTGTGAAAATCATGATCCTCAGGGGTAGGGTGGGGCCACAATGGGGGGTCAAAGTTTAACAAAGGAATATATAGGGTAAATCTTTAAAAATCTTCTCAGAAACTAATCAGCCAGATGATTCTTTATAATTATTAAGACTTTGGCCCCAGGACAATTCTTTGGGCTCACGAGAAGGTTCAGAGTTTGATGTACGTTTATATCCGATATATAAACTATTGTTAAGGATCTTTTTGAGAACTGCAATACTCAACATATGATATGACTATAAAATCATCCTGTCAGAAAGGGGACTAATGATTATAAACATAAGAATATCCAGGGGAAAATGGATTTTATTTATACAGGATCTACATGTATTATTGTACATTGTCCAGATAGTTTGTATTATGACTCCATTAAGCTGATTTTATCATACCTATTGTTCCTCAGGTGAGCGATGTGGCCCATGGGCCTCTTGTGATCTTTTTTTAATAGTAATTTCCCAAAATAAATCTAAATTGACATTGAAATGCATTACCTTTTTAGCTCACCTGAGCTGAAAGCTCAAGTGAGCTATTCTGATCACATTTTGTCCGTCTGTTCGTCCGTCTGTGTGTATGTCTGTCTGTCCGTCTGTAAACTTTTCACATTTTGAACTTCTTCTCTTAAACCACTTAACCAAATTCAACCAAATTTGGCTCAAAGCATTCTTATGGAAAGATGAATATAAATTGCAGAAATGAAAGAAAAGTTTTCATTGAAAGCGGAGAAAACCTCAAAACTGTAAAAAAAAAAAAAAAGGGGGGGGGGTGTATTTTAAAAAATCTTCTTCTCAAGACCTACTGAGGCAAATTCAATGTAATTTAGCATGAATAATCCTTATGGGAAGGAAAATATAAATTGCAAAAATTATGGGCTAATTCTGTTTCAAATCTGAGTTATTACGAAAGTAATAAGAAAGAAAAGGCGTGTTTCAAGCAATTTATAGCATCCATGAGTCTTGGTAAAATGGGTAGGCATGACCGGGCCAGGGCAAAACAAAAGATTGACAGTTATTAATCTGCCAATCTCATTAAAATTTCAAGATATTTACTGACCAGTATATTTGTATTCGCTGTAAACATTGCTGCAAAATAATGCGTAATTGGAATTGACGATTGCCAATCTGCTCCGGCTTTTATTTTGCCCCGGCCCGGGTTTGCTTATCCATTTTACCAAGACTCGTATTCCATACTTCTAAAACGAGGTTCTTTGTTAAAAGCAGCCATGACACTATATGATAAACGGGTCGATCTGATAATGATGAATTTGTTTGTTGTGCAACAGTTCCTGTACAAAGGGAATCTTTGAAACATGCAAAATACATTGGTGCCGATTTTGTGAAGTAAATTGAGGCTAAATATTTCAATGCGTTGACAGTTTTCACATATGACGGTGGTGTTAGCTTGTTGTGATTTTCGTTTCGTTTTCATTTATGCTTTACGTTAACCTGGGAACTGTCGCTTGTATTTCCTGATTTTTACGTATCAAATCAAACAGAGATTTCGGTAAATCAAACAGTTTACTGTTTACCTGCGCAAATTAAGCAACATCTGATGTATTAAGAAAGAACTAAAATGCAATTCATTTAGGCTTTCGGTAATTCGGTATCATCTTTTGCGTAATGGTAGAATAATGCAATATGTTTTGTTGAGATGCTCGGCATTTTCTGGAGTTTATTCAGTTTGAATAGAGTTTAATATTGCTGACGGAAATATGTAGGTATATACATGTATATGATTCATTTTGAAAAATAAATTGTGTTCTTTATTTGTTATAGTTAATTTTTCTTGTGTTTAATTGTTTACAATTTCTATATACTTACCATATTTGAGTGTTAAGCTTCGAATTATAAGCAAGATACAGAGATTTGCTCAAAATTCTATGTTTGTACACAGATCTGAGGCCATTCATTTTTTCCATTTTAAATGCCGAATAGGAAATACCAAGTTAAAAATGCTGAATGTAATAAACTCATGTGAACAAAATATGACTCAAACCTAGCAAAATTTTGAGCTCATCTTGCTTATAATTCTACGATTGACGCTGAAATTTTGGTTGATCATTAGAAATTCTATATGAATGAGAGTATGATAAATACTTGTACACAAAAAAAAAAATAAAGAATGATTTGCTGTATATAACTACTCTCTGGGGCCCCCTCTTTATACAATGAATAATGTGAAATGTGAGTAAATAAAAACGACATCGTTAAAACAGTTTCCATAGTTCTGACACATTTCTGTTGCGGGGATAAAAGAATTATCCCTATTCCTAAGAAAATATGACAGCGGAAAATTATCCTGGTTTGTAGCCATTTGTTATTTTTGAATAAAAATTAAAATAATGGGTGGGCCATAGTAAATTAGAGTGATGTGCCTGTCAATACGGTAACATTGATTTTCATAGCTCTTTAACATGTCACATGACAACATTTTTCATTCCAGTGTATTCATCAATCAAGTGTGAGTAAAGTTATAAAAGTCATGAGTTTACGCGAGGTAAACAACAGTCATTTAATTATAATGGAGAAGACAAATTAAATTGTTGAATATTTTTAATTTGAGAAATTGAGCGCATTGAGGTGCAATTTTCTTCTTCACATATAAACATGTAGGATTTTTTTGATAAAATACAGTCAATAACTATTATATTTAAAAAAAAAATACAATAACTACTAGAAAGTAGTTGAGGAAGAAAATGTACCTATATGCTCTCATATATTTTGATCGCTTTATTAAGTGGGGGGAGGGGGGGCAGAACGAAAATACAGGGAATTAGAAGTTATATAACAGTGTACCCCTACCAAATATTTAGTTCTATATCTTGCGTAGGATTTTCTTATTCTGTGTAAAAAGAGTATTTCATGAAGGTACAATGTCAAAGATTACGTGTATGCAAAAATAAGTGTAAAATTGGAATACTTTACAATATTTATTTTTTTGTTATTCTACCAAGGGCCATATACCACAATATCTTTTGAACGCTCATTGTTGCTCAGGTGAGCGATGTGGCCCTATGGGCCTCTTGTTTACAGTACAAACTCTGAAGTAACTATATTTGTTTGAAGTTTTAAACCCATTATTTCCCATGGGTTTTCTGTCCTATTAGACGGACTTAATTAACTATACCATTCTAAAATGTACTCTTGAATAAATTTGAATAAATAAATTTGAAAAAGCTAGCTGTTTTCAGTCAATTTTGTACATGTATTTGTACTTAGAATCTGCAGTTATCAAACCTTTTGTATGAAAATAATTTTTTCTTCTTTTTTATATTTTCAGAATTTGGTGAGTATATCTGTTAAATCTTTTTATCACTAAAACTAAATAAAATACACAGCCAAATGTAATATCTTTACAGTATCATTCTGTTATAGCCTAATACACAGATTTTATGGCTTAATTGTAAAATTTGTAGGTCATAATTGGGGGAGTGAACATGACCCGGACACTGATAACTGCGCCCCCTCCACTTCAGACGGTGGCCGCTTTATCATGTATCCTTCCGCCGTCTCTGGATACGAAAAAAATAATCAGGTAGATCAGACTTGTTGAACATTTCACACTTCTACACTCCATTTCTCTAATGCATCCACATTTCCTCTGTCTTCTTTTTCCCATGTCAATTCGTTTGATTTATTCTACTCCAACTGAAGCAATCAAAGAAAATGTTTTGTTTGCAAAATGTATGACATTGTACTATTTTTTTTTTTAGCTCTTTTCGCCATGTAGTAAACAGTACATTTACAAAGTTGTAATGATGAAAGGATATGACTGCTTTAAAGGTAAACTATGTTAGATGTATGTGTTTTATTCTTTGCTGAGCAGCATTTGTATGTTAACATACATGTACATTGTTTGAACAAAAAAGCGTGGCATATTGGTTTGCGCTTGTCATTTTATCTGCCATTATTTGGTTGATTGGTTATTACAATTGAATAAATGACGCATATTGATTTTGAGGGATAGAGGTAACAAGAGAAAATTAAAACTACTCATTCTGATATAACGTGTTTAACTAGTCTGTCATTCAAAAGATGCCCATAGTCTGAGGTTTGAGCAGGAACCTGACATTTATTCATTAAATGCAGCAACATCTGTCCAACTGTGTACAGGACTGTATATTTCTGTTGAAACACCATCAATTTCAAAAAGAGCAGACCTCTGATAAAAAAACCACTTTCCAACTTTGACAGTCTATGAATATTTGTAAGCTTCTAATAGCAAATCAGAAAGAAAGTACACACTATTTGTTTTGATGAGCAAACTAGGTAGCTACATCCCACAGAAAGTCCAAGGTCTATTTGCTTTTTATTAATTTTTCATAACATTATATAAAGAGGCATCAGACTCAGGACAGGGCTTATGTGGTAATGGCCGTCTGGACAAGAATGAAGAATGTGATGCTGGCTACACAGGCGACAAATGCTGTAATGAAAAGTGCGAGTTCAGGGTCAAAGTTCGAGGTCAAATTCAATGCAGGTAAGATTCATATACTGGTACTTAACTGTGATGTTTGAAAATCATTCATTCAATAGATTTTACTTTGTTTTGCAAGTATCTTTGTTGAATATTGAATTATTGCATGTTTATAAGATTTATACTTACCGAGATGTTCTTCTGACTTTTCAGCCCCATGAACTATGCTTGCTGTGTGAATTGTACTGTTGCACCGCCCGGTTATCAGTGCTTAGACCAGTTTGATGACAACTTTGATTGCAAGGGGAAATCCCATTGCAAGTATCCTTAGCAACGCAAGTCATTCGTTTTCTTGTATTTTTAGTGAACATTCTTAAAAAAAGAGGCATACATGTATTTCCTTTTAATGTAAAGGGTTTAAGAAGGCGTTTGGGACAAAATTACCTTTGTAATGCAACATTGGTAACAAGTGCTTGTTGCATTAAATGCCATCGTTGGTTTCAATATCCATTACCTTATCCTTGACCCTAATCAGTGGAGGCCTTACCTGTCCAAAAGCCACTTTTAAAGTCGACAATACCTCCTGTCTAAATGGGTGAGTTTACATCTACTCCAATTTTACATCATGTCATTGATTGCTATCTAACATTATCCATGCCATTGATTGCTACCTTTGCTTTACATGTCATTTATTGCTACCTTTATTCGTTATACATGTTGTTGATTGTTGCCTTCATTTGTTTTACATGACATCATTGCTACCTTTATTTAACATGTTATTGGTTGCTACTTTTATTGCACTTTTCATTGATTGCTACCTTCGTTCTACATCATTTCATTGATACATACCTTCATCTTTACATACCATGGATTGCTACTTTAGTCTTAAATGCATTGATTGCTACCTTTTTTAACATGTCATTAATTGTTACCTTCATTTTACATGTCATTGATTGTTAGGTGAATGATTTATCGTTCTTTTTTTAGCATGTCATTGATTGCTACCTTCATTTTACATGTCATTGATTGTTAGGTGAACATATGGTCAATGATTTATCGTTCTTTATTGATTGCTACCTTCATTTTACATGTCATTGATTGTTAGTTTAACATGTGGTCAATGATTTATCGCTTTTCTTTGTAACAAGTCATTGATTGCTACCTTCATTTGACGTGTCATTTATTGATACTTTTAATCTACATCATGTCATTGATTGTTATCTTCATTTTACGTGCCAATGATTGCTAGTTTAGTCTTACACATCATTGATTGCTACGTTCAAACTACAATTGTCATTGATTGCTACTTTCATTTTACATGTCATTGATTCCCACCTTCATTTAACATGCTTTGAGTCCTTCGTCTTTACCTTCATTTTACATGTCATTGATTGCTACCTTCAAATTACCTGTCATAAGTTGCCACCTTCATTTACATGTTCTGATTTCACTTTCATCTAATGTCATTTTTTCAAATAACATGTTGATTGCTACGATCTTGTCACATGTCATTGATTGCTACCTTCATTTACATGTCGTTTGATTTGTCAGTGATTGTTTTTTTCGTTTAACTTGCCATCGTTTGCTACTTTCATTATATGTCATTGATTGCTACCTTCCTTTGCATATCGTTGAATACTACCTTCCTTTGACTTGTTATGGTTGTTATTTTCGTTTAACATGCCATTGTTTGCTACTTTCATTATTTATGACATTGATTGCTACCTTCGTTTTTCATGTCATGGATTGCTACTTTATTTTTTACACGTCATTGATTGCTACCTTTGTTTAATCCGTCATTGCAATTGATCGCTACCTTCATTACACATGTCCGGGAAAGCTAGTTCGTTTTTTGCAAATCTCGCTTGTAAGTATACACTACTGCCGATATAGCATTGCTTTTCTAATTGGCACTAATACGACACTTTCTAATTGGTGTATATTTCAAAGATTCTGATTGCCGCCCATTTATCAAATTCATGAAGACTAACACGTAGAAAAAACATAGGAGAAAGAAAACTTAAAATAAAGTTGTGCTTGTTAGTTAAAAATACGTTTAAACGATGTTAGTGATACCCCCCCCCCCCCAAAAAAAAGTTTTCTAAAAGCAGGGAAGGGCGCATATAGTTAAAGACCACACAGATTGTTCTTCGCGCATCGAATGAAGTTATCAGTTTTTGTGAAGAAATTCGTAGGAAACTGTTTAGTGAACAAATATATTTTATGTTACTATTCACAATGTACAATATATGGAATATCGCATGAATTGAACAAAGTGTTATCTGGCGGCAATAGTGCTAATTTTTGCCTCACAAAAAAAACTTGATTCAAAATGTAGATCAATTCTGGTTGACATGCCGTGAAATCCATTAGACGTGTTACACTATCTCTATATCCCTTCTCCTATTCACTTTCAATAAATCTGTACTGAAAATCTTTGAAACCTCGCCATTACCTCCATAAAATAAAGAAGTGTGGTTTGTATGCATGTAAACCTGTGTAAAATAGCGACCCAATCTGCACGTGCATTTAACAATCCGAGGTGGGTAATTAAAGCGACAATTCGTCAATATCAATATTATATTCTTTTTCTGATGAATTTTGAGGTAAATTAATATTCCTACAGACAGAGTAAGTTACAAAATACGGTTAATCACAGATTAGACTAAAATTGCGCCATAAATTACAAATTGTGCAGGATTTAGGGCACACATTTGTAAAAGTGAGTGTGCCATTGATCGATTGGTGTTATATAAAACGCAATTTCTGTAATTATTGTCAGTCTCTGTTGTGAATTTCGTGGAATAAGATAAAACAAAATAACTACTGCCTCAAATTCAATTGATATGTTAAAAATGGTTGAATTTATCAAGGAAGCACAATGCTGAAAAATTAAATTGGGAACATGTTTAATATATTGATGGAGAGCGGTGTGTTTTTGTTAACACCATAAAAAACAAGAGTTGATTAATGGAGAACTCGGGATGATTTATTAAATATTTTGCAGTCCTGATAGAAACTTTTTAATTTTAACGTCAAAGTGGCACTTAGGAAATAAAATATCATTATCGCGTAAAAGTGGTCGGGTACCAAATCGGCCTATTAAAACGCTTCTATATTTAAACTGCAACCTGTGATTCGTTTAAATGTTACATCAAATAGACTGTCGTGATTCAACGCATTGCTATATCAACCGAAGCATATAGTATCAAGTGGGATTTTTGCAATAACATGTCATTGCAATTGATTGCTAACGTCATTATACATGTCAGTGATTGCTACCATCAATTAACATGTCATTGATTGCTATCTGTAGTTTACACATAATTGAATGCTACCTTTGTTTCTTGTTATTGTTATTTTAGAAAACACAATTAAATATTAATAAATAGTTCCTTTTAAAATGTTTCAATTAATTTCTATCAAGTATTAGTACAATAATAATTATTGTATATAAAAAAGGAAAACACACCAAAGGCCGTTAGCTGTGTTGATTGGTGTGGTTCTCATTGTAGATATGGGAAATGTAAAAATGGACAATGTTTGGACCCATGTAAAGATGTGGGCAGATATCCATGTCTCTGTTCAGGTGAATATACATTATTTGTTTTATTAGGGTCCCGCTCTGCGTGCGCCCTGTAGTGATCAGTCTGTCCGTCTGTCCACCAATCCGTCCGTCCTTCCGTCCAATACCCTGGTCTAACAAATTTGATGTTGACCTGACTGAAAGTCAATGCTCAGTTATACCCAATTAATAATTATAAAATATTCACCAGTTCATAATAAAGTAAAATTGAAATTTAATATACTATAAGGTCAAATGAGTGACGCAGGTAACCTATTCCCATTGGTATTTCGTCGCCTATATCAAGAATGATATATTTCTAAATTCTTGAAAATCGTTACCATTTTGTATTTGAAGCCTTTCTAATATAAGAGAAATTAAAACATAAATTTTATGACCTTACCTACACTGGGTTCACATGATAGGAGCCAAATTTGCAAACAAAAGGCCAAATCTTCTTCTCTACTCCCTAACTTGTTGGACTAACTAAATTCGTGGTTATGAGATTCATGAAGCATTCTACCGAAGTTGTTAATTTCATGGTCCTTCGGTCAGGGATTCAGACCCCATGGCTGGGACAATAATAGCCATAGAGTGAACATGTGTTTAATCTTAGAAAATACAATTCTCTTCACCCATAATAATTTGTAAGGTACTAAATTCATGCATATGGTCATGATGTCGTAAAACCCACTACTTTAATGGTAAAATTCACGGTCTCTGGATATTGGGTTCAGGCACTTAGGCGGAGCCGTTATGAATATGAAGTGACCATGTATTTAATCTCAGAAAATTTTCTCTACTTCCATAATAGGAGAGGAAAAACTTAATGGATGCATGGTTATGATGTCAATGAACCCTTTTAACTACCTTTCTTTTACCTTTAAAGCTGTAGTATTCAAGTGAATGTCAAAATCTGTTAATATTCTGAACTGATTCTTCACCTGCCTAGGAAATACCTCAAGTACATGTATATCATAAGTTTTTCCATTTCACTCCATATTGCTTGCAATGCCATGAACTATATATATATATATATATATATATATATATATATATATATATATATATATATATATATATATCTTAAAGAGAACGTAGCTGTTTTTACATAATAAATAATGATGATTAAAAACAACTTCTTTTTTAAAGTTGTTATTTTTTGTCATTAGCTTTAAATCTTTGATATGTCTATAGACATTTTTTGGGGTCAATGAATGCAAATGAACATATAATGTCTTTTAAAACTACAAATCTCGTTTGTAGTCAAATGATGTCATTGTTGTATCTCAATCCCAACCTATCAAGAATACAATGGACTTATTCCTTGTTGCTTAAATCAAGGCCAGCTCAAGGTTATAATATATTTTAGGCATCTTAAAGGTTTATCAAAGAACCAGAAAAATTATTACTGTTAATGCAAATACCTTTTTGTTTAGATTGGATTTGTATTGATTTGTTTTACTACACAGGGGATGATGCATGTAAAACATGCTGCTACAAACTCAATACACAGCTTTGTGAGCCTTTATCAGAGAAAATTCTGGAGGATGGGAGACCATGCTACAATGGATTTTGTAAACAAGTAGGTTCACCAGATTCGATAAGTCAGAATGTGTTGTAGTACATACTTGTACTTTACTTTAACTTTGTGCAAGTAGCTAAGTTCGACTTATAAAATAAAAAGATAGAATAAATCAAACTGTATAACAGGTGTGTCACAATTAACCCAAAGTAAATGTAAGTCAGTGGCCTCATGTTGGAATTGTATAGCTTAACATCTTACAGATTTTGGATCAGTGTCATCAAAACTTGGCGGATGTAGTGTGTTTATGTGACCTGCACTTTAAATAGGTCACTGTGGAATATTTTAGGAATCTAATATGTATTCCTTCTCAAATTGTGTCCAAATCACGATTAGGAAAAGGTGTGTTCAGGCTCAAAGGTATGTTACTATAGTGGCCTCTTGATTATTTACACAAAATGTATTTTCTTAAGGAATAAAAAATCACCCCTTGACCATTATGAGGTGATAATTTTTGTCGGGGCATGGCCAAATTCAATAAATCCTGAAGGGCCTCATGATAGATTTGACCACACTCCGACTGAAATTATTACCTCATAATATTCAAAGAATGAATCATCCTTATTACTTATATTTATATAGTTTTTAGCAGTGGTAGGTCTGGATTGAATATTTAAATCTTGACTTTTTTATGTGATTTCCATGTCTTAATGGAAACCTGCTTGCGTCCC
The DNA here is from genome assembly GCF_963853765.1 of Magallana gigas. Lineage (NCBI taxonomy): Eukaryota > Metazoa > Mollusca > Bivalvia > Ostreida > Ostreidae > Magallana > Magallana gigas. Next base: position 36,379,559 of record NC_088860.1, read on the forward strand.
CCAACTATACGTCATTTGAATTTAATGGATTGTAAATACAAAACCGAGAAGTGTTATCATAAACAAAGACACTGTATAATGTAAATATAATTATATAACATATCCAATAAATGTTTTGCATACTGTTAGACTGTACCATATATTCTATATGTAACTTAATTGCTGATGAATCTTGGGTGGAAGTTGTGCCATATGAATCAAAAGTAGATTTCATTGACCTACTCAAATTTTGTAGTTTAAAATCGAAGCATCAAACTGCTGTAAGCCAACTTTTATTGGCGATTTTCCGATTTACCTGTGTTTTAACTAATTCGTGACGGCTAATTTTAGCGAACAAAACAAGATTATCCTGACATTAACATAGCAAAGTCATCGCTAAATGTTCTCGCACGCAAGTAAAAGTTAGTTTACCGTAAACTTGAAACTTGATAAGGATTAATCTATATCTAAAGTTTTATGTATAGATTTAAAGCAGACTTATCTGTATTATTTAACTTTTAATTGTAGAAAACACAGATATGTTTATGTTAATATGTATAATGTTTGAAAACAATGTGGATTTGCTAGATGCAGACTAGCTAAATACCAACAGAACACATTCTTATTGCCCGATACATATGAGCCAAATGAGTTATAAGTTTATTGTTTTCACTTATTCATTAGTTGCTATTGTACTTTACCTGTATTTGGATCAAATGAATTCTGGGATGGTCCGGTAACCTTCTATACTAGGTGCTCTTTTCCAATAAGTTTGGACATTGCAGTTAAAGATTTGATATTTTATTCACAGGTGCTTGAGGACAGGATCGACCCCCCCCCCATCCACTTGTATCCACTGGTAGTTGTAGTTTGATAGTACATTTTATCAAATATTCATCGGCAGTTCCTCTCGGCTGGCAGACGAAGTTAGCAACCTTCTTGTATTATATGTACAGAGGGTCTGATTTTTTTTCAAAAATGTTTGTTTTATGTAATTTTGGGCAATGGATGAATAAATTAGATTAGAAATATGTCATAAAAGGATAATTTAATAAAAAAGAAAAATAAAGTTCCGGGGTCTATATATTGGGGCGGGGCGGGGGGGGGGGGGGGGTGGATGGAAGGGGAGGGGGTCGATCCTGTCCTCAAGCACCTGTGATTTTATTGATATTTAATGATTTTTTTTCTCATAACTACACAATGTCCTTACTTATTAAGGGGAAATGTCGAAAATCAGAGTCCAAGCTGGTGCAAAGGCTGTATTCCATAATTCAGTCTTTGAGTATTGACTTTGTGGGTAAGTAATGTTAAGTTGGCTCTGTTATCCTCATTTTATTGGACGAATCATTAATATCTTAATATCTCTTTAGGAATATGGTTTTAAAATACAAAGCATTGTATATGATGTTTTAATTCTTATGTTAGGTTTTGTGTTTTTCTAATGAAAAAAATAAATCAAACGAGTTGTAATTGTTTTAAAAAATGTGATTGTACTGAGTGACCTCAATACATATTTTTGTCTGATCTATTTTTACAAAAAAAAATCACATCCAAAGTTTTTCTTTATAGTAATGTTTTTCATTGATGAAACTTTTTTGCTTTATTTGCTAAATGTATTATTTACATCTAAGTTCAGTTTTTATTTAGAGAAGCAATTTCAGTGTTTCTATATCTCATAGTTTCTCTTTTATATGTGTTGCTGTGGAATATGGTGTTGTAAGAAATTTTTTCAAAAAAGGGGTTGAGAATATCTTAGATGTGAAAACTTGAGCAAGGAAAACAAAGAAAAAATGTGGAAGTCTCAATAAAAAGGGGACAATGCACCAATTGATTTAACACTTTTACTCTAGAACTGTTGATGATTCACGCTAATACAAAACGCATTAACACCATAACTCACTAGATTTGTTTTAATTCTTGATATATCTTATGAAATCTTCCCTTGTTTTTGTATATATTTAATGAGCAGCTAAAACTTTTTAAGCGTTTTTGATCAATTTATCTAAATTTTATAACATAGTTTTACCACACGTAGTATTTGGAAAGAACCGATTCGTCCAAAATGTTTAAGGAAATATTTTTTTTGAGATGGTTCATTAATTAAGACAGGCCTTTTTCAGCTGAGTTTATGAAGAACAACATTGTGTGGACAGTGCTAATATTGGCGACCCCATTGTGGATCGTGGGTATTGCAATCATTAATAAATTGGTAAGTTTTCATTTGATCAAGAACTGACTGTATCATTAGGAATTGTCTATATAATCCTCATAAAACCTCAAATATATATACATTTATATAAGGGCTGTATTAAAGTCATATATGTCAACATATCTGTGCATATCCAGACATTTTTCCATGATGGCTGCGGTGGGAGATATTTTTTTGCATGCAATGAGGTGAAGGAGGCTTATTTTTCCTGTAACCTAACTATCAAATTTTTTAAGACCCAAAATGCAATATTGTTTGAAAAATTGAATTATTTACTTTATATAATTTTGTATTTTCAGAATTTCACAGCTTTAAAAAGCTGAAAGTGTAATTTGCATAAAATTTACTTACATCTAATTCGATGAGTAAAAAAACTCATTCATTCCTGAAATTATTTACACGAATTACTAATAAATATACGGCAGATACAGCATTGAAATTTTACACCTGTTATTGACAGGATGAGAAAAATGACATGAGTTCAGAAGTAATGGACGATAAGGTATATGTATATGTGTTTTTAATCATATTTGAATGAGAAACGGTATATATTTCTAATTAAACCTTACATCAATTTAGAAATAGAGAAAATATTTCCAATAAGTGAGAAATGAAAAAAATGTTTGTAATTTCTAATCAATATTTAAGTATATCATTTATTGCTTAAAAAAATTAAATTAATTGTAAGATAAGATTTTTATTAAGATAGTTTGATATGTGATAAATGTTCAACATATTAATGATTTTTAAACAATGTTAAATTTTATCATTTATTGACTATATTTTTTTTAATTGCAGGATGGAAGGATGAAAGCTTTGATAGCTGACGATGACAAAGTACTTCACGTCAGTCGACGTCCAAAACCTTTAGATTTTAGTACTTGAACAGTGAATCAAGATCATAACTATCGATTATTGTGATAAACATCCTCCTACCAACTGAATTAAGGTTGTTTTACTCTGTGTGTGTGTGTGTGTGTGTGTGTGTGTGTGTGTGTGTGTGTGAGAGAGAGAGAGAGAGAGAGAGAGAGAGAGAGAGAGAGAGAGAAAGATGTGCAATTTATGTTACCTTTTACATGTATCTGTATAGTACATGCTGCAATTTTTGCTTTCATAAAATCAACTGTTAATTTTGATTTGATGTGTATACTAGTATAGATTGTTATAATGTAGGGTTTTTAATAAATGTAAATTTAGAAATACATTTTAGTCATCAAAATTAATGTTGGCTTGGTACTTGTTTTATAAGGCTTAGTTTTAAACGACATGGATGACTGGTACTACATTTTACTCTGAAAAGTAGTATTTACTTTATTTGTAGGCTGGTCAGTTGATGTGTCAGACTGTAAACAAAGTAATGTTCATACAAAATGTTTTAAATCTCTTATTTGACGGACTCCAAACATTGTATATGTTAAATGACCCCTATTGATTTTGGGGTCTTAGGTCAAACTATTCCAGAAATCGAATAATAGACGGATTGTTAAATGAATATCATAACAACCGTTTGTTGTGCTAAATTTAAACTTGGTAGAGTGATGCCCCCTAAAACAATATCATAGGTTACAACTACTCTGGATACAGGCAGATATTAGGATATTGTCATTTCAATTCTAAAGTTGGATTACAACTTGACTTGTTTCGAAATCATTGTTTTGTGGCAGGGTGAAATTTTAATGTCTTACATGTGTTAAAATTGTTTGTATTGAATATGTTACATTAGGATGTGGAATTTTGTGTGTGTGTGTGTGTGTGTGTGTGTTAGAGATAGAGAGGGAGAGAGATGCCTTACCAATAGCTTAATTTTTAGCGACGATATTACAAAACGTAGTTTCCCTGATTCTTGGGGCATTTTTCTTGTTCAATAAACATGTGATATAAATACGTTTTTTCCCATCAATTTATTTCCTCAATTCACAAGACATGCATGTTACAAGTAATATGGTTCAGCTAAATGTGAATTGATATTATTTACGTCGATAGCTGTAAATGCAGATAAACTCTTCGTGAGACAATTTTTATATATACATGTATTCATCCAATACAAAGAAGATGCCAACACTTATCGGCAATGATAGGTATACTCATCAGAGACTTTTCACTCATTCTAAATGAGAAATAACGTCAACCAGAATAAGAATACAGTGTATCTTTCAATTTTTTGGGGCCATTTTTTCTTCAGTTACTGTATTTAACATTCAAACACGGAATCCGAGGATTTTCAAATGTTTGTTTTCAGCGTGAAGAATGCAGTGCAGTAATATGCTAAATTGTGTATATATATATATATATATATATATATATATATATATATATATATATATATATATATATATATATATATATATATATGTAGATAAATAAAGCCTTGGTACAGCAAAAAATACTTAAATAAATAAAACAGAATGCGACAGTCCAAATTAAATAAACTGTTTACTGTTAGCGCTTTCAGCCATGTCGGCTCTTCAAACAGTTATACAAAATTAAAAACGTTGTTTGTAACGTTGTCAATGACGTCGTGTTTTTAAAGTTCATTATGACGTCACAATGTACATCAAGGTAGCGATGGCGTGAACTTTATCAACGCCGTTAAGCAATGCATAGACATATAATACAATACATATAGAAATTATATATATGATAAATCTATTTTCGATTAAGTTTCGGGTTAAATATTTTAATAAAATAGTCCTCTTTTGTGGTTCGGGCGATTTCATTTGAATTCCACATTTTGTAAAACGGAAATATTTTAAATGTTCCCTTTCCGCACTTCGCAAAATGTTCCGAACATGGAGTGTTTCTCACTGTTTCGTCCTTTATTTGTTGTTTGTGGACTCTCACTCGGGCGTTGAGCTGGTTAGTCTGGCCAATATAATTTTCTCCACATGTTGGACAAGTCGCACAATATATCAAATTAGACGATTTGCAGTTCATTGGGGCATTAGGTTTTAAAATTTGGCCGCTTTTTAATATTATTCCTTCTCCCTCCTGTATAAGGTCACATGTTCCACATCGGGGGTCGCCGCACTTTTTGATGGAAATAGTATTGCTGTACGAGAACTTTGCTTTGGAGAGAATTTTCCTCAGATTCGGCGCTTGTCGTCTGCTGTTAATGATAGATGATTGGCTTAACAGTTTTTTCATATTTTCTGATTGTTCTAATATTGGAAAAAAACGTTTTGCTGATTTAAAAATATTATGGTTACACGGATTATGTGTAGTTACAAACGGAATTTTCTCATCTTGTTTCTCCTCCTTAAGGCGGGTCCTTCTAAGTTGTGCTAAAGGAATATCCATAGCCCGGTTAATTCCGTCATTAATAAGTTCCACGGGGTAATTCTGTCGTCTAAGGTGTTGTTTTAACTCTTGAAGCCTTTGTAGGCGAAGAGAAGGGTGAGTCACAATAGTACATACACGCCGTGCCATGTTGTATGGAATATTCCTTTTTGTGTGAGACGGATGACATGAATGAAAATCCAAGTATTGATGGGAATCTGTTTCTTTGCTAAATAAATCGGTAATGATATTCTCGCCGTCTTTGATAATAAGAATATCTAAGAATGGGAGTTTCTCACGATGGACGTCTATAGTGAATTTTATCGAGGCCCGCAGTTCATTTAAGATAGAATGAAATTTTATAAGATCCTCTTCCGTTTTGGTCCAAAAGATGAAACAGTCATCAAGGTATCTTTTCCAGTTCTCTTTAATGTATAGCGTAAAATCGGCATCAAAGATATCCGGCAATATACTATAAAGTTTTTCTTCAAGGTACCCCATTACAAGTGAGGCATACGTAGGGGCAACTTTTGTGCCCATGGCAGTACCTTTTATCTGTAGGTAATTTTCATCATCAAAGAGGAAAGTGTTATTTTCTAGTACAAGTTTTAGTCCGGCTAAGATGAACTCTTTTGAAAATCTACTATCTATTTGATCTGGATGCTTGTCCAACCAATATTGAATTGCCTCTAATCCTAAATTATGACGAATATTAGTATATAGGCTGCTTACATCAAATGTAACAAGGATCGTGTCTCCTGGTACTGTTTGTGGGATGTAGTTCAGAAAATCCATATCATCACGAACGTAACTTGTCACTTTGGTGCATAGCGGTTTCAAAATGATATCCAGCATATTGCTTAACCGTTGTGTGCTAGATGCGGGTCCTGCTATGATAGGCTTTAAAAACACGACGTCATTGACAACGTTACAAACAACGTTTTTAATTTTGTATAACTGTCTGAAGAGCCGACATGGCTGAAAGCGCTAACAGTAAACAATTTATTTAATTTGGACTGTCGCATTCTGTTTTATTTATTTAAGTATATATATATATATATATATATATATATATATATATATATATATATATATATATATATATATAGAAAACTTAAATGAATAAAAACACAAAGTCCGAGTAAAACATAAGCGCTTTCATTTTCATCTTCAGATGTTTTACAACTAACCAAGGTAACGCCGTTATTGTGACGTCATAATAACGTTAGCAAAGTCTCTGGTGTTGACGTCACAATTTTGGCGTATTTTTAAGCATAACACATATCAATGAAATAAAAACAATGTAATTTAACACAAACATTGAAATGGTACACGGATGTTATAATAAACTGTTCAATTTAGGTTTATATATTCTTATAAAATGTTTTTCTTTTTCTCGTCTTTCAGAAGTAGTACACTCGCACATTTTATAAAAAGGGAAAACAGTAAAAGATTTCTTTCCACATACGTCCAGATGTTCACTGAGTTTTATTTTACGATATTCCGGTGAATTAATATGTTGTTTATGTATCCGGATTCGTTCCCGTAATGTATTTCCTGTTTCACCAATATAAAGTTCTCCACAACCAGAACATGTGATAACATAAATTAAATTTCTGGTTTGGCATGACATGTTATAGTTGATAGTGAACTCTTTTCCACTAAAGTTAAATTTTTGTCCTGTTTTGATATACGGGCAGGTACCACACCGCGGATCTTGGCATTTGGTTACTTTGTAATCTGTTTTTTCTGTGAAATTTGACTTGGTGAGAATTCTTCTTAGATTCTTTGGTTGTCTTTTACTGTTAATAAACTTCTGTTTTTCAAATATTTTAGAAAAGGTTTCATCCGTCTTCAAGACTTCGTTAAGATGTTTGACTGTACGACAATCTAATCAAACATCTAATTTTAATTAGATTGACTGTACGAGTAACGTTTGGATTTCTCGGGTTATATGTTGTTACTAATGGGATTATGCATTGAGTTTTGTTCCGTTGAATGGGATTAAGTAAATCTTTTCTATCTAATTTTTTACATTTCTCAATGGCGTCATCGATAATTTTTTCTGGATAATTTCGTTTCATCAGGAACTGCTTCAGTTGATGTAACCTCTGTATTTTTACAGTCTCACTGTTGACTATGGTACATATCTTTCTTGCTAAATTATAAGGTATAGCTCTTTTTGTATGCCGTGGATGATACGAGTTAAAATGTAAATACTGATGTGTATCAGTCGGTTTGTAAAATATATCGGTCATGATGACTTCGTCCTGTTTAGTCAGTAGAATATCCAAGTACGAAATACGGTCAAGGCTTTCTTCCGCTGTAAATTTAATGTCTGGATTAAGTTCATTTAATATTTCTTTAAAAGTTTTCAGGTTGTTATCTCCTGAATTCCAGACTATAAAACAATCGTCGAGGTATCTGTTCCAGTTAGTTAAGATATATTTTCCAGTGTCCTCCTCAAATGTCTGGTTAACTTTTTTGTACATCGTTTCCTCCAAATATCCTAGGGCTAAAAGTTAACCAGACATTTGAGGAGGACACTGGAAAATATATCTTAACTAACTGGAACAGATACCTCGACGATTGTTTTATAGAATTCAGGAGATAACAACCTGAAAACTTTTAAAGAAATATTAAATGAACTTAATCCAGACATTAAATTTACAGCGGAAGAAAGCCTTGACCGAATTTCGTACTTGGATATTCTACTGACTAAACAGGACGAAGTCATCATGACCGATATATTTTACAAACCGACTGATACACATCAGTATTTACATTTTAACTCGTGTCATCCACGGCATACAAAAAGAGCTATACCTTATAATTTAGCAAGAAAGATATGTACCATAGTCAACAGTGAGACTGTAAAAATACAGAGGTTACATCAACTGAATCAGTTCCTGATGAAACGAAATTATCCAGAAAAAATTATCGATGACGCCATTGAGAAATGTAAAAAATTAGATAGAAAAGATTTACTTAATCCCATTCAACGGAACAAAACTCAATGCATAATCCCATTAGTAACAACATATAACCCGAGAAATCCAAACGTTACTCGTACAGTCAAACATCTTAACGAAGTCTTGAAGACGGATGAAACCTTTTCTAAAATATTTGAAAAACAGAAGTTTATTAACAGTAAAAGACAACCAAAGAATCTAAGAAGACTTCTCACCAAGTCAAATTTCACAGAAAAAACAGATTACAAAGTAACCAAATGCCAAGATCCGCGGTGTGGTACCTGCCCGTATATCAAAACAGGACAAAAATTTAACTTTAGTGGAAAAGAGTTCACTATCAACAATAACATGCCATGCCAAACCAGAAATTTAATTTATGTTATCACATGTTCTGGTTGTGGAGAACTTTATATTGGTGAAACAGGAAATACATTACGGGAACGAATCCGGATACATAAACAACATATTAATTCACCGGAATATCGTAAAATAAAACTCAGTGAACATCTGGACGTATGTGGAAAGAAATCTTTTACTGTTTTCCCTTTTTATAAAATGTGCGAGTGTAATACTTCTGAAAGACGAGAAAAAGAAAAACATTTTATAAGAATATATAAACCTAAATTGAACAGTTTATTATAACATCCGTGTACCATTTCAATGTTTGTGTTAAATTACATTGTTTTTATTTCATTGATATGTGTTATGCTTAAAAATACGCCAAAATTGTGACGTCAACACCAGAGACTTTGCTACCGTTATTATGACGTCACAATAACGGCGTTACCTTGGTTAGTTGTAAAACATCTGAAGATGAAAATGAAAGCGCTTATGTTTTACTCGGACTTTGTGTTTTTATTCATTTAAGTTTTCTATATCTTATCCGACCACTGTGAATTTTTTCTGGATTTACCTATATATACATGTATATATATATATATATATATATATATATATATATATATATATATATATATATTTTTCCATCAAAACCTCCATGTCATGCACCAGTTCAAACCTTATCTATGTCATACGTTGCGCTGGTTGCGGTGAAAATTATATCGGTCAGACAGGAGACACCTTGAGACACAGGATGACCGTGCACCGACAACAAATCAGGGAACCTAAATACCAATGTACGTCCGTCAGTGAACATATAAGGAACTGTGCAAGGAATAAAAGTCCTAATTTTACCGTTTTTCCTTTTTACAAGTTTCTGAGGGATACCACAGAAAAAGAACGTGAGGCAAAAGAAAAACTGTTTATCAACAAATATAGACCCGTTTTAAATGCCTAATAATTATATAATGTATCAGATAAAAACTGTTTCCCGTAATTATTTTACATATTTCTATTATTTGTATGGAGAATTTTATTTTCCCGTACTTAATGTATATCTTTATATTATGACGTCATAATCAATTCGGCTACATAACGTAACATAATACTAGCGTTTTATGACGTCACAATAAGAAATATGTATTCGTATGTATGTGTATTTGTGTAACTTAGCAACATGTTGTTAAACTCCTGTTGCCCTTTTCACAAAAAATCTTACGATTGATTTTTATCGTAAGTGAAAACTGAAGTTTTTGTTCATTTTCACAAACCATCTTATGAGATTCTTACGTGTAAAATTTGTCGTAACTTTACGATAGCACATTCCCTCTCGTAAGTATTTCAAAACTGCAAATAATAATCTTATTTTGTAAAATATACAAGAAAAACAGCTAAATTTAATGTTTTGAGCCGCATTATACCGTTATTTTGCATTATATAGCAGTTTATGTTGAAAAAATACACACATAAATTCTACAAAAAATTTTACGGCAAATTTTTCTCGTAAGATTTTCCTACGTCACACTAAATACACATTGTGATTGTGACGTCATATTTTGATTTCTACTACATCACATTGATTTCATTCGATGCAAGTGGTATATAATATCAGTTTTGCATCTTTGTAGAGAATGTTGGTTTATTTATATGTTTCTCCTCTTTTATAAGAATTATTGAGTGAATTCAAAGCGTTGCTAGGGGAAGGATAACTCGTAAGTATATTCTTAAGTGAAACCTGTTACGAATGCGTTCGTGAAAAGCACTTAAGATTTCTCGTAAGATATTCGTAAGTTAAAATCTTACGCAAAACCTTAAGATTTTTTGTGAAAAGGGCTACTGATGATTTAACGTAGCTCGCGGGTTTGCTGACGTCACAATAGGAATCGACGTAAAGAGTTGACCGTCATATTAAACTCATAATGAAAATATTTTAAAAAGCTTGTATGCGGTTTATGACTGTTTATGCAAAGATTTATAATATATAATAAGTGCTGAAAATTTAAAGATGTCACATACATTGTCACATTTTGTTCTATAAAGATAAAGAATGAGTGTGCGTTAGAACTCTTCCATTAAAAGTCGTGTTTTAAAATAGAATGTATGCATTAACTTCGCTTTTTTTTTAAATTTTATAATTTCCGTAATCTGTACTACCGATTAAATTCTTAAATTTCTTTTGGCTTGAGATAACTGTTTTATTCGATTACTTACTTATAATGTCAGTAGTTGCCTGGCATTTTATTTTTGCATTGATTGACTCAGAGTTTCATAAAAACAAATATAGCAATTTTCTGTATCTTTACAGCCTTACATTAATTGCATTTAATAACATTCACATTAATGTCTAATAAGCATTAACATGTTCTAAAATGTGTTAAACAGCTAGTCTTGTCAATAAATGCATTTCAATTTTGGTGTTCTAAGAAGTAAGGAAATGATGACGTCAGGCTAACGTCGTAATGAAAATATAAGGTTTTGAGAAATCTTTTAAATCTTTAAAGTTTTTTTGCCAAAAATTGGCCGAGAACACATACTGATATTTTTTTATGAATTGATTCATAATTATCTCCTCTGTTTTTGTGTTGAGTATGATTAATTTCGTCTGAATCGTTTAAAAGTTTGGAGCATAGTTTTGTAATGCGTTTCTCGGTTAAAATGTGCATTTTACTATATATTTTATTGAAATGGCGTTGCTTGATTTTATTAATGACACTGTACTTGAAACACGATAACATTATTACCGCGCAGACGAATCTTAAATAAATTTTAGAAATAAAACTCTAAAACCTATGGATCACGTGGACAAATTTTCAAGGTAGGTTTTCTCACAAGCAGGTAAACCCGCGAGCTACCTTAAAA